>NC_071994.2:10274242-10577272 GCF_028885655.2 Pongo abelii
AAGGTGTGACAAACACTGAGGGGACAAATGATGTCTGTGTTTGGCTGCAGCCAGGGCACGTGCCCTGCCTGGGCTGCCCTTGGCCCCAGAAAAACTCTTGGGACCTACTACATAATCAAACAATGCAACCCAAGTGGGCCTGCCAAAATGAACCCAAGTTGTATTCTTTCCCATAACTAACCAGGCTACAGAATCGAAGGTACCGGTCTAGGTTCCAGCTGGGTGGTGACTCGGGGACATCCTTGTGCACACACATCTAGATGCACACAGAGTTCAATGGAAAGACGCCAAGCCACACTACAGACAAACCAGGGGCCCTGCTCACCCTCACCTGACTAAGCCCACCTTCTAGGCACTGCCCCTGCCCTTCATCAAGAAGGAGGGAGAGACCATCTACAGACTGGCCAAGACCTGAACCAGCACTGCACATATTGTGTCACACCACGAGCAGGTGACATCGCTGGGAGGAAACTCAAAGGAGCCAGAATATTCTTAAAACATTCCTGTTTCTAAAATAAAAAATGCTCTTTCCTAACAGAAGTTCTTTCAATGTGGCAAGATTGTAAGAGATTTTTCTTCTTTTTCTTTTTTCTTTCTTTCTTTGGTTTTTTTGGCTTAACTATATTTTCTACTCTTTCTACAACAATCATGGAGAGCTGTTTCCATAGAGACTTCAGCACTACCATTTGGCGCCAGATAATTCTTTGCTGCGGGGGGATGCTGTGTGCATTGCGGGGTGTTTAGCAGTGTCTGGGGCTCTTCCTGCTGGTAGTCAATCACATGCCCTTGGTGGTGACACCAAAGATGTCTCCAAACATGGCCAGAAGTCCCCAGGGAGGTAAAATCACCCCCAGCTGAAAGTCACTGGCCTGAAGAATGGCTGCTGAGGCTGAGGGTGAGTAGCCGGAGCTGGAGGCAGCCAGGAGGGTGAGGACGAGAGCGAGCAGGCGCTTAGTGCTTCCCCAGAGCCAGACGCCACACTCCACACGTCCCAGGCACCACTCATCTGACCCTGATGAGCACTCAACTGCGGGGGTGGGGGGGGGGCTCTCATTGTCCCCATTCTAATGAGGCCAAAGTCACAAGACTATTAAGAAAGCACATCATGAAAATCAAAAGGAGACAGATTCAAGGAGGAGCCATCAGCAGCTAGAGTGTAAGGAGCTCTTTCAAATAAATATAAATGGTACACCGGCAAATTAGTAACTTAGGTGAAATGAACAAATCCTAGAACAAGCTTGTCCAATCTGCGGCCCAACACAAATCTGTAAGCTTTCCTAAAACATTATGAGATTTCTTTGCCTTTTTTTTTTTTTTAGCTCATCAGCTAAAAATGTTAGTGTGTTTTATGTGTGCCCCAAGACGATTCTTCTTCTTCCAGTGTGGATCAGGAAAGCCAAAAGATTGGACACCCCTGTCCTAGAAAGACACAAACTATAGAAACCGACTCTAGAAGAAACAGAAAACCTGAATACATTTATGACAAGTAAAAAGATTGAACTGATAATAAGAAAACTATCCACAAAGGAAAGCCCATGCCAAGAAGGCTGCGTTGGTGAATTCCACCAAACATTTAAGGAACTACAACCAACTCTTCACAAACTCTGCCAAAACGTAAAAGAAGAAAGAACACTTACCAACTCGGTCTGAGGCCAGTATTACCCTGATACCAAAACTAGACAAATAGGGAGAACTACAGACCGATATTTCTTGTCAATACAGATGTGAAAATTCTCCACAAAATACTAGCAAAACAAATCCAGCAACATATAGAAAGGGCCAGGTGTGGTGGCTCATGCCTGTAATTCCAGCACTTTGGGAGGCTGAGGCAGGAGAATCTCTTGAACCCAGGAGTTCAAGACCAGCCTGGGTAATATAGTGAGACCCTATCTCTACAAAAAAATTAAAAAATTAACCAGGCATTGTGGCGCACGCCTGTAGCCCCAGCTACTTGGGAGGCTGAGGTGCAAGAATTGCTTGAGCCGGCAGGTCGAGGTTGCAGTGAGCTGTGATCATGCCAAGGCACTCCAGCCTGGGCAACAGAGCAAGACCCTGTCTAAAAAAACAAAAAAAAAAAGAAAGAAAGAAACATATAAAAAGGATTATACATCATGACCACGTGATGAAAGGTTGTTTTAACATCTGAACATTAATTAATGCAAGTCACCCTTTCAGTAAAATAAAGGACAAAAACCCATGATCATCTCAATAGACACAGAAAAACCCATTGACCAAATTACCACCCCTTCATGAAAAAGGCATTGAACAAACTAAAAATAAAGGGAGTTTCTTCAACCTAATAAACGGTATCTATGAAAAATCCACAGCTAACATCATTTTGGTTTTTTTGTTTTGTTTTGTTTTGTTTTTGAGACGGAGTTTTGCTCTTGTTGCCCATGCTGGAGTGCAATGGCATGATCTTGGCTCACCGCAACCTCCGCCTCCCAGGTTCAATTGATTCTCCTGCCTCAGCCTCCCTAGTAGATGGGATTACAGGCATGTGCCACCACGCTTGGCTAATTTTGTATTTTTAGTAGAGACGGGGTTTCTCCATGTTGGTCAGGCTGGTCTCGAACTCCTGACCTCAGGTGATCCGCCCGCCTCGGCCTCCCAAAGTGCTAGGATTACAGGCATGAGCCACCGCACCCGGCTTGTTTTTGTTTTTTCGAGACAGGGTCTCACTCTGTCACCCAGGCTGGAGTGCAGTGGCGCGATTACAGCTCACTGCAGCCTCCACCTGCCACACTCAGGTTATTCTCCCATCTCAGCCTCCCGAGTAGCTGGGACTGCAGGTGAGCACCACCATGCCAGCTTATCTTTTGCATTTTTTGTAGGGATGAGGTTTTGCCATGTTGCTAAGCTAACATTTAATGGTGAAAGATGGAAAGCTTTCTCCCAAGATCAGGAACAAGGCAAGAATGCCTGCCTCGACCACTCCAATTCAGTGTTGTACTGGAGTTCTAACCAGGGCAATTAGACAAGAAAATGAAATTAAAATCTTTGGTGGTATAGTGGTTTGAGAAAAAAAATGAAATAAAAGGCATATATATACAGAAAAAAAGAAATAAAACTATCTCTATTTGCAGATGACATGATCTTGTATATTTTTGAAGCCTAAGAAATCCATTAGGCTGGGTGCAGTGGCTCACCCTTGTAATCCCAGCACTTTGAAAAGCCAAGGCGGGTGGATCACCTGAAGTCAGGAGTTCGAGACCCGCCTGGCCAACATGGCGAAACCTTGTCTCTACTGAAAATATAAAAATTAGCCAGGCATGGTGGCAGGCGTCTATAATCCCAGCTACTCGGGAGGCTGAGGCAAGAGAATCACTTGAACCCGGGGGCTGAGGTTGCAGTGAGCCAAGATCACACCATTTCACTCCAGCCTAGGTGAAAGAGTGAAACTCTGTCTCAAAAAAAAAAAAAAAAAAAAAGGAATCCACTAAAAAACGTTACTAGAATTAATAAACAAGTTCAGCACAATTGCAGGATACATGATCAATATATAAGAACCAAGCCAGGCACAGTGGGCAGCGTCTGTAATCCCAGATGAGGGAGGCTGAGGCAGGATTGCTTGAGGCCAGGAGTTCCAGATCAGCCTGGGTAACAACATAGTGAGACCCCCATTTCTAAAAATAAAAAATATGTGTATAAGCCAATTGTATTTCTATATACTTGCAGTGGACATTACAAAATGAAATTTAAAGGCCAGGCATGGTGGCTCACGCCTGTAATCCTAATGCTTTTGGAGGCCTAGGCAGGTGGATTGCCTGAGCTCAGGAGTTCAAGACCAGCCTGGGCAACATGGTAAAACCCCACCTCTACTAAAATTAAAAAAAAAAAAAATTAGCTGGATGTGGTTGCGGGTGCCTGTAGTCCCAGCTACTCAGGAGGCTAAGGCAGGAGAATTGCTTAAACCCAGGAGGCGGAGGTTGCAGTGAGCTGACATCATACCACTGCACTCCAGCCTGGGTGACAGAGTGAGACTCAAAAAAAAAGAAATTTAAAAAGAAATTTCATTTACAATAGTATCAAAAAGAATTTAAAATTTCAGATTAAATTTAGCAAAAGAAATACAAAACTTATACATTTCCATATATGTATATCTCCTAGAAATCAAGGTGTGAATAGACAGTAACAGGTTGCAATTATTGAGCACCTACTGTATGCGAAGCCTGTGGTTGGCACCAGATACATATTTTCTAGTGTAATTCTGTAGCACCCCTGGGGTTAGTGTTTTTATAGATCCACTGACTTTCTCAAAAAGCCCTGGAGCCAGATGTGTTTCAGAAATCTGATTTCTTCACATTTTAGAAAGAGAATGTGATGCATACACACTGTGCATTATATAACAGCCCCCAGTGGGCCTGAGGCACTATCCTGCGATCAAACATATTAGTATTTTCACAGTGAGATGTATGAATATTCACATTGAGTGGAATAAATAAAGGCTGAAGTAGCCTCTCAGCAGCTCAGGTCATGTTTTGCAGAGCTGAGTCTAACCAGGTCTGTCTGTTGAGGGGGATCTGCCCTCACCTCCTCCATGGACCCTTCTCTACACATACTCTTGAAACTTCCGCCACCTCAATTTCCCACCTCCATCTTTCCATATAAAACCTGTCTTTGGCCGGGAACAGTGGCTCACGCCTGTAATCCCAGCACTTTGGGAGGCCGAGGTGGGTGGATCACGAGGTCAGGAGTCTGAGACCAGCCTGGCCAACATAATGCAAACCCGTCTCTACTAAAAATACAAAAAATTAGCCAGGCGTGGTGGCACACACCTGTAGTCCCAGCTACCTGGGAGGCTGAGGCAGGAGAATTGCTTGAACCCAGGAGGCGGAGGTTGCAGTGAGCCGAGATCGCACCACTCCAGCCTGGGCGACAGAGCAAGACTCTGTCTCAAAAAACAAACAAACAAACAAACAAAAACTGTCTTTGCCATATTCTGTGGCCCCAACCCATATACCCAGTTCCATGGGACTGAAGACGTTTGTGCATGGACTCCATCCCTAATCTCTGACCAACCCCTGCCTCCAAAAGCTCCCTGTGTCCACAAATCCTGCTTAGGCTGAATCACCGGCCAAATCGGCACCAGTGTGCTATTTTGAAAAAGGAAGGCTGGGCGGGTGGCTCACACCTGTAATCCCAGCACTTTGGGAGGCCGAGGCGGGTGGATCACCTGAGGTCGGGAGTTTGAGACCAGCCTGACCAACATGGAGAAACCCCGTCTCTACTAAAATTCAAAATTAGCCAGGCGTGGTGGCACATGCCTGTAATCCCAGCTACTCGGGAGGCTTAGGCAGGAGAATCACGTGAACCTGGGAGGTAGAAGTTGCAGTGAGCGGAGATCGCACCATTGCACTCCAGCCTGGGCAACAAGAGTGAAAACTTCATCTCAAAAAAAAAGAAAAAGGAAATACCCGCTTATCAGCTACCTCAGGAAAAAGGCTCAGATCTCCTAACCTGCTCAAGGTTTCACCTCTTCAGGGAAAACAAAAGGCCAGACGTGGCAGGGCAGATCCTGTTTTGAGTCCGAGACCTGCCATCGATATCCTGCTCCCGAAGCTGTGTGTATCCTGCTGCCTGTTATTTCCAAAAACTTCTTCCTTGGATGCCTTCAGAGAATCCCCTCTGAATCCCAGCGTGAGCCTCGTCTACCTATGCTGGGTGCCTCTTCAGAGGCTGCTTAATGCCTTCATTCAACAAATATTTATTGGACAACTATGACATGCCAGGAATTCTTCCAGGCACGAGGACTGCAGCTACGAATAAAACAGACAGGACCTCTGCCCACGTGAGCTTGAATTCTAATGGAGTGAGAGATATTAAACAAATAGATATATAATATAATGTCAGGTGATGAAAAGTACTATGAAGAAAAATAAAGCAGAATCAGTGTATAAAGAGAGAATGGGGACCACTTTTTTTTTTTTTGAGACAGAGTCTCGCTCTGTCGCCCAGGCTGGAGTGCAGTGGCACAATCTCGGCTCACTGCAACCTCCGCCTCCCAGGCTCAAGTGATTCTCCTGCCTCAGCCTCCCAAGTAGCTGGGATTATAGGCAAGTGCCACCACACCTGACTAATTGTTTGTATTTTAGTAGAGATGGGGTTTCACCATGTTGCCCAAGGTGGTCTCCAACTCCTGAGCTCAGGCAATCCGCCCACCTCGGCCTTCCAAAAGTGTTGGATTACAGGCGTGAGCCACGGCGCCCAGCCTGGGACCCTATATTAGATTGTCACAGATGGCCTTGCTGAAGAAGTAACATTTAAGTGGCAACCTGAATTAAAGGAGAGCAGCAAGCCATGAAGATATCTGGAAGATATTATAGACAAACAGAAAAGAACACTCCAATACCCTAAGTAGGAAATGGGCGTGAGGAAGGGGGAGAAATTGGCGCACAAAAGAGTCAAGCAATTCTGGTATCTAGCCAGAACTTCACCTGTTTCTTGTTGTTTGTTTCTTTGAAACAAGGTTTCCACTCCTGTCACCCAGGGAGGAGTGCAGTGGCATGATCACGGCTCATTGCAGCCTTGACCTTCCAGGTTCAAGCAACCCTCCTGCCTCATTTTTTTCTTTGTGGAGTTGAGGTCTCACTATGTTGCCCAAGCTGGTCTCAAACTCCTGGGCTCAGGTGATCCTCCTGCCTCGGCCTCCAAATGTGCTGGGATTACAAGCGTGAACCACTGTGCTCGGCCAGGAACTTCAACTGTTAGTTGAAGCCAAGTGGCCTTAGAGGGTGTTGCAGATGAGGACTTCAAGGAAAATGGAGAAAGTATTATTGGAAACTGGAGGAGAGAAAATTATTGTTATAGTGTCTGAAAGTTTAGCAGCACTGTTATCTGTAGTAATGTGGAAAGTAGAAAATGTACTTAATGGGCTAGGTGATCTTGTTAGGGAGATTTCCAGGCAGAGTATTGGAAGTGCCACTTCACTTCTTCTTGCCTGTTTTAGTAAAAGGAGATAGGAGAGAAATAAGCTAAAGGAAGAACTGTTCAACATAAAGGTGCCAGGACTTTCTGGTTCTGAAAATTCCCATCTTCTATAGATGGCAAACAATGCTAAATTTAAGAAATAGTTTCTGGGAAAAGATCAAATCCAGGACAATATCAGGAAAACATAGTCTAACGATGAAGCTAGAGGAGTGATTATAAACTCTTTTATTATATCTTCAGAAAATGTAAAGGGTGCTTCAGAAAATCATTCATAGTAAGATTCCTAAGAAGTTTAAAGATATTCCTCAGCAGTGTCAGCACAGTGCCAAAGTAGAGACAGGCTTATCTCAAAGAGACTTGTTAAATAGAGCAAACCTCAAAAAGATTCATAGGGGACCCAAAAGGGCTTTACAAGAATTGTATTGGCAGAAGCACTGCCAGTTTGGACTGAGAGAAACAGACACAATACAAAATAAAAAGAAGACTTTGGACTTCTTTTCTATAGGTAAGAAGAAATCTGCTATCATCTGCTAAGATAAGCCACCTTTCATGAAAAAGAAAAGATGACTCGGCTTCTAGACAAAGCCAACAGTCCCTAGGGCAGAGCCAAGAGCCAAGGTGAATTATTTCCAGCCCTCAAGTCCTAATGAAGTGACTTCAATGTGTGGTCTGCTAGACTTAAGAATTGCTATGTGCTAGTGACTCCTGTGTGCCTCCTTTTATTTTTTTTCTAAACAGGGCCTCACTATGTTGCCCAGGCTGGTCTTGAACTCCTGGGCTTCAGTGGTCCTCCTGCCTCTGCTTCCCGAGTAGCTGGGACTACAGGCACACACCACCACAACCAGCTCTATGTGCCTCTCTTCTCGAATTGGGAATGTCTATAATGGTTATCTTATGCTTCTCACACTGTTGTATGTTGCAGGGTACAGAGATACAGGGATACAGATAACTGCCTCTTTAGTTCACATGTCTTCAGATCAAGCAAAACTATTCTCAAGAGCTATACTTGAGGAGCCTTACCCGAGAAGCTTCATCTGTACCTGATTTAGGTGATGAGATTCTGGACTTTGAGCTTTAGTAAGATGAGACTTCTGGAGGCTGTGGGAGGAGGTAAGAGTATTCACATCTGGAAAGGAATAATTTTTGGGGGGCCAGAGGGTGAGCTATGATGGACTGCCTCCTACATGGCCCCATATGATATCCCCTCCTGGTGTTCACACCTTTATTTAGTCCCTTCCCACACTGAATAGGGAAGACCTGTGTAGCCAATAGGATATTGTAGAAATGATGGTGTCTGGCTTCTGAAGCTTTAAAGACATTGTGGCTTCTGTCTTGTTCTTTCCAAGATTACTTGCTCTGGAGGAATTCAGCCACCATATTGTAAGGACGCTCAAGCAGCCCTGTGGATAAGCCACAGGAGGAACTGAGGCCTCCTGCTAACAGCCAGTCCCAATTCCCCATCTATGTCAGTGACCCATCCTGGAATCAGAGCCTTTTGGCAGTGGAGCCTATAAATGGCTGCAGCTCTGACCAATAACTTGGCTACAGTCTCATGAGAAACCTCAAATCTGAGCCATCATGCTAAGCAAACCATTCCAGAATTACTGCCCCAAAGAAACTATGTGAGATAATAAATGTTTATTGTTGCTTTAAGCCACTACGTTTTTTAATAAATTTTTTTAATAGAGATGAGGTCTTGCTCCATTGCCCAGGCTGGTCTCGAACTCCTGAGCTCAAGCCATCCTCCCACCTCAGTCTCCCAAAGTGCTGGGATTACAGGTGTGAGCCACCACACCCAGACTGTTTTTTAATAATTTGTTAGGCAGCAATAGATAACTATACAAATGGTCATCCATTTCTTTATTTAAATCCTTTCAGGATCAGAGAATTCATCTATTCATTCATTCAACAAACAGTTTAATAACTGTTGGTATCTACTCTGTGCTGGCCAAATAGTCACCACCCCTCCCTGTGGGAGCATGGTATCTCCCTAAGCCCATCAAGTCTGAAGACACACTTGCTCATGTGATTTTCTGTGGCCAATAAAATGTGAACAGAGGGATATAAGCCACTTCTGAGCAGAGGCTTTAAAGTCATTTCTCAGTTCTGCCATCATTCTTTTTCCTGTGCCTCAAAACCAGCAGTTTCATAGCTGATCTTTCAGCCTGAATCCTGGAATGAAAAAAACATAGAACAGGCTCACACCTACTGCAGGCAATGTGCAACATTAATAAGAACAACCCTTTTTATTGTAATTATTATAAGCCACTGACTTTGGTACCTGTTTGTTACTTGGCATAACCCAGCAAAAGCTGACTGATACAGTCACACTGCATCCAGACCTGGTAGGATGACTTTTTTATCTGAGTGTTCTTTACCCTGGCTTTCCTCCTCAGAATGCTTCCTGGTTCCTAACTGTTTCTCAAAAATGTGCCTCCCAGGAGTCAACATGATGGAGTCTGATCGGCCCAGGGCATGTTGGCCTTCCTTTACAAGACTTGGGTGTCAAACACTCACAACATGGCTCCTTGAGACTTGGGAAACTTTGCTGCCTGGCAGCCTCACAGTCTGGAACACAGAGCTTCCCACATACAACTAGAGAAGAATGTCTCCAGGGACCAAAATGACGTCATGAGTCCACATTCTAAAGCTTGAGAACTTGTCCCTGAGGACAGATTTCTAACCTCCTTAGAACCTAATTAGGCTTCCCAACCCAAGTTTACAGCAGATTCAAAGGTACGAATTAAAGATAAATCAAAATGCCAGGCAACCCAGCAGAATCGACGAAACAAACAAGAGTTGGCTGACTGCCAAATGGTGTCAGGCACGACCCATCTCATGACCATCTGTAAAATAGGTATTAATGTGCCCATTTTACAGGAGAGGAAACTGAGGCTCAGATAGGTCACTAATTTGACAAAGGTTACAAGCTTGTCAATAAGGATTCAAATGGGCATATGGTAGACACGATATGAACGGCAGCTCCTGGTGCTGATTTTGGCATTAGTGCTGGTTGTAGGGAAGGCAGAGCCAGTGGGGAGAGAGAAAATCATGAGATGGGAGGGTAGGGGGAGATTTTCAGTGGAACGAGGACCCAAGTGGAGAAGGGATGAGCCCCGGGGTATGGAAGAGTGGGGTACAGGGGAGGAGGGAGCACCTGAGAGCCCAGGGAACCCTGGAAAACCATCCCCACCTCAGAGAGGGCCTTCCTTAGGGCAGGCCATCCCTCACTGTTCTCCCCAGAAGACCAAGCCCTAGCCTGGGCGACATGACCTGGCCACTGCACTGCACTGCCTCCCCGGACTCACACAGCACCGGGCTCTTGCAGGACCATTTGTTGAGCTCTAGGAGTCTGGACCGATTGGCACATACGTATGGACCAGGACAACAACCAGTGCCAGGTTTATTGCTGCCAAGCCAGAATGGAGACTGCTTATGCCCATGGAATCGAACTTGCCAGTGCTGGCCCAAGCACAAGAGCTGGACAACTGCCCCTGGCGGGGGCTGCCCCTTGGAAGAGAGCAGAGGTGCTGCTGGCAGACAGGAGGACTGAAGAGAGATGAACGGAAGCAGCTAGTGATCTCCCGCTCGGGACCCTGCTTCTGTCCAAGATCGCCTGAGTCCCGTTTCCTCCCGAGGAGGGCACAGAGAGAGCCTCCGGCATTCCTTCACCCGTTCTCTCCCGGGAGGCCCAGAAGCTGCACATTCCCCTCAGGACAGACAAGTGTCCAGCCCAGCACTGCGTGTGGGCACAGACAGGAGGAGGGGCTGGGGCACCAGCATTCTCCATCCAGACACCTAAGACCAGGACCACCTGGCATTTTGGAAACGCTGATGAACACTTTCCCAGGGTTTATCTAAATTATTCTTTTTAACTTTCATTGAGGTGAAATCTGTATATCATAAAATTTATCATTTAGCCATTCTTCAGTATACAGTCCAGTGACGTTAAGTGCATTGTTGTGTGACCATCACCACCATTCAGCTCCAGAACTTTTTCATCTTCCCAACCAGAACTCCACACTAACCCCCCATTTGCCCCTCCCCCAACCCCTGGCACCCACCATTCCACTCTCTGACTCTATGCATCTCACTCCAGGTACCTCCTATAAGTGGAATCCTACAGTATCTGTCCTTTCGTAATTGGCTTGTTGCACTTAGCATGAGATCTCGAATGTCTATCCACATGTAGCATGTGTCAGAATTTCCTTCCTTTTTAAGGCTGAGCAATATTCCACTGTATGGATAGGCCACATTTTGCTTAGCCATTCATCTGTTGATATGGTTTGGCTGTGTCCCCACCCAAATCTCATCGTGAATTGTAGCTCCCATAATTCCCACTTGTGGGAGGGACTCAATGAGGGAATAGTTGAATCATGGGGGCGGTTTCCTCTGTGCTGTTCTCGTGGTATTGAATAAGTCTCATGAGATCTGATGGTTTTATAAGGGGGAACCCCTTTTGCTTCGCTTCGTTCTCATTTCTCTCTCTTCCTTGCCGCCACGTAAGACATGACTTTGCTCCTCCTTGCCTTCCGCCATGATTGTGAGGCCTCCCCAGCCATGTGGAACTGTGAGTCAATTAAACCTCTTTCCTTTATAAGTTAACCGCTCTTAATTAGCTGGGCAGGGTGGCAGGCACCTGTAATCTCAGCTACTCAGGAGGCTGAGGTGAGAGAATTGCTTGAACCCGGGAGGCAGAGGTTGCAGTGAGCTGAGATCGAGCTGTTGTACTCCAGCCTGGGCAACAAGAGCAAAACTCCATCTCAAAAAAAAAAAAAAAAGTTAACCAATCTCAGGCATGTGTTTATCAGCATGAAAACTGACTAATACATCTGTCAATGGACAACTGCATTGTTTCCACCTCTTGCCTATTGTGAAGAATGCTGCTAGGAACATGCGTGTACAAATCTCTTCAACGCCTTGCTTTCCATTGTTTTAGGTATATACTCAGAAATGGAATTACTGGATTATATGGTAGTTCTATGTTTAATTATTTGAGGAACCACTGTACCATTTTCCAAAGCAAATTCATCATTTTACACTTTCCCCTGCAGGGCACACAGATACCAAAGTCTCCACATCCACACCAACATGTGCTGTTTTTTTTTATTATAGGCATCTGACTGGGTGTGAAGTGGTATCTGGCTGTGGTTTTGATTTGTGTCCTAACGATTAGCGATGCTGGGCATCTTTTCATGTGCTTTCATGTTTTTCTTTGGAGAAATGTCTATTCAAGTCCTTTGCCCATTCTTTAATTCATTTGTTTTTCATTGTTGAGTTGTAGGAGTTCCTTATACATTTTGGATATTAACTCCCTATCAGGCTGGGCGCAGTGGCTCACACCTGTAATCTTAGCACTTTGGGAGGCTGAGGCGGGTGGATCACCTGAGGTCAGGAGTTCAAGACCAGCCTGGCCCACATGGCAAAATCCCGTCTCTACTAAAAATACAAAAGTTACTCGGGTGTGGTGGTGCTACTCAGGAGGCTGAGGCAAGAGAATCACTTTAACCTGGGAGCCAGAGGTTGCAGTGAGCCAAGAACACGCCACTGCACTCCAGCCTGGGTAACACAGCAGGACTCTGTCTCAAAAAAAAAAAAAGTGTCTGTTGATGCACAAAATATTTAATATTAACAAAGTTCCATTTATCTATTTTTTTCTTTTGTTGCCTGTGCTTTTGGTATCAAAACCAAGAAGTCATTGCAAAATCCAGTGTCACGCAGCTTTTCCCCTATGTTTTCTTCTAAGAGTTTTATAGTTTTAGCTCAATGTTTAGGTCTTTGATCCATTTTAAGTTAATTTTTGTCTGTGGTGTAAGGTAAGGGTTCAACTTCATTATTTTGCATGTGGATATCCAATTTCTCGGCACCAATTGTTGAGTAAATCATTCCATTTTTTTCTTTTTGTGAGATGGAGTCTTGCTCTGTCATGCAGGCTGGAGTTCACTGGAACTCACTGCAATCTCCACCTCCCGGGTTCAAGCAATCCTCCTACCTCAGCCTCCCGAGTAGCTGGGATTACGGATGTGCACTACCGTGCTCAGCTAATTTTTTTGTAATTTTGGTAGAGATAGGGTTTCACCATGTTGGCCAGGCTGGTCTGGAACTCCTGGCCTTAAGTGATCCACCCACCTTGGCCTCCCAAAGTGCTGGGATTATAGGCGTGAGCCACCGCACCCGGCCTCATTCTTTATAATTTACTTAAATACAGATAAACACAAAAGCTATGATTGTTGTTCTTAGAGAACTGTAAGCCAATACAAATTAAACACAAAACAAACGACCAGTAAAATTCAAACAGCACTAAATTAACATAAGTGATGATGTCATTTTGCTGAAACTAAGTCCCCCTTTACTCAGCAGTGGCACAGTGGGTTTGGTGGGTTGTTCCACCGGGGTTCTTCATTGGAACCGTGGCCAGAATGCATCTGTCCATAGTAGCCTGCCTCTGTTCTGCTGAGACAAATACAAACACCTGTGACCACGAACCCACATGGCAGTGTGCACTCACACCTATGACCATGAACCCACATGGCAGTGTGCACTCACACCTATGACCATGAACCCACATGGCAGTGTGCACTCACACCTGTGATCATGAACCCACATGGCAGTGTGCACTCACACCTATGACCATGAACCCACATGGCAGTGTGCACTCACACCTGTGATCATGAACCCACATGGCAGTGTGCACTCACACCTGTAGCCACGAACCCTCATGGCAGTGTGCACTCACACCTGTGATCATGAATCCACATGGCAGTGTGCACTCACACCTATGACCATGAACCCACATGGCAGTGTGCACTCACACCTATGACCATGAACCCACATGGCAGTGTGCACTCACACCTGTGATCATGAACCCACATGGCAGTGTGCACTCACACCTATGACCATGAACCCACATGGCAGTGTGCACTCACACCTGTGATCATGAACCCACATGGCAGTGTGCACTCACACCTATGACCATGAACCCACATGGCAGTGTGCACTCACACCTGTGATCATGAACCCACATGGCAGTGTGCACTCACACCTATGACCATGAACCCACATGGCAGTGTGCACTCACACCTGTGATCATGAACCCACATGGCAGTGTGCACTCACACCTGTAGCCACGAACCCTCATGGCAGTGTGCACTCACACCTGTGATCATGAATCCACATGGCAGTGTGCACTCAAACCTGTGTGACCAGGAACCCACATGGCAGCGTGCACTCACACCTGTGATCATGAACTCACATGGCAGTGTGCACTCACACCTGTGATCATGAACCCACATGGCAGTGTGCACTCAAACCTGTGTGACCAGGAACCCACATGGCAGCGTGCACTCACACCTGTGATCATGAACTCACATGGCAGTGTGCACTCACACCTGTGATCATGAACCCACATGGCAGTGTGCACTCACACCTGTGTGACCAGGAACCCACATGGCAGTGTGCACTCACACCTGTGTGACCACGAACCCACATGGCAGTGTGCACTCACACCTGTGTGACCACGAACCCACGTGGCAGTGTGCACTCAAACCTGTGTGACCAGGAACCCACATGGCACTGTGCACTCACACATGTGTGACCAGGAACCTACATGGCAGTGTGCACTCACACCTGTGACCATGAACCTACATGGCAGTGTGCCCTGACACGTGTGATCATGAACCCACAGGACAGTGTGCACTCATATGTAGTCATCCAGGTGGACCAGCATCAAGCATTTAAGTTATGAGTGACATGAAACTCCCAAAACTATTCTTGTAAGGGAATTGAAGGTGCTGAAAATATGCCTGAGGCCCTCAGGGAGCCCAGGTTAGAAACCCTGAGTTAGGCAGATGTAGCACACAGGCCTTCTAGAATGAATTAGGCGCACAGTGGCTTTTCCACAGAGTTAAAGAGTTCCATTTACAAATGTAAACAATTGTCCTTACAGTTACATAGCTGCGCCCTGCAGATTATGTGTGCGTAAGACACAGCTGTCTTTTCAACATCTTGATTCCTGAGCTAACCTCAAATGGGCCACAGTAGTGCTTCCCGGCAAGCATGCTGCACCCCTGGGCCCACGCCCTCCTCCCACCTCCTCCCCTCTCCTCAGACCCCTATCTTCCTCCCCCACTCCCCTCGGAGCTGCTGCATCCTTTTAAACTAAGAACTTCCTCCACCCCCACAGCATATCTGCCCCTCCCCCAGGCTCCAGGGCATCGGTCGGGCATCCCGTCAGCTCTCTGTCCTCTCCGCTTACATCTTAAACTCTCTTCATCTCACTCCTTTTTCAAATGCCATCTTATTTCCCTCCTTCCCTTGACAGCAAAGGCCCTGAAGCCTCTGAAGAGCAGTCTCTCCCCTTTCCACTCACACACTTCCTGTCCTCTCGCAAAGCCCACTCAAGGCAGGCTTGCAGCCCAAACTGCCCTTGTCAAGGTCACCTCGCTCTGCCAAGTCAGCTGTCAGCCCTGTGGTACTCAATCGCCAGAGCATGGGACCCAGGTGCTCACCCTCCCTTCCTTGAAACACTCCCTCCAGGGCCTCCAGGGGCCTCGTGCACCTGGTCTTCTCCCCACTCCTGCCCCATCTTCCTCCTCATGGGCCGGACTCTACTGTGGGTGTGCCCGACTCACGCTTGCACCTCGTGGATCACATCCAAGTTCATACCTCTAGCCTAGACCTCCCTCGAACCCCCTGAGTCACAGCCAACCACAGTTGTGTTACAGGAAAGGAGTCCTGATCCAAACCCCAAGAGAGGGTTCTTGGATCTCATGCAAGAAAGAATTCAGGGCGAGTCCATAAAGTGAAAGCAAGTTTTTTAAGAAAGTAGAGGAATAGGCCGGGTGCGGTGGCTCACGCCTGTCATGCCAGCACTCTGGGAGGCCGACGCAGGCGCGTCACGAGGTCAGGAGTTTGAGACCAGCCTGGCCAACATGGTGAAACCCCGTCTCTACTAAAAATACAAAAAATTGGCCAGGTGCAGTGGTTCACACCTGTAATCCCAGCACTTTGGGAGGCTGAGGTGGGTGGATCACCTGAGGTCAGGGTTTCGAGACCAGCCTGGCCAACATGGTGAAACCCCGTCTCTATTAAAAATACAAAAATTAGGTCGGGGGCAGTGGCTTATGCCTGTAATCCCAGCACTTTGGGAGACCAAGGCGGGCAGTTCACCTGAGGTCAGTAGTGCGAGACCAGCCTGGCCAATATGTTGAAATCCGTTTCTACTAAAAATACAAAAAATTAGCTGGGCATGGTGGCATGCACCTGTAGTCCCAGCTACTCAGGACGCTGAGGCACAAGAATCGCTTGAACCTGGGAGGTGGAAGTTGCAATGAACCGAGATCGCGCCAAGATCCAGCTTGGCCAACAGAGTGAGACTCCGTCTCAAAAAAACAAGAAAAAAAAGAAAAATTACCCAGGTATGGTGGCGGGCACCTGTAATCCCAGCTACTTGGGGGGCTGAGGCAGGAGAATCACTTAAACCTGGGAGGTGGATGTTGCAGTGAGCCAAGATCGCTCCACTGCACTCCAGCCTTTGCGGCACAGCAAGACTCCATCTCAAAAAAAAAAAGTAGCGGAATAAGATAATGGCTACTCTACAGACAGAGCAGCCCCAAGGGCTGCTGGTTGCCTATTTTTATGGTTATTTCTTGATGATCTGCTAAACACGGGGTGGATTATTCATGCCTCCCCTTTTTAGACCGTATAGGGGAACTTCCTGACATTGCCATGGCATCTGTAAACTGTCATGGCACTGATGGGAGTGTAGCAGTGAGGACAACCAGAGGTCACTCTTGTGGTCATCTTGGTTTTGGAGGGTTTTAGCCGGCTTCTTTACTGCAGCCTGTTTTATCAGCAAGGTCTTCAGGACCTGTATCTTGTGCTGACCTCCATCTCATCCTGTGATAGAGTGCCTTAACTGTCTGGGAATGCAGCTCAGGAGGTTTCAGCCTCATTTCACACAGCTCCTATTCAAGATGGAGTCGCTCTGGTTCACAGGCCTCCAACAGTTGGACCTCTCCACTTGGGGACATCAAACTCAGCCTGTCAAACCGACCTCCTCTCCCTCCACGTTCCCCATCTTGCTTCTTCGCAGCTCCATCCTTCCTCTGGTTGCTCAGGTTAAGCCCCTTGGCTCCATAAATGGCCAAGAAGCACATGAAAAGATGCTCACCATCATTAGTCATTAGGGACTGCAAATCTAACCCACAATGAGATACCACCGCCCACCCTCCAGGATGGCTATAATTTAAAAAAAAAACACAGACAATAGCAAGTTTTGGCGGGGATGTGGAAAAAGAGGAACCCTTGTACCTTGCTGGTGGGAATGTCAAATGGTACTGCTGCTGTGGAGAACAGCTTGGCCGTTCCTCGCAAAGTTAAGCATGGAATTACTATACCATCGTGCAGTTTTACTCCTGTGTATACATACCCCAAAGAATTGAAAACAGGTGTTCAGGCCAGGCACAGTGGCTTAAGCCTGTAACCCCAGCACTTTGGGAGGCTGAGGTAGGGCAATCACTTGAGCCTAGGGGTTAGAGACCAGCCTGGGCAACATGGCAAAACCCTGTCTGCACAAAAAAATAAAAAAACTAGCCAGGTGTGGTGGCGCATATCCATGGTTTCAGCTACTCAAGAGGCTGAGGTAAAAGAACCACCTGGGGGCCGGCTCGATGGCTCACACCTGTAATCCCAGCACTTTGGGAGGCTGAGGTGGCCGGATCACCTGAGGTCAGGAGTTCAAGACCAGCCTGACCAACCTAGAGAAACCCCCGTCTCTACTAAAAATACAAAATTAGCCAGGAGTGGTGGCACATGCCTGTAATCCCAGCTACTTGGGAGGCTGAAGCAGGAGAATCGCTTGAACCTGGGAGGCGGAGGTTGTGATGAGCCAAGATCGTGCCATTGCACTCCAGCCTGGGCAACAGGAGCGAAACTCAAAAAAAAAAAAAAAAAAATCACTTGGGTCGGGAGGTGGAGGCTGCAGTGAGCCGAGATCATGCTACTGCACCCCAGCCTGTGCAAGAGAGAGAGACCCTGTCTCAAAATAAATAAATAAGTAAATAAAAGGGAAAAAAACAGGTGTTCAAAGAGAAACTTGTAGATGAATGTTCATAGCAGCACTATTCACAGTAGCTAAAACATGGAAACAACACCCATCTCCATGGATAGATGAATGACTAAACAAATGTGGTCTAGCCATACAGTGGGATATTATTCAGCCTTAAAAAGGAAGGAAATTAACACATGCTACCACATAGGTGAACTCTGAAGACGTTATGCTAAGTGATTTACCAGAATAGGTAAATCCACAGAGACAGAAAGCAGATGCGTGCTTGTCAGGGGCTCCGGGAGGGGGAAGAAGGAGTGACTGTTTAATGCATACAAAGTTTTCCTTTCAGGCTGATGGAAATGTTTGGGGATGAGACAGAGGTGATGATTGAACAACACTGTGAATGTACTAAATACCTCTGAAGACACTCTAAAATGGTTAAATTAATATTATGTGAATTTTACCCAAATAAATAAACCAATCAATCAGCCTTGGCTCTTCCTTGGCTTCTCTCTCACTCCCACACATCCCACCTGTCAGTCAATCCCATCAGCTTTGGACTCAAACTATATACAAATATACCCAGAATCTAGGTTGGGTGCAGTGGCTCACACCTGTAATCCCAACATTTTAGGAGGCCCAGTCGGGCGGATCACCGGAGGCAGGAGTTGGAGACCAGCCTGGCCAAGGTGGTGAAACCCTATCTCTACTAAAAATACAAAAATTAGCAGAGCATGGTGGCAGGCGCGTATAATCCCAGACACTTGGGAGTCTGAGGCAAGAGAATTGCTTGAACTCGGGAGGCAAAGGTTGCAGTGAGCCGAGATCACGCCATTGCACTCCAGCCTGGGTGACAGAGCGAGACTCCATCTCAAAAATAAATAAAAATTAAAAAATTAAAAAAATATATACACACACAGAGAATCTGTCACTTCCCACCACCTCGCTGCCTCCACGCCAGTCTTAGCCACTGTCACCTCCCAACAGAGGACAGCAGGAGCCTGCTGACCAGCCTCCCAGTCCAGTTCTGACCCTCAGAGGCCTGCGCTCCTCGAGGCAGCCAGGGGGATCCTGTTAAATCGCAAGTCAGGTCCCATCTCCCGCCCTGCCCCTGCTTTAAACCTCCCCAAGTAGCAGCGCATCATGGTCAAAGCCAAAGTCCTCACAGCCCACCAGGCCACTGTGTTCCCCCACCTTGTCCCCACTGTGATCCTGGGTTCTCTCTCTCTCTGGCCACCCACTGGCCTCCTGCTGCCCCCACACACCTGCTACCCCCAGCTCTTTGTGGGGTCTCCTGTCCTGACATCTGTGGGCTTACTGCTCCCTTCCTCATGCCTTTAGGCCTCCTTGGCTGGTCCTTCCTGAAGTTTCAGCTCCATCCCAACACTCCCACCCCTTCCTTGATGTAGTATTGCCTAGCATATGGCATATTTTATTCCTTAGGCTTGTATCTATGGACTGACTCCTACCCCAAAGTATAAGCTCCATGAGGGCAGGACTTTTCCCTTTTTTGTTCCTTGCTATGTCCTCATTGTGTGGGACAGTGCCCAGCATAGAGAACATGCCTAAGAAATATCTGACGAATGAATGGATTCCAATTCACCTAAGCCCATGTATTTGTATTTGCTTTGTGGAGGTGGGTGTGCATGTGTGTGTGTGTGTGCACACATGCATGTGTCAGACAGGCATCCATGGAGATAGGAAACCAAGAATGCAAAGACAGCTCAGAAGATCTGCTGGCATGGAGGCGAGGCTGCATGGAAGGATCTGGATTGGATAGGAGTGTCCCATTCAGGACACCTGTCACTCAAAACCACACAACTCAGACTTGGGGAATATTCTATGCCAGTCACATCTGTTTACAACACGTGTGGCATCTCCTGTGGAGGTAGTTGACAGTCTCATCCTGAGATAGGCAGAGCCTGGCGTGGAAGTGAGAGCCTTCATCTGGGATGAGGCAGCAGAAGGCAGGGAAGGGGACACACTGGGGGACATCCCGTGGGGCCAGGCAGTGTCCACCCAGCTCTGGCACAGCCTGAGAGTCATCACTTCCTCAGTTTTCACACCCTGGGCACCTCCACCTTGCCTGCCTCCCTCTGACCCCGGCCCCATGGCCAGAGCTTTCTTCCACATAATTCCCAGGAGTGCTATATGCATGAACCAAGCTAAGGTGTCAATCTCGTTTCAGAACCACAGCACGGCTCCCCATAAAAGTCATCTTTATGGACAGATATTTCATGGCGGCAGCTTGAGAAGGCTTACGTTTCTTAGGCAGCTGGTGCTGAGCCAGGAGAGCTAATCATGAGATCTTCCAGTCCCAGGACGTGGGCTGCGGCTGGCGGCTGTGGCCGTCTTATATCAAACTCTCAAGAGTCACAGGGCAGCAGCATTGGCCCCCTCCCAAGTCATTCCAGATGGGATTTAAGGTGGCTTAATGAGCATTCATAAAATACAGCAAGAGAACATAAATTGAAAAGGGTGTGCAAGAAGAAATCAAATAAATGGGAACTACATGAAATGAGCCAGAGACAGGAGGGAGGGGGAAGAAGAGGGAGGGGGAAGAACAGGCGGGAGGGGGATGAACAGGGAGGGGCCCCCTAAGCCAGCTGGAAAGTGTGGCAAGACTTCCCGGAGCCGGACAGAGCAGATTCTTGAGGGGTGCGCAGGAGTTTCCAAGGCCAGGAATGGAGAGGAAGGGCCTGTAGGCAGAAGACTGGTGTGTGCAAAGGAACCAGAGAGAGAAGGAGGCGGGGAGGGGAGAGGGGGTGCCGGGAGGAGGGAGAGGAAGCTCTGTAGTTGTGGGGGATAGCGAGGGGGTGGGGGAATGAACTGTTTCCCGCAAATGCCTCAGCCATAGTTGAAAGGATTTCCACTCCCTTCCCCACTCACAAAGTCCTGGTGCCCGTGGCCCGGCTGCCCAGGCCCTCATTCCCTGAGCTCCCAAGAGGTGCAGTGATTTATCCGATGCGGAGCTCGGGAGTCCGACTGCACCCGGAGGTGGTGGGGGCGGAGGGGCGGAGGGGCGGAGGGGCGGAGGGGCAAGAGTATTACAAGGAAAGGCCGGGGCCTGCTCTCTGCTCTCTCCTCTCTCCGGACCTACCTGAGCCCCAGGGGCACGGTCTGCACCATCTGCCTGTGAACAGGAGCGCTTGCTTCAGAGTGGCCAGCAGAGACCCTGGGTCCAATGATCCAGAAGTCTGACATCGAGCTTCTGTTAATTAGCCGCAACCCTCCCCTGGGTCCTGGAATCTGTTCTCAGGTGACCGTGGAGGAGGCGATGCTGAGTGATCAACACCTCGGATCTCCAATTGTCGGTGCCATGACCAAGAAGGTCTTGGAGAATGTTAAAGAAACAATTATTCCATGACATTGGTAAAGCATGGCCAAGCCAACTTTATCCAGGACCATGGAGATTGATACAGGGACCCCTACAACAAGGTCTTGAAGTCGGGGAGAGAGATTAGGCTCCACTCTGAATATAGCACAGGCAAGTAGGAATTTACAGCCAAGGAGTGTGGGGGTCAGTGGATGGAAAATTACCAAGGGGTAGAGGAGATTCTACTTAACCCGACCTAACAGGATTCTCGCTGACATAGGCCAGGGTTCTTTCGCTAAAACTGGATTTTTTTTTTTTTTTTTTTTTGAGATGGAATCTCACTCTGTGGTCCAGGCTGAAGTGCAGGGGCACGATCTCAGCTCACTGCAACCTCCATCTCCCAGGTTCAAGTGATTCTCCTGCCTCAGCCTCCCAAGCAGCTGGGATTACAGGCATGCACCACCACGCCCCACCAATTTTTGTATTTTTTTGGTGGAGACGGGGTTTCACCCTGTTGCAAGCTGGTCTCGAACTTCTGACCTCAAGTGATCCACCCACCTCGGCCTCTTAGAGTGCTGGGATTACAGGCGTGAGCCACCGCACCCAGCCTAGAACTGCATTTTACAAGGAAGTGCACAGATGGGCCTAGCAGAAGATTCAGAAGCCTGACTAAAGTTTGGCCAAGCAAAGAATCTTTATCTGTAACTCCCATGCAATGACCAAGACGCCCTTTAGGAGCTCTTGGAAGAGCCCTCATGATGGGGTGAGTGTCCTTATATGAAGAGATGGGGCCAGGTGCGGTGGCTCACACCTGTAATCCCAACACTTTGGGAGGCCATGATGGGAGAATCACTTCAGCCCAGGAGTTCGAGACCAGCCTGGGCAACGTGGCAAGACCCTATCTCTACAAAAAAATTTTAAAATTAGCCTGGTGTGGTGGTGTGCACCTAGCTATTTGGAGGCTAAGGAGGGAGGCTCACTTGAGGCTGGGAGGTTGAGGCAGCAGTGAGCTGTGATCTTGCCACCACTGCACTCCAGCCTGGGCAACAGAACGAGATCTTATCTCAAAAAACAAAAACAAACCTTGGAAGGACTGGCTTTTGGGGCTCTGAGGACTGTGAGGAAGGATCAGTGTTTCTGGCCACCTACAGGTCTTGAGTCTGTGCAGGACGCGACTGGCTTTTATCGCAATTCCAGCTGATATTGAAGGGTGTGCCACAGCAGATGGAGTGACAGAAAAACAAAGAATAATTTAGGAAAACACACACAGACGTACAGACACACACACACAGAGACACATACACGCGCACACACACACACACGGAGACACACAGACACGCACACAGACACACACAGACACACACAGACACAGAGACACACACATAGACACACACAGAGACACAGACACACACACAGGCACACACATACACACTCACACACAGACACAGACACAGAGACACACACACAGACATACACAGACACACAGACATATACACAGACACACACACAGACATACACACTCACACACAGACACACACAGATGCACTCACACAAACACACAGAGACAGACACACACATTCACACACACAGACACACACACGTACAGACACACACACAGAGACAGACACACACAGACACACACACTCCCACACATAGACTCACACACACAGACACAGACACACACAGGGGAAGGGTTTCATCTTAGGATGAGTCAAGGCTTGTCCAGGAGCTCACACTCCACAAGCGCAGAAGGCCCCTGAGCCGAGACCCAGTCCAAGCTCCGTGCGTGGGACTTTTGTGGGGCACGAGGCCCTGGGAGTCCACTGTAGAGTTTTGCTCACTCATTTGCTTTCCCTCCTCACTCAGTTTCTAAGCCAGCTCAGCAAACCTGGAGTTTAAATTGCAAAAGCCCTAAGGGTTCGACTCTGACCTTTGGCAGGGACAGGATTTACCCTGAAGCCCATGGGCCTTTCTCCTGAGCCGGCCCTTCCAGAGGCCAGGAATTCCAGGTGGAGCTAGGTTTTGTGACCCCTGAGCCTAATAGAATGGAGGTGGGGAGCTCTTTAGAAAAAGGATGCCAGGCCAGATGCGGTGGCCCACACCTGTAATCCCAACACTTTGGGAGGCCGAGGCAGCCAGATCATCTGAGGTCGAGAGTTCGGGACCAGCATGACCAATATGGAGAAACCCTGTCTCTACTAAAAATACAAAATTAGCCAGGTGTGGTGGCGCATGCCTGTAATCCCAGCTACTCGGGAAACTGAGGCAGGAGAAACGCTTGAACCCAAGAGATGGAGGTTGTGGTGAGCCAAGATCGCACCATTGCACTCCAGCCTGGGCAACAAGAGCAAAACTCCAACTCAAAAAAAAAAAAAAAAAAAGATTTTTAGGGGGACACAGAGAGTCAGTCCGTAGAGGTGTGTGACAACACATACGAAATATTGTAACCAGAGATGCTCAGCCAAGCCCTAATGTTCCACGTCTTATTAGGGGTCAGTCATAGAGGCATGTGGCACCCACGTGACTGACCTTAACTATTTCATCTCCAGCCCTAGCTTAAGGCAGACTGATACAGCCTGGCCCAGGGCCCCAGGTGAAAAAAAACAGGCATTCGCTGTTAATCACATTGCTGGCATAAACTGTCTCGGGTGGCCCAAGGCCCCCAGGTGAAAAAAACACTCCTGTTAGGCAGGATATTCCAAGAGCTCAGAGCTTATCTCCCAGGGGCCAGGCAGGGGCCAGGCAAGGGCCAGTCCTCTCTTTGGAATGTGCAGGGTTTGGGCAGCCCAGGCCTGTTGAGTTAACCCCTTACTCCACAGGGCCCCTGCTGTATACATGGCATTATGCAGAGTTAGATTCCAAAGCAGGAGGCAAAAATCACGTGGAATCAATGACCCTTGAAAAATCCCTCTGGAAGATGCTATTTTGGAGTCCTCATCTCTCAGGAAGTCCGGCACAGCTGGGCTTCCCTCCAGGGCTGCAGCTGGCTTGCACTGAGGCTGCATTGTGTGGAAAACGTGGTCTGCAAATCCTCCACTGCCACTCAGCTGTGACACACTGGCCCTGGGGTCATGCTAAGGAGCCGCATCCCAGAGGGGCCTCTCCTGCCCACCCCAGGAGGCCCACTGAGGGGCCTGCCTCCAACAGGAGCTCAGCAATATGTAAATGATTCTTTCTCCTTTTTCCACCAGCTACATTTAATACAATCTGCAAAAACTAAATGTGTATTTGATTCAACTCCCTTCCGGGGAATGAGTCTTCTTCTTGGGGTAAAGTCAAGAATAATGATCACAGTGAATACTCAGTGGGTGCTTGCTTTGTGACAGGGACATTTCTCAGCATTCTGTGGGTTAGCCCATCAAATCCTCACACCCTGCCTCTGAGATAGGGTAATCTATTATATGCATTTTGCGATGAGGAGATTAAGACATGAAGACCTTAAATAATGTGCCCAGGCCAGGTATGGTGGCTCACACCTGTAATCCCAGGACTATGGAAGGCCAAGGCAGGAGGGTCACTTGAGCCTAGGAGTTCAAGATCAGCCTGGGCAACATAGTGAGACTCCTTGTCTACAAAAAAAAAAAAAAAAAATTAGCTGACCACGGTGGGAGTCTACAAAAAAAAAAATTAGCAGACCGTGGAGGTGTGCCCCTATAGTCCCAGCTACTTGGGAGGCTGAGGTGGGAGAATCACTTGAGCCCAGGAGGTCGAGGCTGCAGTGAGCCATGATGGTGCCGCTGCACTCTAGCCTGGGCGACAGAGCAAAACCCTGTCTCAAAAAAAAAGTAAATAAATAAATAACGTGCCCAAGGTCCCACAGCTAGTTGGTGGAAGGGGCCGCAGTTTTAACCTAGGCAGTCCGGCTCTGGACTCTGCCTCTTAACCACTATCTTCTTTTGTCTCTGAAAGGCAAATTAGTGTAATTATTGTAAACCCGAAAGCTAAGAAGGAGATGTGAATGCATTCCTGCAGGACGCTGTCACTAGCTACTAGCTATGCATACAGACTCAAGCAGAAATGGAATTGGCTCAAAAACAGATCTTACAGCCAGAACAGCAGCTGGGAGAAAGTGACTGAAAAATGGCCGGGCGTGGTGGTTCACACCTGTAATCCCAGCACTTTGGGAGGCTGAGGTGGGAGGATCACCTGAGGTCAGGAGTTTGATACCAGCCTGGCCAACATGGTGAAACCCCATCTCTACTAAAAATACAAAAATTAGCCAGGCGTGGTGGTGGGCACCTCTAATCCAGCTACTCAGGAGGCTGAGGCAGGAGAGTCACTTGAACCCAGGAGGCGGAGGTTGCAGTGAGCCCAGATCACGCCACTGCACTCCAGCCTGGGCGACAGAGTGAGACTTTGTCTCAAAAAGAAAAAAAAAAAAAAGAAGAAGAAAATGACTGAAAAATTAAGGAATTCATCCTGGCTGAACTGGAGGAAGAGAGGAATTGCCTTAGGAGAAGAGTTGGTTCCTTAGAGGTCAGGGGAGGCAGGTAGGAATGGGGACAAGGGAAATTTTTCCATCCCACCCTCCTAAGTGCCCTGGCAGAAGGAACTAGGAGAAGGAAGCCTTCTTTTATTGTCACTGGATTGGGGAGGTGACTTGGAGATGAGAAATCTAACAGGGGTAACTAGAACACCTCCAGAGTCAGCTGGAATGGCTCACCCGGGAGATTCCAGGACAGGTGCTCCTCAAAAGCCTCCCTCCTCCTGAAGCTGTCATTGTGGGGGGCCTCCTTTAAGGAGCTGGAGACCCCAGGAGTGGTTACAGAAAACTTGGCAGTCGTGAGAAGAGTCCAGAAAGATAATCACAGAACAGGCTGGACCCTGAATTTCACGGTGACCCTGTGATGTTAGGTGGGGAGGCAGGAGTGGCCTGAGCCCTGAGGCCATGTGCCTGGTCCATCCTGGGAGCTGGGGGCTCAGAGCCAAGCAGCACTCTGGGTGCAGTCACGACTGGCTTAGATGTTGGGCAGAGAGAAGGTGTTGGGCTGAGGATGGGGAGGGCTTTTTGAAACAACAGGTACTTTTGGCAAAATCAGACTCTAATGATTTTCTCTCTCTCATTATGGGGAATCCACAAGGCAGAATCTGCAATGATCCAGGTCTATATCAGTCATGGTCCCATCAGGAGACAGAAACCATGTGTTGTGTTAACAGAGGAAATTTAATATAAAGAATTATTAACTAGGCATTGAAAAACTAAAAATGCAAAAAAAGAGAACTCTAAGGGGAGAACCTTCCGGGAAGCAACACACACTCCCAGGGCTGGAGGAATGAAAAAGGGACTGGAATTATGAAAACGTGGAAGCCTGAAATGCAGACCTCTAAGGAGCAGACAGGGGCAGCAGGTGCTGATATCTCTAGAGGGGTTTGATGGGGCTGGTCTGCCTGCTGGAAAAACTGCAAACTGGATCCAGCAGCTACTGCAGGAAGGAACTGCTGCTCCCACAGTGAAGAAGTTGTGTGAGGGTGATGCCCACAGGAAGCAGACAGAAAGGAGCAAGAACCTTCGTCTTGTTCTAGCCTCAAAGCTGCTCGCTCTTTCTTTCTTTCTTTCTTTCTTTCTTTCTTTCTTTCTTTCTTTCTTTTTGAGACAGAGTTTTGCTCTTGTTGCTCAGGCTGGAGTGCAATGGCACAATCTCGGCTCACCACAATCTCCACCTCCCGGGTTCAAGTGATTCTCCTGCCTCAGCCTCCCGAGTAGCTGGGATTGCAGGTATGCACCACTACGCCTGGCTAATTTTTGTATTTTTAGTAGAGATGGGGTTTCACCATGTTGACCAGCCTGGTCTCGAACTCCTGACCTCAGGTGATTTGCCCACCTCGGCATCCTAAAGTGCTGGGATTACAGGTGTGAGCCACCATGGCCGGCCAAAATTGCTCTTTCTAACATCCCCTATTGTCAGAGCCCAGCAGGGAAACAGCAGGCAAAGCAGAAATATGGTTTGCAGAATTCCAACTCCATCATCACAACACAGAGAGTATAGAAGGCTGGGCTGGAAGCTGGAAGACCGTAACTTGATAACCGGCAAAGTCTACCCCTTTGGCTACTCTGCACTTGTGCACACCCCTCTGCATATATTTTTGGAGTTCTGTACAACAACAAAAATAACTCTGTGTCTCTACATAACAAGATGAAACTATCCTTCATACAAAGAAAGACATTCTCACTCTGTTAGTCTGCTCAGGCTGCCATAACAAAATGCCACAGCCTGGGTGGCTTAAACAACAGAAATTTATTTTCTCAGAGTTCTGTAGGCCAGAAGTCCAAAATCAAGGTACTACTATCAGGTTGATTTTTGGTGGGATGAAGCCTCGTCCTGGCTCATAAACAGCCGCCTTCTCACTGTGTCCTCACGTGGCCTTTCCTCTGTGTGCACAAGGAGAGTGAGGTTGGGGGGAGATCTGAGTCTCTTCTTTTTCTTATAAGGACACCAGTCCTATAGGATTCGGGCTCACCTTATGACCTCATTTAATCTTGATCACCTCCCTAAAGACACTATCTTCAAATGTCTTCATTAAGAATTAGGGCTTCGGCATATGAATTTTGGTGAGACACAATTCAATCCATAACACACCATCTCCCCAAAATGAGAAGATGCGAAGTCCCAACAGTCACTGGGTTCATCCTGGGAGATAAACACACCATCCGTCTTCAGGA
Organism: Pongo abelii; assembly: GCF_028885655.2. Lineage (NCBI taxonomy): Eukaryota > Metazoa > Chordata > Mammalia > Primates > Hominidae > Pongo > Pongo abelii. The sequence continues at coordinate 10,302,200 of NC_071994.2, forward strand.
CGCGTTAGTTACTCCTGAGCCAGTCACCATCCCATCTGAAAATTCTGCTACCTAAAGACTAAATCGTAAGGTTAAAATTTGTAAAGCTTACATAAAATAATATAATCACATGATGTAATGATAAAATAAAATAAAATGAGGAAGAGGAGGGGAGGAAATATGCCTCACACAGCAGGAACCCCCTTTCCCCTTGGTATTGGGACCAGTAATCCCAGTCAGCAGAGTAACCCTCTCTTTTGCCTGTTGATCCAGTGGCTGAGAACCCCATCTCAACTTGTTTTTTTTTTTTGAGACGGAGTTTCGCTCTTGTTGCCCAGGCTGGAGTGCAATGGTACAATCTCGGCTCACTGCAACATCCACCTCCCGGGTTCAAGTGATTCTCCTGCCTCAGCCTCCCGAGTAGCTGAGATTACAAGCATGCGCCACCACGCCCGGCTAATTTTGTATTTTTAGTAGAGACGGGGTTTCTCCATGGTGGTCGGGCTGGTCTTGAACTCCCGACCTCAGGTGATCCGCCCACCTCAGCCTCCCAAAGTGCTGGGAGTACAGGCGTGACCCACCGCGCCCAACCCATCTCAACTTTTGATTCAATAAAACAATGATGTCCCCTGGGGGAAGCATTCTCTCCTTGGGAACTAAGATTTCCAAACCAGTGGGGTTCAAAGTTGCTGGGAGGGGAGAAAATAAAATCTATGAATGGGATATTAGTTTTAATGAGAGAAGCCACTCTCATTCCATCCCTTGATTCCTGGACCATGTATTCTGGCCATGGAGAAGCAACAACAATATAAATTGGTCACTGATTCAAAGCATATCTGTCGGGGTGTCGTCTCCCAACTGATGACGACTTACTGAGTAAGTCTTCCCTGAGCTATTCCACCATTCCATGAGGCCAGCGGCTTCTGGGTGATGGAGTATTTGGTAGGACCGGAGAACCTCATGACCATAAAGCTATTGTCACACTTCTTTTGTCATGAAATGAATTCCTTGATCAAAAGTAATGTTGTACCATGATGGTGAATAAGACTCACAAAGTCCACAGATGATGCTGGCAGAAGCATTATAAGCAGGGATGGCAAACACATCTCCAGAGTATCAGTCTCTTCCAGTGAAAACAAATCTCCATCCCCTCCGTAATAGAAAGGGTTTGAGTAATCAGCCTGCTCCCAGGCTGCCTGGTCCACTGGATGCACTGTATCAGGGGCTCAGTGTCAGTCTCTGCTCTTGGCAGGCCGGGCACTCAGCAGTAGCGTTATCTGGAAGCCCTGGTGCCGGGAAGTACACATTCGCTGCTGAACCCCTGTGTAACCTCCATCTCTGCCACTGTGGCCACGTTGAACATGGACACAATGGGCAAGCACTGGGCTGGCTGGGGAAAGAGGATTACTGACATCCACAGAGAAATTCTCCTTCACGCTCTCATCATTGTGTCCACCTGGCTCTGAAGAGCTCCTCTGCAGGGGGTGCCCTCTGCGGGGCATCCGCATTGGAAACAGACATCTTTGCATTCTGTGCCCATTCTCAGCGCTCTGCGTATTTCCTACCCACACTGCGTGTCACCATCTTCCAATTCTGTTTTTCCCAAATCCCTGACCATTCAGCTAAGCCAGGGGTTAGCAAATTTTTTCTATCAAATTTACAAATGTTTTAGGCTTTGTGGACCATTTGTTCTCCGTTGCAACTATGCAACTCTGCTGTTGTCGCATGAAAGCAGCACAAAAAGCAAACACATGGGCGTGGCTGTGTGCCAAAAACACCTTTTATTTACAAAATCAGAGGGTGGCCAGACTTGACCTGCGGGCTGTGGTTTGCCAACTTCTGAGCTAAACCATTAGCAATTACCTGCGAATGACTGTAGATCTGGATCCTCTGTCAGTCCAAAGTGGGACCCCTAGAGTTCTGCTTGAATGTGTCTTTCAGTATCCTTCAGAGCAACCCCTGAATGAGGCTGTCACACGGCAGGCACCCACTTCCAGTCAATGCCAGGATATTATGCAAAATCACCTATAAACCAAACCCAACAAGTCTTCTCAATCACACATCCCTAAGGCCGTAGGTGGGGATCAGCAGTGTCAAAGGAGTCTGAGCCACCTGCTCCTGCAACTTACCTGTGCCTGAGCACATTCCCACTTGAGGATAGATTCAGCCTCACCGGCTGACCTCAGGGCTTGGTGGGTCTGATAACACCCACTTTCCACTGGACACCTTGGATACTGAGGTGTTCAGGGAGATCCCACCTCCAGGACTGGGGCCCTCGTTCCCCAACTGCCAAGACGGTTCACAGCTGCATCACCCTCTGGCCCTGGCCCTCAGCAGCAGGGAGTTGCCTCACCCACGGATGTGACCCCACCCTGAAGGAAGCCTGCTTCCAATGGCTCGTCGATGTAGGGGTGCAATGGCTTAACTCTCTTGCCTGAATCTGGGATATCGCTGAAGAGCTAACCCAGTTCCAGAGTTCCCCGGGGAATTAGCTAGCCCTCTGTTGCAACTTCGTCATAGTTCAACATTTCCCTCTTCGCAATTTCATCTCCTTCACTCCCTTATGGGTGTTATTTCCAAGACTATTTCCCAATAAACCCCTTGCTCACAAATCTTCACCTCCAGGTATGTTTCATGGGAACCCAACCTTCTGAAACAGATGCTCAGGCCACACGGTCACTTGATGTCCAGTGTTCAGTCCCTACCAGGGCACAGCTATAAGCCAGAAACCGTTTCTTTTTTTTTTTCATTTGTTTGTTTTTGAGATGGAATTTTGTTCTTATTGCCCAGGCTGGGGTGCAATGGCACAATCCTGACCCACCGCAACCTCCACCTCCTGGGTTCAAGCGATTCTCCTACCTCAGCCTCCCGAGTAGCTGGGATTACAGGCATGCGTCACCACGCCTGGATAAATTTTTTCTGTATTTTTAGTAGAGATGGGGTTTCTCTATGGTGATCAGATTGGTCTCAAACTCCCGACCTCAAGTGATCCGCCCACCTTGGCCTCCTAAAGTGCTGGGATTATAGGCGTGAGCCACCGTGCCCGACCCAGGAATTGTTTCTGTAAAGGAGAATACTCTGTTGCAGAAGAGGGCATGGACTTGCACCAGAACCCTGGAGGCCTGCACAGTGATCCTCTTCCTGACACTTGCCAGCAGCCCATGCTTGACAGCAGCATTCCTGTTCACAAGCACATTCTGAGCATCATCAGTCTGTGGAGTCACAAGGCCCAAAGGAAGAGCACTTGCTGTGCAGGCTGGACTGGCTGCAGAGTCTTCTCTTGATTTGGTCCCCACTCAAAACTGGCACCTATTGCATTATTATTATTGAGGGAGTGGGTTTGTTACTGAGGGAGGGAGTTTGCCCCCTCTTGCCCTTTCTCGCTCACTCTTTGCCCTTATTCCATGTTATGACGCAGCAAGAAGGCCCTTGCCGGATGCTGGCCCCTTGATCTTGGACTTTCCATCCTCCAGAACCATAAGCCAATACATTTCTGATCAAATGGGTTGGAGTAAAACTCTCAAATGTGATGTATGCAAACCTCATTATTTTTGTGGTAGGTGGTCCAGATGCAGCAATATATCCTTCACTTTGGAGGGGATATCTTGACATGCTTCAGACTATTGGTGCCCCATAAACCTCCCTGAGGTGACAGACCCCTGAATTATTATGGGGTTCATCTCCCCCGTCTCATTTTCATTTGTCTTACTAATGTACATGAAAAGTATCTGCTGCTTCTTGCTCCTCAGGCCCTGTCTTGGTCTATTTTGTGCTGTTAAAACAGAATACCACAGACTGGATAATTCATAATGATCAGAAGTGTATTGACTTATGATTCTGGAGGCTGGAAAGCCTGAGATCAAGGGATCAGCATCTGGCAAGGGCCTTCTTGCTGTGTCATAACATGGTGGAAGATCAAAGAGAGAGCGAGAGAGGGCAAGAAAGGGCGAACTCACTCCCTCAATAACAAACCCACTCTGTCAATAATAGCATTAGCCCATTCATGAGGGTGGGGCCCTCATGACCTAAACATCTCTTAAAGGTCTCACCTCTCAATACCATCCCAGTGGCAATTAAATTTCGACATGAGTTTTGGAGGGGATAGACATTGAGATCATAGCAGACCCAATCAGCATAATATTTCCTAGGGAGTAGACCAGTGTCATGTTCTGTGGAATGCAGAGAACAAGATCTCTGCCAACTATACTGTGGCAGAAAGTGGAAGGGTTGATGTGGCCCTGAGGCAAGACTGTGAAGGTGACAGATAAAAGCAAACTGCTTTTGGTGGTCCTTGAAAACTGCTATGGAGAAAAAATACTTGGATGGGTCAAAAGCTACATAGCAGGTGCCAGGGGTGTGCTGTTTTGATCCAGGGAAGATACTACACCTAGAGCCGCAGCTGCAGGTGGAGTCACCACCTGGCTACGTTTACAGCAACACACAGTCCTCCAGGACCCAGGACCTTTCCACCTTCTGTACAGATCAAACAGACATGTGAATGGGGCTGTGCTAGGAATCACCTCCCCTGCCACCCTCACGTCTTTCATGGCTGTGTAATCTCAGAGCAGCTGCCCAGGAATTCGCATTGCTCTGACTTCCTAGCTCAGAGGGGGGGAAGCTCCAGGCTCTCACACATGGCCCTTCTTATCTTTATGGCTCTTTCTTTGCAGGTCAGAGAGCCCAAGTGGAGATTCTGCCTGTTGCCAGGAACGCCTACTCCAACTGTACATTCAGGAACTGGGGAAATATATTAGCATGGGGTAAGTTCACGGACCTGATGGGTCCACAGTGATTCAAATTTGGGCCAAAAACTCCATATATCACTAGACCACCATGAGTTGCTACTTTAACTGTGGTCTACAGCAAATAAAAGAGAAAAAGGGCTGGGCACGGTAGCTCACACCTGTAATCCCAGCACTTCGGGAGGTCAAAACGGGCCAATCACTTGAGGTCAGGAGCTTGAGACCAGCCTGGCCAACATGGTGAAACCCTGTCTCTACTAAAAATACAAAAATTAGCCAGGCGTGGTGGCAGGTGCCTGTCATCCCAGCTGCTTGGGAGGCTGAGTCAGGAGAATCACTTGAACCCAGGAGGGTGGAAGTTGCAGTGAGCCAAGATCGCACCACTGCACTCCAGCGTCAGCCACAGAGTGAGACTCTCTCTCAAAAAAAAAAAAGGGAGAAAAAGGAGAGAGAAAGACTCCACAACACAGCAGACAGTGTAAGACTATGTATCGAAGAAAAGGAAAGGACCAGTACGGGGTGGGTTGGTTGTTCGGTTGGTTGGTTGGTTTGTTTGTTTTTGAAACGGAGTTTCGCTCTTCCACCCAGGCTGGAGTGCAGTGGTGTGATCTCGGCTCACTGCAACCTCCGCCTTCTGGGTTCAAGTGATTCTCTTGCCTCAGCCTCCCAAGTAGCTGAGATTACAGATGCCCGCCACCACGCCTGGCTAATTTTTGTATTTTTAGTAGAGATGGGGTTTCACCATGTTGGCCAAGCTGTTCTCGAACTCATGACCTTGTGATCTGCCCACCTCGGCCTCCCAAAGTGCTGGGATTACAGGCATGAGCCACTGCGCCTGGCCTTATATGGGTTTTTATGTTTAAAAAACTTAGCTGGGGCTGGGCATGGTGGCTCATATCCCACCATGGTAATCCCAGCATTTTGGGAGGCCAAGGCAGGAGAATCACAGTTCAAGACCAGGCTGGGCAACATGGTGAAACCCCTCCTCTACAAAAAATATAAACATTAGGCAGGCATGGTGGTGCACGCTTGTGGTCCCAGCTACTTGGGAGGCTGAGGTGGGAGGATCACCTGAGCCCAGGGAGGTCCAGGTTGCAGAAAGGCAAAGACTGCATCACTGAATTCCATCCTGGGCAACAGAGTAAGACCCTGACTCCAAGAAAAAGAAAAAGGAAAACAACCTAGCTGCATCCCTGGAAAAGCCTTGGTTTTCCATCTGGCTGCTACAACCACTGGGAAATTTTAAGATGCTGATGCAGGCCCCTCCCCCGCTCTCACCCCAGATCAATTCATCAGGATCCCTGGAGTGGGGTCTGAGCATCAGTAGACTTGCGATTCCAATGAGCTGCTGCAGTTGGGAACCTCAGTTGGGGAGGAATCATGGATGGAAATAAACACCGGAAGCCTGACCCACTGCTGCAGAGACGGAGTGGCAGAAAGGAGGGCTTCTGTTGCCGCTCTAAAAATAAGTCCTAGGAAATTCAAAAGCCCCTGGGAAAAGACACACAGCTGCCCCTGGCCCTCTGGGGGCACAGGCATCTGAGGCATTGGCAGCTGCTTTGGATCAGGAATATTCCACGGTGACTCTGCAGCGGAGACACCTCGGGTCTGAGGCCCCTTGGAGGGCCCCGGGAATTCCTGAGCAGCTGCTGAGACTTCACGGCCCAGAGCTGAAAGCCTCCTGCAGATCTCGCTGAGGAAGGAGAAGCTTAGAGGGCAAAGCAGGACACCACCGGAACTGCGGAGAATCAAGGATGCAGCTCTGAGAAGGGCCTGCTGGAGGAGTGGGAAACTCATCAAAATTAAGAGCCTTTGAATAAGCAGGATGAGCACAAGGTGGGGGAGGGGCGGGGAGCCCTAGGTAAAGGCTCCGGGAGTGACTTCACCGCAAATGTTAAGTGACCCAAGAAGACAACTGTCCCCCGCTGCTCTCAGAGGAAGCTGTGAGCCTGGGTGGATACGGACGGCAGGGGACACAGTTTGCGTCTCATTGGGCAATTTCCACCAGCGGAGTTTCAATCCCTGGGTCGTGGACTCTCATCTCCTGGTGAAGTGCAACATCATTCCTCTTGTCGCTGGTGCGTTCTACCTGCATCTTTGCTCCAGCTCAGCTGGCTCCTCTAGGCCTGTGGCTGCCCACCGCAGTGGGCTCTGGGCTGGACTCTGGACCATGCGTTGCTGGGTTTGCTGCTGTGATGATGGAGGTGCTGCTTTTGTCTGTCTGATGTTTATACTTTGTGGGTGTGGAGTGTGCCAGGAACATCTCATATGTGCCAGGAAATGGCTCTTTGGAAAAGTCAGTCCAGGTTAGAAACATAGACTGTGGCCGGGCACAGTGGCTCACGCCTGTAATCCCAGCACTTTGGGAAGCCAAGGTGGGCAGATCACTTGACTTGAGGTCAGGAGTTCGAGACCAGCCTGGCCAACATTGCGAAACCCCGTCTCTACTAAAAATACAAAAATTAGCTGGGCGTGGTGGTGCATGCCTGTAGTCCCAGCTATCCAGCAGACTGAGGCACAGGAATCGCTTGAACCCTGGACACAGAGGTTGCAGTGAGCCAAGATCATGCCACTGCACTCCAGGACTGTTATCAAGTTCACTCCAAAAGTGGAGAAGAGCCATCCGGGCTGCAACTGTCACCAGGGGAAGCCAGATTTCAGCCAATTGGGGCCCTCCACCTAAGGCCGAGCATGGTAAGACACTGCAGAGGAAGGGGTCTTGACTTGGATTCATCTGGGCTTTGCCTTAGAAGGAGAAAGGTATTGCATTTTTGGACTTTGATCGTGGGGGCTCCTATTTACATTGCAGCTGTCTTATGTTGCAGGTTTTGATGCGGTTCTCAATGTTCAAACCCCACTGGGAGTTATATTACACAGTGTTGTTTGACCTAATTTAAGATAGGAAATGGAATAAGAAATGAATTTTCTTCCTAGGTGTCATACAGCTGTAGCCGTTAGGAATGTCTCTGGATGCAATGAACAGAAAATCTACATGTCAGAGGCTGAAGCAATAAGAGGCAGCAGCATGGGTATGGGCCATTCTGGGTTTGGGGAAATAGTTCAGAGATGTTATCCAGGAGCCAAGTCCACTTTTATTGGCCTTTTATCGGGAAGAAAGGAGTGTTCCTCTCATCAAGAAGTAAAGTGTTTCCCAGAAGCACCCCCTCCTCCTCACATTTCTTCACATCTCTTTGGCTAGAACTGCATCACACGGCCACCCCCAGTTGCAACAGAGACTGGGAAGGTGGAGTATCAGATGGAAATCCTATTGTCAGGACCCAGGCTGAGCATGCTGCCTCCCCACATGAAACCAGACTTCTGTTGGCAAGAAAGATACAAGATCGCTGGCCACTATGGTTCTTGACATGCTGTGCTGTCATCTTCCAAAAACTGACGAGGGCCAGGTGCGGTGGCACACACCTGTAATCCCAACATCCTGGAGGCCGAGGCAAGAGGATCACTTGAGGCCAGGACTTTGAGACTAGCTTGGGCAACATAGTGAGACCCCCCATCTCTACAAAAAATAAAAATAAAAATTTTAATAAAAAAAATAGCCGAGCATAGTGTCATGCACCTGTAGTCCTAGCTACTCAGGAGGCTGAGGCTGAGGAACTCTTGAGCCCGGAGTTCAAGGCTGCAGTGAGCTGATTGCTTCACTGCACTCCCTCCTAGGTGACACAGCGAGACCTAGTCTCTTTAAAAAACAATAGCAACAACAACAACAACAAATTACAAAGAATTCAACAACTTAAAAATACAGCCCAAGGCAACCTACAGAATGGGAAGAAATATTTGCAAATCATGTATCTTATAAGAGATTAATATCCAGAATATAGAAATAACTCCTACAACTCAACGACAACACAAAAATCCAGTTAGAAAGTGTGCAAAGGGAGCTAGACGTGGTAGCTCATGCCTGTAATCCTAGCACTTTGGGAGGCTGAAGCGAGAAGATCACTTGAGGTCAGCAGTTTGAGACAAGCCTGGCCAACATGGCAAAACCCTGTCTCTACTAAAAATACAAAAAAATTAGCTGCACGTGGTGGCGGGCGCCTGTAATCCCAATTACTTGGGAGGCTGAGGCAGGAGAATCTCCTGAACCCGGTCGGGGGAGGTTGCCGTGAGCCGAGATCGTGCCACTTCACTCCAGCCTGGGCTAAAGAGCGAAGCTCCATTAAAAAAGAAAGAAAGAAAGAAAGTGTGCAAAGGACTTCAATAAAAATTTATCCTGGCTGGGCACAGCCAGGCACAACTACTCAGAAGGCCGAAGCAAAAGAATCACTTGAACCCTGCAGGCAGAGGTTGCAGTGAGCCAAGACCGTGTCACTGCACTCCAGCCTGGGCAGCACAGCAAGACCCTGTCTCTAAAAAAAAGAGAGAGGCCAGATGCGGTGGCTCATGCCTGTAATCCCAGCACTTTGGGAGGCCAAGGCAGGTGGATCACCTGAGGTCAGGAGTTCGAGACCAGCCTGACCAACATGGTGAAACCCCATCTCTACTAAAAATACAAAAATTAGCCAGGCATGATGGCGCATGCCTGTAACCCCAACTACTCGGGAGGCTGAGGCAGGAGAATGACTTGAACCTGGGAGGTGGAGGTTGCAGTGAGCTGAGATCAGGCCACTGCACTCCAGCCTGGGCGACAGAGAGAGACTCCGTCTCAAAAAAAAAAAAAAGAAAGAATTAGGGACAGTGTCAAGTCCGTCCATTCTGGCCACAGTGTCCAACTTCAAGGACAGTAGGTGGCTTCTGGGGCACAGAGCCAGAGGCTGCAGTGGGGCCAGGTGTGGCACCCAGTGTTCAATGGTGGCAGCGGCCGATCGCTCCTGTGGCCTGACTTTGCCTCAGGTTCTGGGAGCTGCACCCTGTTTCTGTGGTTCTCCAGCCTTCCCGGTATCTCCAGAATCCCTTCCAGCCCCCATGGATAAAGTTAAGTGCCTCCCTCTCATGTGCTCCCTGGAACCACTTCCCTCGCGGCCTCATCAGCTGAGGTCTTTGTCCCCACACCACATGAGCACCCGCTGAGGGCAGGGACCAAGCTTCATCTTGTCCACTTCTCTATCCCTGGGCCCAGCTCCAGCCTTACATGTAGAGAAAGTTCTTGCTGTGAATGAATGCCTGGCTCTTTGGAAACAGAAACAAAACCAGGAAAGGATTGACCCAAACTCCACTGCAGAGATTGAGCTCCCCCAGCCCCAACAGGGCCCCGCACTACAGAGGCCTGAGGAACAACCCCAGAAGGGAAATCAGGAACCAGCCTGGGAATGGAATGTCCTAGATCTGCCTGAGATCAGGACCCTCCTCCCCTTCCCAGCATGCAGTCACCTGCAAGAGTCACACAGAGGAGTGAGTCCTGGGACCATTCTGCCTCCTAGAAAGAAACCCTAAAAGGCAAAGCTGTAGCAACTGCTTTAGAAGGACAGGCTGAGTGGCCAGGCACGGTGGCTCACGCCTGTAATCCCAGCACTTTGGGAGGCCGAGGCAGGCAGATCACCTGAGTTTGGGAGTTCAAGACCAGCCTGACCAACATGGAGAAACCCCATCTCTACTAAAAATACAAAAATTAGCTGGGCGTGGTAGCAGGTGCCTGTAATCCCAGCTATTTGGGAGGCTGAGACAGGAAAATCGCTTGAACCTGGGAGGCGGAGGTTGCAGTGAGGGGACATCACAGCACTGCACTCTCCAGAGCCTGGGCAATAGAACGAGACTCCGTCTCAAGGAAAAAAAAAAAAAAAAAAGACAGGCTGAGCTCCCTGGCTTGTGGGGAGAGAGCAAGGGGCCTGCCCAGAGCTGAGTGACCCGGGTTGATGGGTGCAAGGGAAGATGACCTCCCTGCAAATTAATGAGGCCGCTTTCTGTTCATAAACCACCTGCCATGACAAGCCTGGCCTGTTCCCAAGACAATGTCCAGGCTCAGAGCAAGCCAGATCCAGAACAGTTTCCAAACTTCATTCCAGGGAACCCCAGTGCTCCACAGGCATTCCTGGGTGTGCCATGGGGAGCCTTGAATTAAACACACATCACAATGTAGGACTCCTCAGAGCATTTAATGCGCTGAGGCCCTTGATGACTTTCCAAGAGGCAGCACAGTACATGGCTGATGACAACCTTTTTGCTGAGCATCTATCATAATCTTCCGACCTCCTTGAGCTCCAAGGAACATAGCTTGCAAATGCTGCTGTGGGCATCACCCCACTACCCTCCACTGAGAAACTGAGGTCCCATCTCTTAAGTCTCACTCCCACCCTCTGCTGGGGGCAGTGGGGAGCCAGCCTATCCTCCCCTCAAGGGGCTCTGCACACACTGCACACGTCTCCCTCTGGGGAAAGGGGTACCAGGGAACTTCTGGGCCAGCTGAGCCAAAATACAGACTTGGAGTGTGAACTGGCCAAGTCACTGCCTCCTCCCTGGGGGTCCCTCCCTTTGGCACCTGCCGTCTTATCTCCAGAGAGGCCACCGTGGCACAGAGCCCCAGGCTCCACAGGTGGCTACTGACCTTCACCCACCTCTGGGCCAAGTCCACTCTCTTTTTGTTTTCTTTTCTTTCTTTTTTTTTTTTTTTTTTTTGAGACAGAGTCTTGCTCTGCCACCCAGGCTGGAGTGCAGTGGTGCGATCGCAGCTCACCGCAACCTCTGCCTACTAGGTTCATGTGATTTTCCTGCCTCAGCCTCCCAAGTAGCTGGGACTACAGGCACGGGCCACCACTAAATCTTTGTATTTTTTTAGTAGAGATGGGGTTTCACCATGTTGGCCAGGCTGGTCTCAAACTCCTGACCTCAAGCCATCCACCTGCCTCGGCCTCCCAAAGTGTTGGGATTACAGGTGTGCGCCACCACACCTGGCCCCAAGTCCACTCTCATTCTTGCCCTGCCCCCTGTGGGCCACAGGACAGCCCTCCGTAGTAACCACTGAAGTGTGGTAAATGAACAACCTCAGCCCCTTGGAAGTCCCAAGAGATCCCAGCAGCTTCCCCTGCCTTGTCACCACACCTGAAGAATGGTGGTGTGTGGTGGAAGGAGTACAGCCCTGCTGCGGGCTGTCGGCTACCTGCATGTCCCCTCTGCTGGAGCCATAGGCCCCTCTGCTGGGCCAGTGTCCACATCCCATACCACAGCCAGGCCAGGCTTCCTTAGAAGCTCCCCATCACTGAGCCAACTTCCTCTGCCAGTTACACATATCACCCAGATGGGGTGATTTCTTACTGCAGAACACTTTGTTAATTGACACCCATTGAACTGAGCTGATGACTCCCGTGACTTGGTATCCTTAGTCCCTGATATGGTTTGGCTGTGTCCCCACCCAAATCTCATCTTGAATTGTAGTTTCCATAATCCCCACATGTAGTGGGAGGGACCTGGTGGGAGGTAATTGAATCATGTTGGTGGTTACCCCCATGCTGTTCTCGTAACAGTGAGTGAGTTCTCATGAGATCTGATGGGTTTATAAGGGGCTTTCCATCTTTGCTTATTCTTCTCGCTCCTGCTGCCCTGTGAAGAAGGACGTGTTTGCTTTCCCTTCTCCCATGATTGTAAGTTTCCTGAGGCCTCCCCAGCTCTGGGAACTGTGAGTCAATTAAACCTTTTTCCTTTGTAAATTACACAGTCTCAGGTATGTCTTTATTAGCAGTATGAGAACTGCTAATACAGTACCAATATCTTTTCCTGATTCACTCATGGCACCTGAAGATGGGAGGAAGTAGCACAGACACAGCCGTGTTTTCCAGCCCCTCTATGAGCTGCATGCTGACCCCTGGACATGAAGATTCTCTCTCGGCTCTGGATGGTGCCAAGAAATAAAATGATAAACGGAGACGCAGCCTGGCTAAAGGACAGCTCAGCAGTAGGGTGGACTTCAGGGTTGGTTCGATCTAGCAGCTCAGCTGTGTCCTCAGGACTTGACCTCTTCCCTCTCTCCTCTGTCATCCGTAGCCTCAGCTGGACCCTGAGGTACGGTCCCCTTGGGGTGACAGGCTGGCTGCCAGCCACCGTTAGGGCTAGGTGCTTCCTCATCTGTGACCAGCAGAAATGGGTGAGCATCTACCCCAGCATCCTGTGCATTCCAGCAACTGACCTAGAGCAAGCTTGGAGGGACCAGAAAGCACAAGTGGGAGGAACAGGATCTGGGTAAGCTACACACACTACACAAAATCACAGATCAAAGCCACTTGGTCCTGGGCCAGGCTCAGAGTCCGTGCTCAAATATCAGCTACCATTTTTATTCTATGTAAGCCAATATTTGGGCTAATAATGAGCCCATCTTCCCTTGAAGCTAACAGTCTAAGGGATGGTGAGATGACATAAAAAGACACCTGGAGTCTCCACTAACGACTGGCCTCATCATCACAAGCGAGACCTCCCCGTACCTTCTCCATCTGCAAAATGAGGGTTAAAATATCTCCTCACCAAACTCACGGGTGAAATCATGCTTTATAAATGCAGAGATGTTGGCCATGAGGCTTCTGATCCTTGCTACAGGCTTTCAGATCTTTATTCTGAGCGTTGGCAACAACACGTTTCTGAGAACATCTCCTTTGGCAAATGGTAGGTCAGGCAGAGCTGCTTCAACTGAAGATGCTTTTGCTTTTTTTAAAAAAAAAAAAAGTTGTGTATGCCTTTTAATCCAAATGGCTGAATTGCTGATTCAATCAGCAAACATGGAACAGACTGAGAAAGTGCAGCGTGAGCTCCGAGACAGCAAAGAGGGCCATGAACTTCAAGGATGTTTATGGAGCAGTTGCTGAAACCAGCTTTCCGAAGAGGTAAGTCTCCACCAGGCAATAGGGAGGCACGATGCTGGGAGTGCCGTGGGATTTACGATGTTCATTAAGTCCATCAGCTTCCAACTCCCTCTGCAACCTGCACATCCAGCTCAGCTACCCGGGGCACAAACAAGGTCTCCAGCTAAATTACCAAGATTCTTAGCGACCAGCTGCACACCCACAGAGCACAGCCCACCTCAGCACCTGCCACCCCTGGGGATTCCAGGGCATGTTGAGTGTCTCCCACGTGCTCAGGTCCAAGCCCACACCTGGCTTTCACCTGGCCCCATCCTCTCTGCATCCCCTGCTTCTGCTGGCCTCCAGTGTTCCCAGGCTGCCAGTCAAGGTTAGGCTAGGGCTGGGGCAGAAACACACGACTTTGTGCTGTCCCATAGCTGCACTGTTCTTTGTCACCCAGGCCAGAAGGGACACTGCCTGAGCCCAGAGGTTCGCTACCACTCCCAGAAACAGAGCCCCTGGCCCCAGCCCAGCCGTCGCTTCACAGCATCCGCCTCCACCATTCTTGCTGCCCCTTCCCCTCCCAGGGCACCTCTGCACCAAACGACTTCATTCTCCTCCTCCAGTTCTGAGAGATAAAACCAGCATGCATGTCTGTTCCTGCAAACAGGACCAAGCCAACACAAGACCCCAGGCCCACAAAAAAGCAGGCTCTGTTCCCAGTACAGACGCCTCAGGGACACCCTGCTATATCCATGTCCAACTTCCCTTTATTCATGAATAGAGGTGGGAAGTGAGGCATCGGGTGTGCTCAAAAGCTTTGCTATCGGTTAAGAATTGCACCTGGCTACAAGCTACAGAGAATCAAAATAACAGTGGCTATAATAAGGGAGAGGTTAAATTTTGCTCTCATGTAAAAAGAAGTCTAGAGGTAGCCAGCCCAGGGTTGATAGAGCAGGTCCACAGCCATCAGTGACCCGGGCTCATTTTGTCTTGCTCTCTGCCGTCATTAACATGAGGCTCCCATCCTTGGGGCTACCTCATGATCCCAAAATGGCCACTGCAGCTCCAGACATCACATCCACATTTCAGGCAGCAGAGAGTAGGAAGGGGCAAGGCAAAAGGACATGCCTCTCAGCTTAGCCTCCTTTGGAGAGCTTTCCCAGAAACCATACTCAATAACCTTTGCTTACATCTTATAGGCCTATTTGTGAAAGGCTAGGAAATGTGATATTATAAAAAGCCCATTGACACACCCAACACTATAGCTTTTATGTTGCTAAGGAAGCTAAGGAAGACAGGAGTACAGAAAATGCCAGCCTCAGCCATACTTTTTTTTTTTTTTTTTTTTGAGACAGAGTCTCGCTCTGCCCTCCAGGCTGGAGTGCAGTGGCACGATCTCGGCTCATTGCAACCTCCACCTCCCAAGTTCAAGTGATTCTCCTGCCTCAGCCTCCAGAGTAGCTGGGATTACAGGCATGCACCACTATGCCTGGCTAATTTTTGTATTTTTGGTAGAGACAGGATTACACATGTTAGCCAGGCTGGTATGGAACACCTGGCCTCAAGTGATCCGCCCACCTTGGCCTCCCAAAATGCCAGGATTATAGGCATAAGCCACTGCACCTGGCCAGCCATACTTTCTACAGAGCTAATAAAACTAAGAGGATAGGGCCCCAAACTAATCTCTCACTTGGATTCTTGTGGAGAATAATACAACAGTGATTATGACATCAAAAAAGAGGAGGCGAAGTGTCAGATGTTCTCAGCCCATTCTACACCTGAGATGCAGCACTGTTTGTGGTGCTTACCTTAACAAATCTGCTATCATATTGCGCTGCTGACAGCTGGTGGTCTACTGGGACCTCAGAGTCTTCATCTCTTGAGTGTTCACACAATTGATTCCTCCTCATCCATCTTCCATTTGTGTTCTTTGCTTTTCTCCTTGAAACAGTTTAATTTCATGGGCTGCATGATGATGTTTTGGACAGTGAGGGACCATATATTCCATGGTGGTCCCATAGGATTATAATGGAGGCTGGGTGTGGTGGCTCACGCCCATAATCCTGGCACTTTGGGAAGCTGAGGTGACCAGATCACTTCAGGCCAGGAGTTCGATACCAGCCTGGCTAACATGGTTGGGACTTGGGAAGCCAAAGCAGGAGGATTGCTTGAAGCTAGGAGCTTGACTCCAGCCTGGGCAACATAGCAAGAGGCTGTCTGTATGCTTTTCTTTTTTAAAAAAAAAAAAAAAAAAGAAAGAAAGAAAGAAAAGAAAAATAACAAAAATAAAAGATTATAAGGGAGCTGAAAAATTTTTCTCATCTAGTGATGTCATTCATGGCCATCATATCATCATAGTGCAATGTGCCACCTTTTCTATGATTAGATATGTTTAGATCACAAATACCATTGTATTCCAATTGCCTCCGCTACTCAGCACTTCCTGCCATACAGGTTTGTGGCGTGGGAGCAATCAGCTGTACCATCTAGCCTAGCTGTGTTGCAGGCTACCCATCCAGGTTTGTGTAAGTGCACTCTGATGTTCACACAATGACGAAATCACCTAACAATGTAGTTCTCAGAACGTGTCGCCATGGCTAAGTGATTCATTGCTGTATTCTGGAATCTTGTCATTCCAGACCACAGTCTTCACATTGAGGTACCAAGTTGTGGATCAGAATGGAAAGCTAGGCTATGATGAGGGACAGTGCGCTGTCACATGACTGACATGATTTATTTCACAAAGACAGCAAATGGAGCTGCCATGCCACCTCCAGCAAAGAGAGCCCGGGGCTGGCGTCTATGGAGCTCTAGGCTCTGCAGAGTCGGAGCGAGAACCAGATCCTTGGGGCAAAGAGAGCTAAAACGGGTTGCAGAGGAAAGCGAACTACCACACATCTGCTAGAAAGAAATGTCTCTCGGGCAGGAGATAACCTTAAGAGGCAGCATAACCGCTTAACCACTGTGGTTAAGGGCTTAGTTCTCAAGTAGGGAGGCCCGGGCTCTAGGGCCAGTGCCCGTGGATGCCTTTGTGTGACCTTGGACAGTTCACTTTCTCTCTCCAAGCCTCATTTTCTTCATCCACAAAATGGAAACAATTGCAGATGATGATAATGTACAACCTGTTCATGAAAGGAAATTGTAGACAGTGCTGGGCCCAGTGCCTGGCTCCTGGTACAGAGAAGGATTCAATAATGACATTAGCCATGACTATTATGTATCTAACAACAGCGGCAGCAGGGATCTTATGTGTGACCTTCTACCTGTGTGGCACAGGGCCTGGCACATCGTGAGGCTCAATAAATGGGCTCAACGTCATCGCTACTCTTGTTGTTATTAAAGGAAATAGCCAGAAAGTGCTTCCTCTTTCCACAGGCAACCACAGACACTTTCTCTGGACTTGACTCACTCAGGCAAGAAGAACCTTCCGGGCTGAGCTTCCAAGCCCCAGCCAGGGGAGACGCAGGGCACGGAAGACCCCGCTGAGGCAGATTGGAGAGCTCGGAGCTGCAGAGTCTGTTTGGCGTCTGCAACTCTCTCGGTGGAGAAACACCTGCCCCCGCTAAGCAGTCAGTGCCCGCCTGGTCTCATTGGCTCCCAGGCAGCTTCTCCCCACCTCCCCTCTGTGTCCAGCGTGCTCCCAGCAGCCTGCCTTGTGACAGGTCTACAGGGACATCTGTTGGTGAGCAGGCCCTGCCAGATACCTGTTGACCCCCGCTGGGCAGGAAAAATAACACAGAGAGGCTCTGAGGACCTGGGTATGGTGTAGTGGGAGTGGGGGACATAGCAGACACCCCTTACTCTGTAGAATACCAGCTTTCCACTAAAGTGGGTGATGGCAGGGAATTCTGGCAGAGAATACTGGTTTCTGAGAGCTCCTAGTATAAAATTGGATCTGTGTCCCTATGGAAAATTCCACATTACAGAAAGTGTGGCCCAGGGAGGGAGAAAGCCTCGGCTGGGCATCACGGGAATTGGTTTTGCCAGTCGGCAGCCCTGTGGCTCTGGCTAAGTCCCTTCCCCTCTGTGCCTCGGTCTCTCCATTAGGAAAGTTCAGGAGGTTCATGAGGTCTGTGGCCCCGTATCTTGAATATATACCATGGAAGGTTGCTTTGTGATTGTTTTTGAGACAGAGTCTTGCTCTGCCACCCAGGCTGAAGTGCAGTGGTACAATCATAGCGCACTGTAACTTTGAACTCCTGGCCTCAAGCAATCCTCCTGCCTCAGCCTCCCAGAGTACTGGGATTACAGGAATGAGTCACCGCATATGACCCTGGGAAGCTTTTTTAAAAGCAGATTCCCAGACTGCAGTCCCTGAAATTCTGATTCAGCCAGTTACAGGGGGCCCAGAAACCTGCCTGAGGCTCCTCCCAGAGGACCCCACTCCCCGGCTGCCTCTCAACCTGCGGTTTCAGGCATCCCAGGGTGTCCCACTGTCTCCCAGGCCCCAGGGAGGATCAGAAAGAGTGGGGGCACCGCAGGGAGCAGGCAGGAGGGAGGAGTCGCAGAGGCCCTGGCCTGGTGACTGCTGTCTTCAAACTGCCCAGAGCAAACCCACAGAGCCGGCCTGGGCCCCGCCCACCTTCAGTCCAGTGTTATGGGGGAAGCTGTCAGACGCCAGCATCAGTGTGAGGTGCACTTACGGAAATTGCCCTCCCTGACTTTCCTGCTGAAAATTCCTTACCTCTGAGGTTTTCAGGAATCTGAAAGGAAAGGCTTCTTTCCATGAAAATGTGCCGAAAGACCACTTCACACCTGCACCTACGCGCTGTCCTGTGGGAGCCAGCCTGAGTCGGCCTGGCTTGGATGGCAGTGACCTCCATGCCTCACCCGTCCCAGGGGCCCTCCTGCCCTCTGCCTAGGAGGTGTTCCAAGTGCTTGGCATGCATTACTTGACCTTATCTTTGCAATGTCACGAGGCGGCCAACATTATTGCCCTGTTTCATGGATAAGGTTACTAAGGCACAGAGAGGGTTGGTAATTTGCCCAAGGTCACTTAGCTAAGAATTGATGGAGATGGGTTTCACACTCCTTCAGGGAAACTCCTGAGGCTAAGCTTTGAGACCCGCTTCATCTTCTAGCTTAGAGATATATTCACTACTTTTTGCAGCAGAGCCCTTTTCAAACAGAATCTTATATTTGACCCCAGCATAAGAAACACATCAAAGCAAAGCCACTCTGGTTGAAGCAGAGGGACTATCCAGCCATCCCACCTCCCCTTACCCTGCTCATAGAGACCTCCTCAGAGCACCAGGGTTCTGCAGAACTGAATCTAAGAGTCAATAAAGAAGTCATGGCTCAGAGAGGGAGTGTGCCTTGCCCATGCCCACACAGCCTGCAGGTGGCAGAGCTGTTGTGACACAGGCAGCATCCAGAGAAACACGGGATGTGCGGGGCAGCCTGAGAAAGGGGCCCTGCACACCTGCCCAGCCCACCCTGAGCACCTAGATGGGGAGAGGAGAGCAGTGATGGTCTGGGTTGACCCCAGGCAGGGGGCTTAACTGGGGTTGCTAGGGAATGGCTGAATCTGCAAGTATATTCACTTGTTCACTCAACAAACATTGCCAGAGTACCTACTATGTGCCAGGTATGATGTGGCACCAAGGATACAATGGTAAATGATGACAGTCTCATCCCTCCCCGCCATGTTCATATCCCAGGCAGAGAGACTGATAATTAAACAATGACAGCAGGCCGGGTGTGGTAGCTTATGCCTGTAATCCCAGCACTTTGGGAGCCCGAGGTGGGTGGATCACCTGAGGTTAGGAGTTCGAGACCAGCCTGGCCAACATGGTGAAACCCCATCTCTACTAAAAATACAAAAATTAGCTGGGCGTGGTGGTGGACACCTGTAGTCCCAGCTACCTGGGAGACTGGGGCAGAAGAATCGCTTGAACCTGGGAGGTGGAGGTTGCCATGAGCTGAGATCATGCCACTGCACTCCCGCCTGGGCGACAGAGCGAGACCCTGTCTCCAAAAAAAGAAAAGACAATGACAGTAACACACAGGGACGGCTGCTTCGATGGGAACTGCTGCCTACTGAGGGCACACAGAGTCGGGGCTTGTAGGCTAGTGGAGGGGTCAGGAGGGGCTGCTCTGAGAAATAAAGCCATCTGAGCATTGACGGATGACATGGCATCAGCCTGGCCAAGAGAAGGGGAAAGCGTGCCCCACAGAGGGAACAGCAAGTGCAAAGAATGAACACAATGCATTTGAGGACCTGGAAGAGGTTTGATTTGGCCAGAGCAGAGCCCATGGCAGGAGATGGTGAGAAAGGGGACTGGAGAGGTAACAGGGGCCAGGCTGCAAGGGTCATGGAAAGAGGCGTGGGCTTTATCCTACAGAAGTTGAATGATTAGATATGTGTTGCTCTCATTGTTTTAACTCCCCTGGCTTCTATATGGAGGACCGTATGGAGGAGGGGTGGGAGATGCTGGGAGATCGTTCATAGGGAATCGTGGTGTCCAGAGAAGACATGATGGTGATTTGATGTGATGATCACGGGAAGGAGAAGAATGGACGGTCTGCCAACATCCATCCCTTTCTCCGCCTCCTCTGCATCGGGGGAGGGAGGTGAGGAGGGTAGGTGAGAAGTCTGGCCAATGACATGGCCAGCAGTGATGTACATCACTTCCAGAATATCCCCACACTCTCCTTCACCCCCATCTCCCTGGGATGGTAATGCTCCCAGGGTAAGCCTGGGAGCCTCGGGCCAAGTCCCTAGAGCCTGGGTCCAAGAGCCCCTGGTTCCCTTTACGCCATTGGACTGCAGTAGGAGGGACCTACCATGCCTCTCTGCCCTGAGACAAAGACCAGTCCACTCTCCAATAAAAATCCTTATCTCTGGAGAAGGAAGCAGAATGGACAGGGAGGAATCTACAACCACTCCCACATTAATGATGTTCATGCATGCGTACATGCCTGATCATTCTTTGAGCTCTTCATCTGTTTTTTTTTTTTTTTTCTCTCTCTATTTCCCCCTTTTCCTTAAACCACGGCCCATTCAAACAGGCAGCACTTGCCTTAGGGGAGGCAGGTGTTAGGTAAAAACACCTGTGGGTGCCGGGCACGGTGGCTCATGCCTGTCATCCCAGCACTTTGGGAGACTGAGGCGAGCGGATCACGAGGTCAGGAGATTGAGACCATCCTGGCCAACATGGTGAAACCCCATCTCTACTAAAATACAAAAAGTTAGCCCGACACGGTGGCGCGCACCTGTAGTCCCAGCTACTCGGGAGGCTGAGGCAGGGGAATCGCTTGAACCCGGGAGGCGGAGGTCACAGTGAGCCGAGATCATACCACTGCACTCCAGCCTGGTGACAGAGTGAGACACAGTCAAAAAAAAAAAAAAAAAAAAAAAAACTACACAAAAAAACAAAACAAAACACCTATGGGTCTTCTTAACTTTTGTCCTCCAAAATCCTTTGTCTTGGAGAAAAAAGGAGAGCCAGCCTTGGGCATCCTGAGAGCAGAGATTCCTGCCACTACTCACAGCAGCCTGCCAAGAGAAAGCCTATGCCCCGGGGAGGAACCATGCTGGGGCCTCTCAAAAGGGGACCCACTAGTGGCTCACCCAGGGTCTCCTGCCCTGAGCTCGCCATGGAAGGATCTTGCGGGCTTTGAGGACTGGAGTGTGGACATGTCAGAAGTTCCTGTGTGCACCCATGATGGGGGCTCTCCTGGCCCCTACTTGCTGCTCTGGTCCCTCAAAGGTCTCTGCCACTGTGACAGGACCCTGAGCAGGGTAGGAAGTTCCCCAGGAAGGTTGGGAGCTACTTTTTCTCTGCCAGTTCAGCCAAGGTCTTGATGTCAGAAACACTGCTGAGTGGTTAAAAACAAGTGGTGGGAGGTGGTGGCTTACACCTATAATCCCAGCAATTTGGGAGGCCGAAGCAGGCAGATCACTTGAGGTCAGGAGTTTGAGACCAGCCTGGCCAACATACTGAAACCTCATCTCTACTAAAAATACAAAAATTAGCTGGGTGTGGTGGTGCACACTTGTAATTCCAGCTACTTGAGAGGCTGAGGCAGGAGGATCGCTTGAACCCAGGAGGCGGAGGTTGCAGTGAGCTGAGATTGTGCCACTGCACTCCAGCCTAGGCAACAGAGTAAGACTCCGTCTCAAAAAAAAAAAGGGGGGGCTGGGCGCAGTGGCTCACACCTGTAATCCCAGCACTTTGGGAAGCCGAGGCAGGTGGATCACGAGGTCAGAAGATTGAGACCATCCTGGCTAACACAGTGAAACCCCGTCTGTACTAAAAAATACAAAAAAAAAAATTAGCCAGGCGTGGTGGCGGGCGCCTGCAGTCCCAGCTACTTGGGAGGCTGAGGCAGGAGAACGGCGTGAACCCGGGAGGCGGAGCTTGCAGTGAGCGGAGATCGCGCCACTGCACTCCAGCCTGGGTGACAGAGCGAGACTCCGTCTCAAAAAAAAAAAAGTGATTTTTCTTGCACACCTGAGTCAGTGCCCTGAGCCTCTTATACTTTACACAATTATTAGGGATACCCTCCTCTGGTGACATCTGAGGGCAGCTGCGGAGGGCAGGGTCTTCCCCACAGCAGAGCCGGAGCACCCCTCCTGGGAAGCTCAGCTTTGGGAAGGAAGGGCTTCCCTTTCCAAGCAGGCCAGGGACTCCCCACACACATCCCAGGCTGCGTCTGCCCTGGAGATGAAGTCACAAGCCTTCATCTGTTACGGTTACCTCCAGGCTCCAGTTCCCCCAACCTAGTCCTGCGGTGCTTCTCCCCACAGCCCTTCTTTCCCCATTCACAGGCGAAGCCAGATTCCTGGAGACGAGTTCCCGCCTGGCCCTGGTTCTGTCACCGTTCCCCTGACAGCCCCCACATGCCCACAGCGTCAACCAGCACATCACTTCACGGCCAGCGTCCGACCCGTGCCTGCCCGCGGCTCCCCTCTGCAGCCTCCAGGCCCCAGCCCCACCCAGCGCGGAGAGTCAGGGCTTCCTGGCGGGGTGTGAATCCCACATCCCCCGGCTACAACACAGTCCCAGTAGGGAACAGGGTCCCCGTGGAGGGGAATCAACTGAAGAAAGAAGTGTTTACTTCAGAGCTTCTACCATGGTGCTGTGTGCTTCCCTCAGAGAACGACAGTCTCACACACGAAACTCTCACACTCTTACACCTACACACGCTCACACACTCACACCCACACACTCACACATGCTCACACACTCACACCCGCACACTCACACACACTCACACCCACACACACACCCAAACACTCACACCCACACACGTTAACACACACCCACTCACACACTCACACCCACTCACACTCACACCCACACGTTTACACGCTCACACCCACACACTCACCCACTCTCTCACACACTTACACCCACACACTCACACACTCATACACTCACACCCACACACTCACACACACTCAACCCATACACACATGCTCACATGTGCACTCACACAAACACACTGACACACTGACACAAACATACATACACTCAACACATTGACATATTCACACACATACACTGACACTGACACACACTGACACGTTCTTATGCACACTCACACATTCACACACACTCATATGCACACACACTGTCACATGCTTACACACAACATACTCAGGCTTTGTTCACACTCACACTTACATGTCCACACACCATCACACATATTCACACATACACTCAATCACACAAAACACACACAGGCTTTGTTCACATACATTGATACACATTCACACACCTGCAAACACAATCCTCACAGCACACACCTGCATACACACCCACACACTTGTGCTTACACACACACTCATCCACATTCTCACACTCACATGTGCTCACGTACACACTCCCATACACCCACACACTCATGCACTCAGGTCGCACTCACATGCTCCCTAGCATCCTCACATTCACTCACACGTCTTCGCACGCTCACATAGACACACAGGTGCTCACACACAATCTCACACTGACACACGTATTTACTCACATAAGCACACATTCACATACACAAGAGTGTGCTCCCACGCCCATCCTGGCCGCTCCCAGGCAGCTACTGACACACGCCAGGTCGGTGGCGATTCACACTCCGTGCTGAGAGGTATTCAGAGGGTGGGGCGCCATCTGGTCCTCACTTTTCGGGGAGGGGGTTCAGAACACTTGGCTCTGGCTGATGCCGGAAGGGGAAGGCCGGTGGCCCAGGGAAGGGGGACCGGGAGGGAGGGAAGAGCATCGCTCTCTCTTTCCTGGACATGGGTCCCTTCCTGAGCAAGCCTGAGCTGGTCCCAATTTTCCTGGGTCCTCTTAATAATTTTTTCGTAAACTGCCTTTTGTGGGGGAATCCCAGCAAGCCACGCGCTTTGCCAAGGGTTTGGCCATGCACCAGTCGGCAATTCCAGTGGCTCTTGTTCTATCCCCACTTCACTCTAGAGGCCACGGAGACTCAAGCCCAAGTGGTTTTGATCACGACTGCACAGCTGGGAGAAGAGCCCTCGTATGAAGCCACTCGGCGGCTCAGTTCATGGTTCTGCAAAGCTTCCCCGCCGCCCAGCTCCCCTGCCCTCAAGCACGCCCACTCCCCGGGGACCCTTCAGCACATCCCTGGGGTCACTCTCTCCCTCCCCCATGCAGACTCTGCCCCCAGCCCATTCCCGCAGAGACAAAGGTCAGATCCACAACTTCTGTCCCTCGTCCCCTGCTTATGGTCCACAACACCCTCCACCACCATCACAGGCCCAGCGGGCGAGTGTAGGGCAGGAAAGGGAGAGCCTCTGCTCCCGCATCAGCCTCCAGGAGCTCCGCCAAGAAAAACGAGGGCAAGGACACACTCCGCTGGCGAGGCCTGCCATTTCATTTTAAAGGAGACAGTGCTTCCTGGATCTTGCTCGTGCTGCTGCAAGTCATATAAAATGATAGGATCTTTCTGAAGGGCAATGTGATCACATATATCAAAGACCTTTAAAACGTGCATGCAGCGGCACATCCTTTAGCCTATTAACTCCGCTTCTAGGAAACGTAACCTAAGGAAGTATTTGGACAGGTGAGCAAAGACGTAGGTACAAGGATGTTCACTGCAGCACTGTTTAAAATAGCAAGGAGCTGCAGCCAAAAATAGAAACAATCTAAATAAATCATTGCATACCCATACAATGAAGCACTCTACAGCTACGAAGAATAATCGTAAAATAGTCATTGACATAGAAAGATATTCACAATCTATGTTTGACTTTAGACAGCTATAATAACCTGTTTACATTTTGATGCCATTTTAACTAAAAATCTGTATCAATAAAGAAAATTCTAGGCTGTGCATGGTGGCTCACACCTGTAATCCCAAAACTTTGGAAGTCCGAGGTGGGAGTCTCGCTTGAGCTCAGGAGTTCGAGACCAGCCTGGACAACATAGACTCCATCTCTACAAAAAACAACAACAACAAAAAAAATCAAAAAATGAGATGGGAGAATTGCTTCAGCCCAGGAGGCTGAAGCTGCAATGAACTATGATCATGTCACTGCGCTCCTGCCTGGGTGACAGAGAGAGACCCTGCCTCAAAAAGAAAAAAAAAGAAAGAAAAACTTAGAAGTGAATGCATCAGACCAGGTGAAGTGGCTCACGCCTGTAAGTGGCATTTTGGCAGGCCAGCGCAGGTGGATCACCTGAGGTCAGGAGTTCGAGACCAGCCTGGCCGACGTGGTAAAACCCCGTCTCTACTAATAATACAAAAATTAGCCTGGTGGGATGTTGCACACCTGTAATCCCAGCTACCTGCGAGGCTGAGATAGGAGAATCACTCGAACTTAGGAGTGGGAGGTTGCAGTGGGCTGAGATACCGCCACTGTACTCCAGCCTGGGTGTCACAGCAAGACTCTGTCTCAATAAAAAAAAAAAGAATTGAATGCATCAAAATAGTAACTAACACAGATTATCTATGGAGAGTAATGCCACGAGTGATTTTTTGAAATCTCCTTTGCATTTACTCATTTTTTCTTTTTTTTTTTTTGAGACGGAGTCTCGCTCTGTTGCCCAGGTTGGAGTGCAGCGGCGCGATCTCCGCTCACTGCAAGCTCCGCCTCCTGGGTTCACGCCATTCTCCTGCCTCAGCCTCCCGAGTAGCTGGGATTATAGGCGCCCGCCACCACGCCTGGCTAATTTTTTGTATTTTTAGTAGAGACGGGGTTTCACCGTGTTTGCCAGGATGGTCTCAATCTCCTGACCTCTTGATCCGCCCACCTCAGCCTCCCAAAGTGCTGGGATTATAGGCATGAGCCACCGTGCCCAGCCTCTTACTGATTTTTTCTAAAATTAACATTTAATTAATATGAATTTTTACTTATACATACATATTATTATATATTTGTTCGACTACACATAAATATTCCTGGAAAACTACACAAGAATACATTAGCTTCCTCTGGCAACAGAAGGTTCGTGGCAGAGGGTCAGCATATGGAAGAACATTTTTCACTATGTACTTTTATGGATCCTTTGAATTTTGAATCATATGAATATATATTTTTTTCTTTTTTTTTTTTTTGAGACAAACTCTCAACTCACTATGGTGTCCAGGCTGGTCTGGAACTCCTGGGCTCAAGGGATTCTCCCTCCTGGGCCTCCCACAGTGCTGGGATTATAGGAGTGAGCCACCCCATTCCGCCAAATTTATCATCTTTCACAAATACAAATACAAACTAAATTTAAATTTTAAAACAAAATAAAAGATTTTTTTTTTTCGAGATGTAGTCTCACTCTCTCGCCCAGGCTGGAGTGCAGTGGCGCCATCTCGGCTCACTGCAACCTCCACCTTCCGGGTTCAAGCAATTCCCTTCCCTCAGCCTCCTGGGTAGCTGTGATTACAGGCCTATGCCACCACACCCGGCTAATTTTTGTATTTTTAGTAGAGACGGGGTTTTGCCATGGCTGGGTTGGTCTCGAACTCCTGACCTCAAGTGATCCACCCGCCTCGACCTCCCAAAGTGCTGGAATTACAGGCATAAGCCACTGCGCCTGGCCGAAAATAAAAGATTTAAGGGGTATCTTTGACATTTCACAAAGCCCATTTTTGTGCAGCAGTGACCGTGGAAGCAGACGGTTTGTATCAGAGTCACACACTCAAATGCCTAGAGGGCCAGAGGGATGAACGTGGGACAGAGCTGGTGTAACCACAGGGAGTGGTGGGGACTGCGGCAACCTGGAAAGCAGAGGCCCTGTCTGTGGCAGCAGCGTGATTCTGCTCCAGCTGATTAGACCATGCAGGAAGACTGCCCCAGGGCCAGCCTTTCCAGCTCATCAGTAGAAGCCTAATATCTAGGATTCCATATGCTTTTCCTCATTTTAAAGCATGTGCTTAGGCCAGGTGCAGTGGCTAATGCCTGTAGTTCCAACACTTTGGGAAGCAGATCACTTGAGCTCAGGAGTTCAAGACCAGCCTGGGCAACTTGACGAAACCCCATCTCTACAAAAATACAAAAATTAGCCAGGCATGGTGGCGCATGCCTGTAATACCAGCTACTTGGGTGGCTCAGGTGGGAGGATCACTTGGGCCCAGAAGGTTGAGGCTATAGTGAGCCAAGATTGCACCACTATACTCAAGGGTGGGCAACAGAATAAAACACTGTCTCAAATAAAAAAAAAAAGTGCTGGCCCCAAAAATGAGTTTCTATAGGCCAGGCACAGGCCAGTTTGCAATCTCTACATTCATAAGGAATATTTTTGTTTACACCCCCAAAGTACTTTAGGGAGAAGTAACTTGCTTAGAGTCAAACAGTGACTCTAGAACTTTGAGATAGAGTCTTGCCCTGTCACCCAGACTGGAGTGCAGTGGCACAATCTTGGCTCACCGCAACCTCCGCCTGCTGGGTTCAAGCAATTCTCTTGCCTCAGCCTCCCTAGTAGCTGGGTTTACATGCATGCGCCACCACGCCTGGCTAATTTTTGTATTTTTAGTAGAGACAGGGTTTCACCATGTTGGCCAGACTGGTCTTGAACTCCTGACCTCAGATGATCCGCCCACCTTGGCTTCCTAAAGTGCTGGGATTACAGGCGTGAGCCGCTGTGCCCGGCCAGAACTTTAGTTCTTAGCAGTAGTTATTAATAGTTAACAGCAGGCCGGGAGCGGTGTCTCACGCCTGTAATCCTACCACTTTGGGAGGCCGAGGTGGGCGGATCACCTGAGGTCAGGAGTTCGAGACCAGCCTGACCAACATGGAGAAACCCCGTCTCTACTAAAAACACAAAATTAGCCGGGCGTGGAGGCGCATGCCTGTAATCCCAGCTACTCGGGAGGCTGAGGCAGGAGAATTGATTCAACCCAGGAGGCAGAGGTTGCGGTGAGCCGAGATCACACCATTACACTCCAGCCTGGGCAACCAGAGCAAAACTCCGTCTCCAAAAAAAAAAAAAAGTTAACAGAGACTTGGAGGGAGCCAGAGGTTTACAGGGCTGTCGGACCCTCTTGGGGCACCAACATTTTATCAGAGCAGGAAGCCCAAGCCTGTTCACTCAGAACATTTGAAGAGTGGAAACAGAAACCCAGCGTAGGAGGGTGAGCTCTCCTGGCTCCCCTGGAAGAGCCAGCCTCCATGTTAGGTGAGGCTGGTCAGCAGCCAAAGTCAAGGTATAGAAGCAGGGGGCCAGACCTAAGACCTTGAGCACTGGCCTCTGGCCTCCCTACCTCCCTGCCTGTGCCCACCGTGTCCCCTTCCACTCTGCCGCTTTACACCCTGGCCAGCCTGCAGCTCAATCACATCTATCTCCCACCCGCAGGCTCCTTGACCACACAGAGAAGAGGCAGGATTCAAACCAAGGCTAGCTCATTCCTCTAAGTCCCTGCTCTTTCCACCCAGCATCCTCCCTTCTCTGGGTTACTGCATCCTCTGAACCCGTTTCTTCACCCCTGAAATGAGGCTAAGTACTCCGGAGGCTGAAGCAGAAGGATAGAAGGATCGCTTGAGCCCAAGAGTTTGAGGCTGCAGTGAGCTACGATGGCACCACTGCACTCCAGCCTGGGCAACAGAGCAAGACCCCATCTCTAAAAGCTAAATTAGGCCAGGCACGGCGGCTCACACATGTAATCCCAGCACTTTGGGAGGCCGAGGCAGGCAGATCACCTGAGGTCAGGAGTTCGAGACCAGCCTGCCCAACATGGTGAAACCTCTTCTCTACTAAAAATACAAAATTAGCCGGGTGTGGTGGCGGGCGCCTGTAATCCCAGCTACTCGGGAGGCTGAGGCAGGAGAATCACTTGAACCCAGGAGGCAGAGGTTGCAGTGAGCTGAGATCGCACCCCTGCACTCCAGCCTTGGACAACAGAGCCAGACTCCATCTCAAAAAAAAAAAATTCTTTTTTAAATAAAAGCTAAATTAATTAATTAAAAGGAAGAAATGAGGCTAAGGATACCTCTTTCATAGGGTGGCTGTGAGTTACATGGAATGAGAGGTGAAGAAATTTAAGATGAGAGACTATTTTGCATCCACCCAATTAGCAAAGGTTTTGAAATGGTAATACTCAGTGCTTGTGAGTATCTGATGAAATGGGACCCTTTCATCTCCTTCAATGAGATTACCGCCTAGAGTGCTCAGGAGGGTCCCTACACATTGGAAAAGGTCAGTAAATCTCAATAAATTCCTGGTAACTGAGTGACCACACTCTTACATCTGTTAATTCTCTAGTTCCTCTTTTCGACAAATAGAGGAGGCTGGGGCTGTTAGGTGACTTGCTAAAGTCACACAGCTGGTAACACAGGAGTCAGAATTAAAGCCTCAGAATTTCTTCCCTCCTCCTGAGGGCCTTGTCCTGGGCCCCTTCCTGTTCTCTCAGACCACCAGGATGGGACACAGCTGGCGCCCGCATACCCGCCCTTTCCACTCCCCCGGAGCCCCACCTGCCCACAAGGACTGCCTGGTTCGCCTCACCTGGGCACCTCTGGGTCCCAGCCCAGATCCCCAGGCCTCCCGGGGACAGGAGGGGAAGGTCCACGTGAGATGGTCTCACAGGGTAGCCACAGGGAGAGAAACGATGGGGAGGCGGCCCAGGGTGGGGTTCAGGCAGACCCTGGGGCGGGAGCTGTCAGGACATCCCCATGTGTGGACAAAAGAACCTACCTGCGGTGCTGGCAAAGGTGCTCAGACCACAACCGCCCTATGGCCACACACACACACACCCCGCAGGGATCACACAGGGAGGAGTCTCAGACACTCCCTGAGGGGAACCAAGCTCTGATCCCAGTGAGGGCCCTAATGAGTAGGGCTGATCCGCTCACTCCCACCTTCACTGACCACCCAGCCGGCTTCAAGTAACCTCCCTCCAGGGCCCACCCCTCCCCTACTCTCCACCCAATGAACCTCCAGAGGGGAGGCCATGATCCAGACCTAAGCCAATCAGCACACTGCCTCCCTGGCCACAGTGATTGGTTCAGTGTGAGCACATGACCTCAGTGGCTCCAATCAGAGCACATCTCAGGACTTCCCTTGGGAACCGTGAAACCACTTCCATCTCTAGATTTCCATCTGGAGCCCCTGGAGTGCCTGGCACCCGTCTTGGGTCCATAAGGAGAGTCCTCCAGACTGGACCACCACCAAGAAAACAATAAAATCTCGGCAGACTCGGCAGCTGAGTCCTGATCATGTGCTTCAGTCTGGATTAGGTCTTGCCTGAAGCTATCGAGAAGCTGCATAGTTCCAAGAGCCCCCGAAAACCCTGTGTTTTGCTTAAGCAAGTTTGGGTTGGGTTTTCTCTTACAGACAGTCCCCGACTGACTTACGCTTGACACGAATTTTTCGACCTACGATGGGTAATCCCATCATAAGTCAGGAAGCTGCTTACCATTTGCGTTTTCTACTGAAAGCCTATCGCTTTGGCACCATGGTAAAGTTGAAAGCCGTTAAGTCAAACGATCCTAAGTCGGGCACCGTCTGCTGTGTTGCAGACATTCAATGTATTTTCGACTTTCAGCATTTTCTATTCAGGTTGGGTTTATCGGGATGTAGTTCCACCCTAAGTCAAGCAGCAGCTGTATTTACAACCAAGAATATCCTAAATGATACCCAGCAGAGCTGTCCAGATATACACCCAGGATGAGAGTTGTGCCCTCCTGCTCATAGCAAAAGTCAAGGAACAAAGAATATCTTCTTGCCCAGAAGAGTCTGCCTGTCCCTCCCCACTGAGGTTCCAAACTCCACGGGCTAGCAGCCTGTCTGCCCAGAATCTCTGCTCTAGACACCCACAACACGAACGAGAACACACAGATGCCACACACAGCACTGGGTGGACTTTTATTTTAAAGTCAAAGGCACAGCCTGGATGGGCTGAGGCAGTGACCATGGATGCCCAGCCCAGACCCCCAAGGCCCCACCCTCAGCCAGGAGTAGCTGTGCCAAAGGGGAGGGGGTGGGTGAGAAGACGGCCTCCTCTTTTAGGGGCCACCTATCTCCTTCCTTAGCCCCAATAGGGGAGAAGCAGATGACATAAAGTGAGGCAGAAATGCTTCAGAGGGTCCCCCAGGGCCTCTCCTTCAGTCCCCCCAACACAGGTCTTTGGTGGACGTAATTGCACAGACAGTCCATAAAGTGACAGTTGAGGAGTGCCCCTCCCAGGAACGGGGCCTCAGGGGAGAACAGGGTAGGGGGTCCCAGTTTAGGAGTTAGCACTCCTAACTCAGTGCTTAGAAGTGGGGGAGGGGCTCTTTCCTGTTGGAGCAGTCCCCCTGGAGGGGCCTTCTGCCCAGAAGAGGCAGTGTCGTGGGAGAGGGCCCCCCAAACCCCACTCCCCAGCAGGCCCCCCCTTCCCTGCATCTCTATCTGGTAAGACATAAAAAATTCTCTGCTTATAAAAATACTTCTGCTCTGTCTGGGAATGGGGTAGGGTAGGAGAGGGAAGGACAGTCCCTTGGGGATCAAGTCGGCCGCTGGCAGAGGCCTCCGGGAGTGAACCGGGCTCCCAGGTCACAGCCCCTATGAGAAAAGGGGGTCACAGTGGCGGGGATTAGGAGGGGGGCAGGGGGCCGTTGGCTCGGCGGGGGGCCCCTTTGGCGGCGACGGGGGCTCGGCCCGGGTTGGCTGGTGCAGGGGAGCCCCTGCGGGAGGCGGTGGCGCTCCGCAGCTTCTGCTTCCGCCGCTTGGCCAGGGGTGCGTTCTCCACGCTCTTCAGGAAGAAGCCTTCCCGCTTGCCCCGGTTGAACGCCTGGCAGAAAGGAAAGGGTGAGTGCCCCCACTCCCGCCTGACCCCGGCTGCCAGATCTAGTTTGACCCCCATTCCCAGACTTTGCCTCCAGCCGCCTAGGTCAAGGCCGACAGGGCCTTGGCCTCCAAGACCGACCACCGGATTCGGTTCACCTTCCGTTTTTTTTTTTTTTTTTTTTTTTTGAAGGAGTCTCGCTCTGTCACCCAGGCTGGAGTGCAGTGGTGCAATCTCAGCTCACTGCAACCTCCGCCTCCTGGGTTCAAGAGATTCTCCTGCCTCAGCCTCCTGAGTAGCTGGGATTACAGGCGCGCGCCACCACACCCGGCTAATTTTTCTAGTTTTAGAAGAGACGGGGTTTCACCATGTTGTTCAGGCTGGTCTCGAACTCCTGACCTCGTGATCCGCCCGCCTCGGCCTCCCAAAGCGCTGGGATTACAGGCGTGAGCCACCGCGCCCGGCCTCACCTCCCCTTTCTGGGCTCCGATGGCCGGGCCTCCCCAGACCCCACCTCTCGAGGCTTCGCCCACCCCTTCCCTTCAACAGACCCCGCCCCTTACCATGAAGGTGGCGTTGAGACCCGAGCGCACTGCGGGCCCAGAGGACTCGAGCACGTCGGGCGTCCGGAGCGGGGGCGAGGAGCGCGCGCTGCCGTCCTGCAGCCACGAGCTGCCCCGCAGTCCCTCGAGCTTCAGCCGCTTGGCGGGGTCCACGGTCAGGAGCCCTGGAAGCGGGGCAAGGAAGTGTGGGGAGCAGCCTGGCGTAAAGGCTGAGCCCCAAAGAGATCGTAACAGCCCCACTCTCCTCCCCTACCCATCCCCATCCAGGACACCTGACCCTGTGACCATCCCTGTCCCAGCGTCCCCCTCCCCAACCATGGTCTGTGACCTCCAGCTCCGCACCTCGGACCAGCTCCTTGGCTTCCTCGGATACGCCCTGCCAGGCCTCCCCGTCAAGGGAGAAGCGCCCCTCGCGGATTTTGCACATGATCTCGGCCGCCTGGCTCTGCCCGCCCTGGCCAGAGGCCCCCTGGAAGGGGACCTGCCCCGACAGCATCATGTACTAGGAGGGGTGAGGGGAAGGTGAGACCGGCCCAGGCTGCGGGGCCGAGGCTGACCCCTCCGCTCCCACAGAACCACTCACCCTCCCCACTAGGGGCACTCCTGAGACCCACGCGTGGTGAACCCTGACTTCTAACCCCCAATATCCGGATGCTCCGACTCTAGCATCAGAGCGACCCCGCCTCTGTATTTGAACCACCCCGATCCCAGCTTCAGACGAAACCCAGCCGCCCCCACCAAGATGACCCCTGTCCCCTCCCTCGTGCTGCTGCACATCAGGAAGACGCCAGGTCCGAGCGACCCTGACCCCGCCTCAAGGACCGCGTCCCATACCAGAATGACGCCCAGGCTCCAGAGGTCGCAGGACTCGTCGTAGCCCTGCTGCGCCAGCAGCTCGGGGGCAGCGTACTGCAGCGTGAAGCAGGGCGTCTGCATGGGCACCCCGGGACTCTGCGGCCGCAGCCGCGCGAACCCGAAGTCGATGATCTTCACCGGGGCCCCGGGCGTGTCGTCGGCGTACAGGATGTTCTGCGAGGGCGGCGGGGTGGTGGTCAGAGACAGCCCCTGGCGCCACAGCCCCGCCCCGCCGCCGAGGCCGCTCGCCCACCTCCGGCTTGAGGTCGCGGTGCACCACGCCCGCCTCCTCGTGCATGAAGCTCACGGCCGACACGAGGCTGCGCAGGATCTGGCTCGCTTCCGACTCGCTGAAGTGCCGCTTCTTGCGGATGTGCTCCAGCAGCTCCCCACCCCGCAGCAGCTCCAGGACCAGGTACGTGTGCAGCTGCGGGCGGCGTGGCGGGCCACGGTCACCACCCACCCACCGTGGCGAGCCCCTCCCACCACCCAGGCCCCGCCCCCGGCCCTCGAGCCCCGCCCATGTTCAAGCACCCCGTCCTCAAAATCCTTTTTCTTTCTTATTTTTTTGGAGACAGTCTTGCTTTGTCTCCCAGGCTGGAGTGCAGTGGCACGATCTCGGCTCATTGCTACCTCTGCCTCCAGGATTCAAGCGATTCTTGTGCCTCAGCCTCCCAAGTAGCTGGGATTACAGACGCACGCCACCGCGTCCGGCTAATTTTTGTATTTTTCGTAGAGACGGGGTTTCGCCATGTTCCCAGGCTGGTCTCGAACTCCTGACTTCGAGTGATCCGCCCACCTCGGCCTCCCAAAGTGCTGGGATCACAGGCGTGAGCCATCGCGCCCGGCCAAAGTCCCTTTTCTTGTCCATCCTCAGCTCCGCCTTCCCGTCTTCAGGCCCTACTCCCCTCAAAGTCCACTTCCTGCGCCTCCCTGTTCCCTTTGGGCCCGGAATCAAACGCTAGGCCCCGCCCAATTCGCCCCTAGATCCCGCCCATAGTGCCCCCAAGCCCCGCCGCCTGCCCCTTTTCTCTCGGCCCTCCCCTGGCCAGAAGCCATCACCTGGTCGTGATGCACCTCGTGCAGATTCACCACGTTGGGGTGTGACTGGCACAGGCGCAGGGCAGCCACTTCGCGCTGCGTGTTCGCCTCCAGCCTGGGGGACGGAGCAGAAAGAGTTACTGTCGCCGCGCTTCAGCCCTGCCCCCGGGACAGCGCTCTGCCACCCCCACCCCTTCCCGCGCCTGGGCCCCCCCACCTGCGACTGAGGATCTTGACCGCGAACTCCTGGCCGCTCTGGCGCTGGCGGCAGCGGCGACACACAGAGAAGCTGCCCTGGCCCAGCGCAGGCTCCCGCAGGTCCAGCTCGTACTGCTGGAAGAAGGGCGAGTCCTGGAGGCGAAGGCGAAGGGAGCGCGTCAGAGGTCCCACCTGGTAGCCCCGCGGCCCCGCCACGCCCCATGTCGGAGAGGCTTAGGACCTCACTGAGCTCACGCTGCGGGCACCAGTTGGATCTAGGCCTAGAGTCCCCGGGCCTAAAACCAGTTTCCCCCCAGCCCAGCCCAGCACCTGCATCATAGCGCTCCTGGCCACCGCTGCCCGACCTGGCCGGTCTCCAGCACCAGGTGCTTCCAGCACATCGGTCATCACCGCGTTGTTGTGGTCAAAGAGGATGGAGGGTGCCACAAAGGAGTATCCCTGCAGGGCGGGAGTACGGGGAATGGGCATGGGCATGGGGGTTGGGGGTGCGGGTGAGGAGACTCTGGTGGGGAACCAGGCAGAGGCAAGACCCTGGACAAGTGGGCAGTGAGGGGTGTTCCAGTTGCATTCTAGTACACACAGGATGTGTGGACACATTTTATTCCACCTGGTTTTATAATCACTTGGGGCCATGTCTGTCCCCACCGGCCTGTGACCCCAACTTTCTCATCAGAGTGACCACCTATTCCTCCCCAGGTGCCAAGGGCTGAAGGTACTGAAAG
Organism: Pongo abelii; assembly: GCF_028885655.2. NCBI lineage: Eukaryota > Metazoa > Chordata > Mammalia > Primates > Hominidae > Pongo > Pongo abelii. The sequence continues at coordinate 10,337,197 of NC_071994.2, forward strand.
GACCAATGAATGTATTGAAAGTGTGGCCTGAGTTCACGCTTAGCTTATGAGAAACCAACTCTATCCGCTGAGGAAAAAAACCTTTATTCCTCCCTTTCAAGCCAGACTTTGGCTTCTTCTGCAAGGGGAGCTACTGAAGAAATGCAAAAAGAAACCAGAGATAATTCTTTGCTTTTCCTAAAGATCCGTGTCCTGGCAATTTGAGGAGCTTTCAAGGGTCATTTTAATTGTGTGTCGTGGCCAGGCGCGGTGGCTCATGCCTGTAATCCCAGTACTTTGGGAGGCTGAGGCAGGTAGATCACCTGAGGTCAGGAGTTTGAGACCAGCCTGACCAACATGGAGAAACCCCATCTCTACTAATAATACAAAAATTAGCCAGGCGTGGTGGCACATGCCTGTAATCCCAGCTACTCGGGAGGCTGAGGCACGAGAATCGCTTGAACTCGGGAGGCAGAGGTTGCGGTGAGCCGCTATCATGCCATTGCACTCTAGCCTGGGCAACAAGAGCAAAACTCTGTCTCAAAAAAAAAAATTAATTATCTGGGTGTGGTGGCACTTGCCTGTAGTCCTAGCTATTGGGCAGGCTGAGGTGGGAGGATCACTCAAGCCCAGGAGTTCAAGATTGCAGTGAGCCATGGTTGCCCAACTGCACTCCAGCCTGGGCGACAGAACAAGATCCTGTCTCTAAATAATTAATTAATTAATTAATTTTTTAAAATAATTTAAAAAATAAACTATGTGTCATCTTCTCCTAAAAATGTAGTACCTAGATCCATACCTGGAATATTTTAGGCACTCACTATACATTTTTGAATCATTAAATGAATGAATGAAAGTACCTACCAATTCAAGACAAAGAACTTTATCATGAGGGCTGTGAGACAATGGAATGGAATGTGGACATTCAAGCATAGAGTTGTCAATTCTAAGAGCTTCAGAGAAGGGACTTATCCAGCCATACTTGGTCTGTCTATTAAACAAACCATACTGGTTTACTTAGTGTTAATGATATGATATCATTATGGCAACATGATAAACTGCACAGAAGGAGATGCTGTCCACAGAGGACTGCAGCACAAAGAAAGGGTGACCCCCTGGGCCAGGTGAGCAGACTAGGAGGCCTAAAAGAGGGGTAGAAGCTTGCCAGGTAGACTACTGTAGAGAATGTACTCCAGGTAGCAGGAGCAGCAAGTGCAAAGGCACAGAGGTATATTCTGGAACTTCTGAGCAGTTCGATCATGCCCTCCAGAGCATCAAGTAGGAAAATGATGAGAACTGAGGCTAAGGTTCTAAGCAAGGACCACATCGTGAAGGGCCTCAATGCCCAAACAAAGGGAGTTTGGACTTGTCCAAAAGGTGTAAGCTTCTCAAATTCAGTAGAGGGGGCTTGACATGGTGGCTCATGCCTCTAATCCCAGAACTTTGGGAGGCCAAGGCAGGCGGACCACAAGGTCAAGAGATGGAGACCATCCAGGCAAACATGGTGAAACCCCGTCTCTACTAAAAATACAAAAATTAGCTGGGCATGGTGGCGTGCGCCTGTAGTCCCAACTACTCAGGAGGCTAAGGCAGGAGAATCGCATGAACTTGGGAGGCAGAGATTTCAGTGAGCCGAGATCAAGCCACTGCACTCCAGCCTGGTGACAGAGTGAGACTCCGTCTCAAAAAAAAAAAACAAAGAAAAAGAAAAAAAGAAAAATTCGGTGGAGGGGACCTGTCCCTCCACGAGTGTACCATGCTATGCCAAGGGCATGCAAAGCCACAATATCAACATGCATCTCCTCCTAGGTGTCCACGTGAGAAAGTGAAGATCTCTTTTTTTTTTTTTGAGACGGAGTTTCACTCTGTCGCCCAACCTGGAATGCAATGGTGTGATCTGGGCTCACTGCAACCTCCGCCTCCCAGGTTCAAGCGATTCTCCCACCTCAGCCTCCCGAGTAGCTGGGATTACAGGTGCATACCACCACATCCAGCTAATTTTTGTATTTTTAGTAGAGACGGGGTTCCCCCATGTTGGCCAGGCTGGTCTCGAACTCCTGACCTCAAGTGATCCACCTGCCTCAGCCTCCCAAAGTGCTGGGATTACAGGTGTGAGCCACCACACCCAGTGGCAAGTGAATAATTTTAAACAATATTTTTACATAACAATAAAGAGATGATGGAATAGAAGGGAAATTAACAGAAGGTTTAAAGATAAACCATGAACTATCAAACACACATCCTGCCCAGGTGGTCTCTGTGACTGACAACCCTAGGTCCCCTTTAAGTGGAGACATCTAGGGGAGATGCTGAGTCCCAATCAGGACACAAGGCCTAGGCGGTGTCCTCGGGTCAGCCAGGGCTGAGGCAGACAGCAACATCTCATCTCTCCTGCATCTGGGTTCCATGAGTTTCCCCTCACCTGAAAGATTCGGGGGTCCCCAGGTGGGGGGCTGCCAGGGGGTGAGTAGACAGGCTCCAGCCGAGTGAATTCCTCTGCAAAGTTGCCCACATCCAGCTCTGAGCGGATTTGGGGCCGGAATGGGGCTGGAATCTTCCTGGCAGCCAGAGCAGCCCAATCGAGGCCCTGAGGGAAGGGAATCAGAGATTAGGTGTCAAAGGTCAGGAACGAGAAACTCCCTCCACTCAGCCCACCCTCACTGGGCAGTTCCTCCATGAGGCAAGGGCCCATCTGGCATTTGGGGTGGGCAGCTATTCGTCCTGCCTCCCTGGCTTGTCTCTCCCTCTGGTAACACAATCCCTATTCCCCTTAGAGAACCACCACTCCACCACACTTAGTCAGTTCTGGAATTCTTAATAGAATTGGTGTGAAAAGGTCGGGCGTGGTGGCTCATGCCTATAATCCCAGGATTTGGGGAGGCCAAGGCAGCTGGATCACCTGAGGTCAGGAGTTCCAAGACCAGCCTGGTTAACATGGTGAAACCCCATCTCTACTAAAATTACCAAAAAAAAAAGAAAAAATTAGCTGGGCGTGGTGGTGCACACCTGTAATCCCAGCTACTCGGGAGGCTGAGGCAGGAGAATCACTTGAACCCAGGAAGCAGAGGTTGCAGTGAACCAAGATAGCGCCACTGCACTCCAGCCTGGGTGACAAGAGCGAAAACCCCGTCTCAAAAAAAAAAAAGAATTAGCATGAAAAACAAATCTCTCTCTCCTGCTGGACTTAAATCTAAGAGGATGTGGTCTGGAACTACTGGGGACCCTCTCAGGGTTAGATGAAGTCCCCATGCAGAAAAGCAGAACCAAGGGACATAGTTTCAGCACCTGGATGTGGTCTTGCCTTAAGTCAGACCACTTTCCCTTGGCCTTTTCACTTATGGGAGCCAAAACATGCCCTTTTATGTTTAAGCTAATGCGGCAGAACCTGTTGATTGCCTGCTCAATATCCATTCTCCCTGTCTTCCTTAGTACCATAGCCCCAGTTTTATTCCAGGAACCAATATACACAATTAAAAGAATATTTTTACAAACTTGCTTGCAGTTAGGGGTGACCAAAACTTATCAGAAAAAAATTATTAGGTAGGATCCCAGTAAAAGATCCTGAAGATGGAGGTTCCTAGGTGGCAAGTGCCCTTTTTACCCCTTCTCCTTCCTCCTGCTCCCTACCTGGGGGACAGCTTAGATGGCAAGAGCTCCAGCAACCATGTTGGACCATGAAGCAACCCCAGGGATAGAAGCTACTTGCTAAGAATAAAAAAAAAATTAAAAAAAAAAAAAAAGGAAGAAGAGTTTGGATTCCTGAAGACAATATGGCACTGTGAAGACGGCACGGCAGCCCTGGTCTGCTAATCTGGACTTCTTTTATGTCAGAAGAAAAATAAGTAAGCCACTTATTTATAAGTAAGTATAATAAAAGTATTATATAAAAGTATAATAAAAGGTCACTCTGTTCATTCTGATCTCTGTGACTAGCACCAAACTTGATTCCAACAGATAACACCATTTTGAGTTGGACTTTTTGTCACTGTAGCCAAGATGACTGACTCAAGCTGGAAGCCTCCAGTTCTACCATCAAGGACCTGAGCACTGCTCTCACCAAAGAAGTTGTCCAAGAAAAAGCAGAAGGAGGCCAGGCGTGGTGGCTCACATGTCTGTAATCCCAGCACTTTGGGAGGCCAAGGCGGGCAGATCACGAGGCCAGGAGTTTGAGACCAGCCTGGCCAACATGGTGAATCCCTGACTCTACTAAAAATACAAAAATAAGCTGGCCGTGATGGTGCGCACCTATAATCCCAGCTACTCGGGAGGCTGGGCAGGAGAATCACTTGAACCAGGGAAGCAGAGGTTGCAGTGAGCCAAGATCATGCCACTGCACTCTGGGAAATAGAGCGAGACTCTGTCTCAAAAAAAAAAGAAAAGAAAAAGAAAAGGCAGAAGGAGGGAAACACCCTTCCACACATCCGGCCTTGAAGACCTTGGGGCCTCTCCTGTATGACTGGTCAACCCACTCCAGCACCCAGCACAGCACCCAGCATAGGTGAAGGGTGGGCTTGCAGAATTCACTGAAAGAAACCAACACTGCCCAGATGCTTTCCCCACCCCGTGCAAAGGTACGTCTTCACCTCAAAGACATAGATCCCTATGTAAGAAATCATCTCAGGCAGGCCCTCCCAGGGCTTGGAAGATTCAAAGAGATGGCACTCGAAGTATGAGTAACACAGTACCTGGCCCACAATAAGTACCCAGAAACGGGTGCTTTTGTTTAGATGTCAGACAAGTGGCAAATCTGATGCCTACACTTAAGCAGAAGACCATTAAGCACAGGCATTCAAGCCTCTCAGCCTTGGGTTGAATCTGAGCTCCATCACTTCCTGGACAAAGTACTTAATTGTTTGGAGCCTTAGCTTCCTCATCTGTAAAGATGGGGACAAGAATCAAGGTGGTTGTGGCAGGGCGCGGTGGCTCACACCTGTAATCCCAGCACTTTGGGAGGCTGAGGCAGGTGGATCACTTGAGGTCAGGAGTTCCAGACCAGCCCGGCCAACATGGTGAAACCCCGTTTCTACTAAAAATATAAGAATTAGCCAGTCGTGGTGGCCTGTGCCTGTAATCCCAGCTACTTGGGAGGCTGAGGCAGGAGAATCGCTTGAACCCCTGAGGTGGAGGTTGCACTGAGCCGAGATCGTGCCACTGCACTCCAGCCCAGGAGACAAAGTGAAACTCCGTCTAAAAAATAAGAATCAGGTAGTTGTGAGGGTGAAATGAGTTCATGTCCGCAAAGGGCCGACACACAGTAGGTATTCACTGTTACAAAGTCCTGCTGGGCGATGACGCTGGCCAGGCCCAGCTTCTGAGTCAGTGCATTCTCACGTGGCCAGATTCACTCTGCACTGTACTCTAACATGTGTGTGATCCTAACAAGTGAGCAAACACCTATGCGTGCTGATCAACCGTCCATCTGAATGACAGGCACACAGACTGTACAGGGACAAAAAACAAAATGGCTGGGTGGGTGCTAAAAGCCATAAGTGTGGGTTTTCGTACTGATTTGGACCAGCAGGAGATCTATCTAGAGCCAAGGTCTATTCGCAGCTCGGCACCATTTACTGTGCCATCTGGGGCAGGTCACCTGCCTTCTCTGGGTCTGTCCAATGAAAGGACTGACCAATCCATTCTCAAATCCCTGACAGCCCCGACAGCCAATGAACCTAGAATCCCTTCTTTCAGGAACACATCTGCCAAGTTTCAGTGGGGATGGATGTGAAGAGAAACCTAGCTGACACACACTTGCTTTCTTTCTCTGGGGGGATTTCCAAATAAAGTGAAACTGGCCAGGCACAACCTCAACCTGGAACAGCAGCCACACGTGGCACCAGGAGGTGTGGGGCCCTGAGTCAGGAGCCTCACCTGGAAGAAGGGGTGGTTCCGGACTTCTTGTGCCCCCTGGGGCCCCGCGCCCAATCGCTTCTTGGGATCCTTGCAAAGCAGCCGCTGCAGCAGGTCCTGTGCCACGGGCCCGATCCGAGGGGGGAAGGGAGGGGAGCACTTCAGGATCCGTCTGGGAGGATTGGGGGGGCGTCAGGGGCAGCAAGCCCCCACCCACAGCCCTGCCCAGGCAGGCCCTGCAGCCCCCTGGCCACCCTCCACATCCAGCCCTACTCACCGAGACACCTCAGCCTGCGTGTTCCTCTCGCCCTCCAGGGTGAAGGGCGAGGCCCCCGTCAGCAGCTCGAAGAGCAAGATGCCCAGGCTCCACCAGTCCACAGCCTGCCGGGTGGAGCCGGGGTGAGGGCCTGCATCTCCCCTGCCTCACACCCCACCTTTCCACCTCCCCCAGCCCCACTTCCCTGCCAACCTACCTTGCCGTGCCCCGTCTTGCTACGGATGATTTCAGGGGCCATGTACTCGATGGTGCCACAGAAGGAGAAGGTCCGCTCTTTCTGGGAGGGCAAGAGGTCCTGCTTAGATGTCAAAGCCTCTCCTGTGCCCCAGTGCGCCACAAGTCCCAGAGTAAGACTCGCTCAACTTGTGAGGTTGGAGAGCTGAGCTGTGGAAACTTCTTGGAGCTATTCACTTCTGCAGCCCCAGAATGCAGGCCCAGAGCAGGAAGAGGCAGGAATGAGAAGGACTGAATGGGGCACTGCAGGCAGAGATGGCCTCCACTCACCTCCTCCGTCAGGAACTCCTTGCTTAGCCCGAAGTCCGTGAGGACAATGTGGCCCTCGGAGTCCAGCAGCACATTCTCCAGTTTCAGGTCTCGGTAAATGATGCCGAGCTGGTAGGAGCAAGAGGGGTGCTGAGGCTTCCTCCCCCAAACCCTCCCCAGCTCCTGCAGCTCCTGGCCGTGCTCGGGATAAGGAGACCCCCCCAGAGAAAGTCATCTGCCTGTAGAGGGGTCTCCAGGGCAGAGCCGCTGAATAAGAAAGGCCATTTAAGATATAAAGCAAAGAAGGAGGGCCCCGTGGATCAGGCCCCAAGGTCCCAGAGAGAGGAAAGTCTGTGTGAAGAGCTCCATTTCAAGGAGGCCTTAGGAGCCAGGCCGTGAGGTTTCCATTTGAGGAAGTTCTGTGAACGCAGCCCCGAGTTCCCTGAAAGAGGAAAGCCCCTTCGAGGAGGTGCCAGGGGAGGGGACACCACCAGGCAACGTTGAGGCTTCCTGCAAGGGGTCCTGGGGAAGCAGCTCCAATTCCCACCCAGCTCACCACTGGCCCCCCAGGAAGTCCAGGGGGAAGCCTGAGGCTGCCCTGCGTGCAGGTTCCTTCCAAGGCCCAGACCCAGTTTCCACAGCAACAGCCTGCGGCCAGGTCTTCACCCACCTTATGCAGGTGTTCCAGGGCCAGCACGATCTCACCCCCATACACGCGCACCTCAGCCTCCTTGAAATACTGGCGCTGGTAGAGGTGGGTGAACATCTCCCCGCCGCTCACATAGTCTGGGAGGTGCAGTGGAAGTCAGGAAGCAGCCCCATCAGGTGGCCTCGCCTGCCCCCAGCCACCCCACCCCCGTTGGGATGTGGCGTGCGCTCACCCAGGATGAGGTGCAGCTTGGCATCCGTCTGGAAAGCGTAGTGCAGCGTGACCAGGAAGGGCGCCTGGCGCACCAGCTCCAGCACCGAGCGCTCGGTGCGCGTGTGCTCCTGCGTCTTGGCGCGCTGCACCAGCGCCGCCTTGCGCAGCACCTTCATGGCGTACAGCTTCCCCGCGTCGTGCCCGCCCGCCTTCCGCACCAGGAACACTTTGCCGTAGGCTGTGGGAGCAGCGAGTGGGTGGAGGGTAGGCTGTGAGCGGGAGATTGGTGCAGGCATGGGGGGTGGGGGCGATGCCAACCCAGGAGGGTGTGCAAATGAGGCGAAGGAGCTGGGGCAACAGGCAGGTGTGCAAAAAGCTGGCAGAGCCTTCTAAGGAAAGGGTGTGCACACCCCGGGAGTGTGCCCAGCAAAACCAGGGAAAGGATCTGCAAACCAGGCTGGGGAGCATGCAACTCCAGGGGGCCTGCTGCGAGGCGTGGGGGCGGGGCATAGGCAAACCTGCGAGAGATCAGATGGATGTGAAAAGACGCCAGTGCAAGGAAGGGAGGCAGAGGTGTGCACCTGGCTGGAGAAGGGATGCGCAAACCAGCGCTGGGGCATTTGCAAAATGTGGGAGGGGGATCCTATATTGGAAAAAAGGGAGGAGCTATGCAAATCACTTGAGAGGGGCGCAAGTCCCCCTCCCCAGGGTGTTGGCAAATCCAGGGGGGCATGCACGCACAGGACCGTGGAGGGAGGAGTGATGTCAACGTGGAGTGCCCTGGAAGTGGGCATGCAAACCCTGGCGAGGCAGGGCGGGGCAGGCAAGGCAGGCCGTGCCGGGAAAGGGTGGGGGGCCTGCTCAGTGGCGTGGCCCAGGCCCAAGAGTGAGCAGGCAGGAGGTCAGGGGCACTGCGCCTGGGACGCCTGCCCGGTGGATGGGGGTCCTCACCTCCCGTGCCCAGCACCTTGAGCAGCTCGAAGTTCTCCACGCTCACCTTCTCCTCGTGTCCGGTCAGGTTGGCTGTGGGCACAGGGGGCGAATGAGCCCAGCCGGTCCATGACCCGTCCCGGCCTGACCCGGGCAGCCGCAGTCAGGCCCCACACCCACCTTCTGTGATCCGCAGCTCCACGGCGCAGCTCTCATCCTCGTCCTCGTCCCCCATGGCGGGCGGGTCGCTGGGGCCCGCGCGGCTCGGGCTCCGGGCGGCGCCGGTTACATGGCGGCTCCGGCCGGGGCGGGCGCTTCCTGGTGCCGCCTCCGGGGCCGAGGCGGGCGCCGGCACCGCCTCCCGGCTCCCCGCCCTGCGCGGCCTGAGTCAGGCGGCTGGAACGTGACAGCGCCGGGCTGCCGGTGGGCGGCCGGCTGGGGCCGCCCTGTCTCCCGAGCCCCCAGGCCAGGCCTCAGGGCCGTGCGCTCCGGGACCTTACTCGATTCTCCGGGGAACGGGAAACACCCCGTGGGAGCCATCCCTGAGCCCGTGGGTAACCTGGAGCCTCTGGGGCATTTGTCCCCAAGCCAGGAGTCTGCCTGGGAATGCCGGCTGCAGCCAGTGGCTGGAGGACATTAGGAGTCTGTGCCCCAAGGTGGGGGACGAGGCGCCTGGTGCTGGGCAGGCTGAGAGGGGGTCTGGATCCTGGAAGTCACCCAACTCTCAGGCAGTGGGGCCCACCCCACTCCATAGTCCTGGGGGTGGCCAGCAGGGCCCCTCTCCCCAGCGGACTGGCCTTTGCAAGGAGGAGCCTCATCACCAAGAAGGGGCTGGAGCCAAGTCTGGGACCCCATGGCAAGGTGAGGAGTGGCTAGTTTTCTGACCAGCTTTCTGTTCGGGGGGACCTGCAGAAGCACGTCAGCCCCCAGCCACCGTGCAGAGCCCACCAGGTGCCATGCGCACCTCACGTGTTCTGCTCCTGTTGTCTCCTAGCCTGGTGCAGTACCCAGCTTAGAGCCCTGAGCAGGCCTCAAGAAGAGATGTCAGTGCCACACAGGGCTGCCCCCTCTCCCCATGAGGCCCAGGGCCCCTGCTGACTGGTCCTCCTGAGCCTCTGCTCCGTCTTCTTCCTGCCTTTCCCTTCCTGATCACCAATGGGGCCACCTAGCAGAGTGGGACAGCCATGAGGCCCCACGCCCTGAGGCAGGTGAGAGGGGCTCTCAGCTCCTCTGCCAGCTGGAGAGGCCAGGGTGTCCACCCCATGCCTCTGTCCTGTGAAGCCCTGGCTGAGAGGAGGAGGGACTTAAGCTGCTGCAGGTCACACCTGGGAGGCCAGACGGACCATCCCTCCCAGCTCTGCACCCCCTAAGTTCAGGCTGCCTTATCTCAGCCCTGGGCAGCCCCACCCTCCCCTGGGCGGCCCCAGGTACCCTGACTCACAATCTGCACCCCAGCCTAATTGCCCCCCTTCTCAGGCATCATGCTAGAGGCCCTGGTCAGAGAGCCAGCGTCCCTCCCACCTCTCGTGGCAGCCCCTGGCATTAAGTGATGCCCCACCAGGCTGCGAACTCCCTGGGAAGGGGCTCAACTTCAAGGAGGGAGGGGAGATGAGTAGGAGGAAGATGTGAATGGAGAGAAGACGGTGCCCTGGGAGAGAGTGAGGGCGGGGCAACAGGGGCTTCACTGCCCCACACCCCTGAGGCCAGATCTTAGACCCCAATCCCTGCTGGCTACCCAGGATGCCATCCCCTCTCCACCTCACCAGGACATCCAGGCTTTGGCCGGCCGGACTGGCCAAGCCCCTGGAGAAAGGCCTGTGCTGCCCTGTCCAGGCAGGGTCCCTCTGCCCACAGACCCCCGCCAACCGGGAGGACTGGGGCGGCATGTGTCCTGGTGCCCCGAGGTACCCAATGCGGCCAACAGACAGAGCAAGACTCAGGAGGCTGCAGTTCAGCTTTATTCTCATGCCCCTCATGTCCAGTTAAGGCTCAAGATCAGCCCAGGCCACAGTCCCCCAGTACTGGGACTCAGCTCCCCACCTGGACAGGGCAGGGGGTTCTCTTGCCAACTCCTGCCGGCCTCCTTCAGCTGGGGGATCCCCCAGAGACCGCTGCCTCAGCGGGAGCCACCTGGAAGAAGCAGAACCCCGGCCTGGAGCTGCTCGTGGGGGCCAGCCGTCCCCCCTGTCCACACACTCGTCCCGGCTCCATCTCCGGGCCCCGGCGCTGACCGTGGAGGATCTCAGGGCCCAGGCCTCCTTGTCCAAAGACTCCCCTTGGGGGCCCTGGCTCCCTGAGCTCTTGGGCTGCCTGGGGCCTCCGCTGACACTCCAGTGCCGAGAAGGCTGCACTCCCAAGCCTGCTGTCCCCACGGCGTCACTGGCTGAGGGACGGGGTGAGGGGACGTTTCTCCGGTTCCTGTACCTCGGGGCCTAGAGGAAAAGGCTCAGCTCAGACCCGCCTCCCTCAGGAGGACTCCCAGAGTCCCAGGAGGCCCACAGGCTCGAGCACCTTCTGCCCACCCCCAACCTGCCAATACCCCCCGCTTCCAGCTGCACCACGCCTGCTGTTCCCTCAGCCCGGAATGCTGTTCTCGGGTATGTCCACACGGACAAACTCTCCCCTCCAAGTCTTTGCTCCAATTTCACCTCCTCTCTGAGGCCCACCCCAGCACCCCAGTTACTAAAACTCCAACCAGCCTGCCCAGAGCTCCTGAGCTCCTGACCCCTCCCCTGCTCTCCTTTCTTCCCAGAGCATTAGCGCCTCCTGATGGTCCAGCCGGGTCTAGGGCTGAGCTGCCCAGGGCGGAGCTAAGTAGGTGAGATGGGGCTGGCCTGTGACATGCTTCAAAGACCTACTGTGTTTTTTTGTTTTTTGTTTTTGAGACAGTCTCACTCTGTCACCGAGGCTGGAGTGCAATGGCGTGATCTTGGCTCACTGCACCCTCTGCCTCCCAGGTTCAAGCGATTCTCCTGCCTCAGCCCCCTGAGTAAGTGGTATTACAGGCATGGGGCACCATGCCTGGCTAATTTTTGTATTTTTAGTAGAGACGGGATTTCACCATGTTGGCTAGGCTGATCTCTAACTTCTGGCCTCAAGTGATCTGCCTGCCTTGGCCTCCCAAACTGCCGAAGACTTACTATGAAAAAAATCACGTCTGGCTGGGTGCAGTGGCTCACGCCTATAATCCCAGCACTTTGGGAGGCCAAAGCAGGTGGATCATCTGAGGTCAGGAGTTCGAGACCAGCCTGACCAACATGGTGAAATCCTGTCTCTACTTAAAAAAATAATAATAATAATACAAAATTAGCCTGGCTTGGTGGCCCATGCCTGTAATCCCAGCTACTTGGGAGGCTGAGCCAGGAGAATTGTTTGAACCTGGGAGGCAGAAGTCGCAGTGAGCCAAAGAGCGAAACTCCATCTCAAAAAAAAAAAAAAAAATCACGTCTAATAGCTCATTCATGATTTTTACACTGGCTACATGCTGAAATGGTAATAGCGTAGGCATATTGAGTTAAATGTTATTAAAACCCATTTTACCTGTCTCTTTTCACTTTTTCTGGTGAGCCTACTGGAAAAGTTAAAATTATCATGTGGTTCACACCATATTTCTGGTGGACAGGGCTGTTGTAGATAATAATTATTTTTAGGCAAATTGTTTACTATCTGCCTCCTCACACCAGAACGTTCCCTGCTGTGTCCCCTGCCAGCACGTCACCTGGCACTTGTTAAAGGATCATTGTCAAATGAGAGAATGGATGAATGAGGTTCTGCCAGGAGCCCCAGGTGGTACAAAGAATACTACTCCTTCCGCAGGCCCCCACTCACCCTCTCGGCTGGCATCTGTTTCGTGCTCCTGGAGGGTCTCAGCGGAGTTCTCCCATCCCACACCAGGTCCTGGGAGGCACAAGGCAACCACTGGGCCCAGGGCCAGTGCGGAAGTAGACAGAGCTTGCAGGAGACACAGGGGACAAGAAGGAAGCCTCCTCCCCCAAGGAGCTGGTGGGTCCACAAAGAGTTGGGGGGCTGGCTGGTACAGTGACCCTTGTCCCTCACCTTTGCTGTGGGAGATGGGTGCCCCCAGGGGGCCTGGACGGCGCTGTCGGAATCGTTGCCTAGGGGTGTCCCCAGGGCTGAATGACTCAGAGCTTCGCCCCACCGGGAACCTTGAGCTGAGTTTCCGCCGCTGCCCGCCTGCCAAGGTCTCATCCCGCAGGCAGAGGGAGCTCTGGGCCCGGCGCATGGGTGCTGGGGAAGGGGACCCTGCAAGAGGCACATGCAGGGAGGGGGTCAGACGAGGGGAGTGGGGGCTGAGGCTCATGCAGGGAGGGGGTCAGACGAGGGGAGGGGGCTGGGGATCATGCAGGGAGGAGATCAGAGAAGGGAAGGGGGGCTGAGGATCATGCAGGGAGGGGGTCAGACGAGGGGAGGGGGGCTGAGGCTCCTGCAGGGAGGAGGTCAGAGAAGGGAAGGGGGGGCTGAGGATCATGCAGGGAGGGGGTCAGAGGAGGGGAGGAGGCTGAGGCTTATGCAGGGAGAGGGTCAGAGGAGGGGAGGGGGGGCTGAGGCTCATGCAGGGAGGGGGTCAGAGGAGGGGAGGGGGGGCTGAGGCTCATGCAGGGAGGGGGTCAGAAGGCTCATGCAGGGAAGGGGTCAGAGGAGTGGGGGGCGGAGGCTCATGCAGGGAGGGGGTCAGAGGCAGAGGTGGAGGAGGAGCCAGGCAAATGAGGGGGACAGCAGGACACTGGCCCTGTGCTGGCTTTCGTACTAACTCACTGCATGACCTTGGGCAAAAGCTTCCCCTCCCGGGGCCTCAGTCTCCTCATCTGCAGTCTAGGATCAATGACCTCTCCCTAGAGTCCACTGCACCTCCCAGATCCTGGGCTCCGCTGCGGATGGGGCAGGCTGGGTGGGGGACAGCACAGGCAGGAGGGAGGTGTGGGCCAAGGGTGACCCTGCAGGGCCCAGGGCAAAGAGCCCCTGGTGGCATCAGGGCAGGCTGGGCAGGCCTCAGGGAAGGCCAATGGGGTTACGCATGCAGGCCAGGCAGTGAGGCAGGTGCCAAGGTGGGGGCGGAGGATGTGGGGCAGGGACCATCCTGGCCACCTGACCCTCAGACCCACCTGTCCCATCTGCCTCCCTGCCCTCAGGAAGCTCCGTCTCCGGGGGGCCCCCCAGGCTCTCGGTGCTGCCAGCCCCATCGGCCCCCAGGCGCAGCCCCCCAGGGGGGCCCCCCTCCCGCCGGGGCCGCATCAGCCTCTTCACCTTGTCTGCCAGCCAGCTGCCCTTCCTGGGGGCAAGAGGGCACAAGAGGGGGTCAGGACAGGGAGGAGGGAGGGAGCAAAGGGTGTCCTGGGGATGGCAAAGGCCAGGTTGACCTTCATGGGGCCTGGACCTGAGCTGGGCCTGGGGTCAGAGGCCAGGGCAGGGGCAGAGGTTAGCAGAATGTCCAGCCTGAGGGAGGTGACAGGGCTGCTCACTTGGTCCGGGGCAGGGGCCCAGGCTCCAGCACGCGATATTGGTCCATGATCTTCTCCACGAGCTTCTGCTTCTCGCGGCGCAGGGCATTAAGCTGGTCCCTGGCAGGAGTGAGAAGGGAGAGGTGGGTGTGAGGCCCAGGGAGGCCGAGGCAGTAGCAAGGCACAGGCTGCAGTGAGGATGCACTGGTCCCGTGCCGCAGATCGGACTGACCTGGAAGGTCAGCTCCAACCCTGTCCCTAGGCCCTCGCTGAGGGATCTCCCCAGGAACGCCCAAAGGGGATGCAGGCCCCACCCCGCTCCCAGGCGGCCCACTCACAGGTACTCCCGCTGTTCGCGGTGCAGGTGGTCCCGGCTCTCCAGGCTGCGCTCCAGGAGCTCCCTGTTCTCCCGGCTCAGGGCCTGAACTTCAGCCAGCAGCTGCCGGTTCTCCTCTTCCTGGGCACTTCGCAGCTGTGTCAATAGCTGGCAGGGGGGCAGCATGGCTTGGGGGGTGGGACCCAGCTCAGGACCACCTGGGTCTAGGCTTTCTGCACCCCCACCCACGCCCATAACCCCGCCGGCCCTCCAGCCACACCTCACACTGCGTGGTCAGCCGGCAGGCGCTCAGGTCCAGCTGCTGGTTGGACTCGCGCAGCTGCTGGCTCTGCATCTCCAGCTGTGCCCGCTCCAGCTCCAGCCGCGCCAGCCGGCCCCGTAGCTCCCCGCGTTCACCCTGCAGCTCACCCCGCTCCCGAGACACCTCTGCCAGCAGCATCTGAGCCCTTGGGAGGCAAGGAGAGCTGCTCTCCAAGGGACCTGGGTCCTCAGTCTGAGTGCTGGCCAGAGGAGTTATGCCAGGGAGGGGAGGCCAGGCAGGACCCCACACCCCTAACCCACTTTTGGGATGGGGCCACTGAGAGCTGCTAGGGGCTGTGGCAGGGCCGGCACCTGTCGTGCTCGCTCTGAAGCCTCCGCAGCTCCTCCTCCAGGCCCCGCTGCCGATGCCCATCCTGCATCAGGCGTTCACGCTCTGCCAGCAGGGCCACCTCCTGTGCCTCCACGCTGGCCCGCTGGGCCTGCAGCTGCTCATGCCTGGGACGGACAAGGGGCTAAGAGGGCTGCGTGAACCTATGGCCACCACAAGCAGCCGGCTGGACTATCTGGACCCGGGGCAGGGGGGTCTGTCACCTCCTACGCATAGGTCCCCCAGGGGAAGCCATTGGGCAGAATGCCATGCCAGGTGCCCGCCACTCCCAACAGGTAAACCCCACGGGGAGCCCAGCCCAGAAGTGTGGGGAGCACAGCTACCCCAGAGGGCACAGCAGTGGCTGGGGCATCACAGAGCGGAGGTGGAGGTGCTTCCTGATGGGGAGTCAGACCTGCCGAGGGGAATCTTCTCTGGCAGATAGGGGGTGCCAGGGGAGGAGCTGGGCGTTCGGTGATGCTCACCGGCCCTGCAGCTCCCGGTGGGCCAGCTCCAGTGCCCGCATGTTGGCCTTGAGGTCTCGGTGCCGCACCAGCAGTCCCTCTAGCTCGGCCTCCTGCCGCCGCTGCAGCTGTGCCAGGGCCTCGTGGTCCCGAAGCAGGGCCTGCTGCTGCCCACGGGTCTCCTCCTGGGACTGCCGTGCCGCCCGCACCTCCTCCTCCAGCACCTCCAGCTTCCGGTGCAGCTCCTGGCCCTGAATCTCCAGCACAGACTTCTCGGCCTAGGATGGAGGAGGGAAGCAGGGGCTGCTGGGGAGGAACCCCTGGCTGGAAATTGAGTGAGAGGCGGGGGGCGAAGGGCAGAGGGTAGGGCCCAAGACAAGGAGAGAGCTGTGGAGGAGGCAAAGGCTGGGGGCACAGCAGGCAGTACAAGCCCCAGCCAGAGGCTGATGGTGAGCAGGGGAGAGGCGGCAGAGGCTGGCTGGGCCAGGCTGTCCAGGAGGGGCACAGGGCAGAATGGGACTAATGGCGCCCTGTGGAGGGGAGGGCTGAGATGGTGAGAGGGCAGGGCGACATGGCTGTAGATGTGGGGGCTGGTGGCAGGTAGGAGGAGACAGCAGCAGGGAGGATGGTGCAAAATGGTGGCTGGGGTCAGAGGACAAGGATAAATGAGACTGGGGAAGAAGTGGGGAGCTGGGATAGAAAAAGGCCACAGGACGATCCAAAAGGGGCAGGAGGGGGCAGTACATGGGCAGAGATGGGCACCCGGGCCACCACCCACCTGCAGGCGGCTGCTGTGCTCCTGCGCCCGCTGGCTCTGCAGCAGCAGCTCCTGGGCACGGCCCTGCAGGCTCCCCAGCTGCCCCTCCAGGTGCTGCAGCTGCCCCTGCAAAGCTGCCTTCTCTGCCACCAGCGTCGCATTCTGCCCAGAAGTGGGGGTTAGCGGTAGCCAGGTGGCGGGGGCACCCCCCAGTGCCTACCACAGGCCCACGCTCACACTGCATGGGGCACCCCCACCCCCGGGCCCACTATGGGCCCTCACTCACACTGCACGGGGCACCTCCCCAGGACTCACACTGCACAGGGCACCTCTCCGCCCAGGGCCCACTGTGAGTCCACACCCACACTGCACGGGATACCCCCCAGCCCAGGGTCCACTGTGGACCCACACTCACACTGCAGGGGGCACCTCCCCAGGGCCCACTGTGGGCCCACACTCACACTGCGCTCCACCTCGATAAGCCGCACGTTCTGGGTCTCCACCAGCCGAGGCTCCGCACACTTTTTGGGCCCCAGCCCTGAGGGGCCCTGGCGCAGCTGCAAGGAGAGTCCCTGGGAGGTCATGCGGGGCAGCCACAGTGCCTTGGGGATGCCGCAAGGACCTGCGCTTATGGGCCTGCCCTGCCAGCAGCATTTAGCCCGGTCCACCCCGCCCCAATCCCATGCCTTCCCTTGGATCCCACAAGTCCCTGCTCCTGGTTCCTGAAGCTCCACCGTCTCCACCCTGCCCTTCTCAGCTTCTCTCTATCTGCGGTAGAGCCTTCTGCTCATAACACCTCTCCATCCCACTACTCCTCTAAGCCTCTTTGGTTTTTGGTTTTTGGTTTGTTTTTGTTTTTGTTTTGAGACAGAGTCTCACTCTGTCACCCAGGCTGGAGTGCAGAGGTGTGATCTCCGCTCACTGCAACCTCCGCCTCCTGGGTTCAAGCAATTCTCCTGCCTCAGCCTCCCGAGTAGCTGGGACTACAGATGTGGGCCACCACGCCCGGCTAATTTTTAGGGTTTGTTTTTGTTTTTGTTTTTTTGGATTTTTTTAGACGGAGTCTCACTCTGTCACCTGGGCTGGAGTGCAGTGGCGCGATCTCGGCTCACTGCAATCCCCTCCTTCCGGGTTCAAGCAATTCCCCCGCCTCGGCCTCCTGAGTAGCTGGGACTACAGGCGCCCACCACCATGCCCAGCTAACAGCTAATTTCTTTTTTTTTTTTTTTTTGTATTTTTAGTAGAGACGGGGTTTCACGGTGTTTGTCAGGATGCTCTCGATCTCCTGACCTCATGATCCATCTGCCTCGGCCTCCCAAAGTGCTGGGATTACAGGTGTGAGCCACATGCCCAGCCTGATTTTTGTATTTTTAGTAGAAATGGGGTTTCACCATATTGGTCACGCTGGTCTCGAACTCCTGACCTCAGGTGATCCACCCGCCTTGGCCTCCCAAAGTGCTGGGATTACAGGCGTGAGCCACTGTGTGGGGCCTTCTCTAAGCCTGTTTCAACCCCACCTTCTCCACAAAACCTTCCCTGATTGACTCACGTGCACTTGCTGGGTATCTTGCTGGGTGCCACCCTCCCAAGCCCCTGCATGGCCTCCTCACAGCCCGTGGCACCTAGTTATTGTCACCTGTTTTCTTGCCTCTATCCTGACTGGACTGTGAGCTCCCTGAGGATGGCAGCCTGGGATTGGGCCCCACCACCACCCCACCCTCCGTATGGAGCCCGCACACAGCCTGGGCATCAGAAACCATCGCTGGCTTCCTTGATGCCAAGCACTGAGCTCCCTAGACAGTGGGGGACCTCGGGTGAGACAGGCGGAGCAGTCATCCACAGCAGAAGTTCTGTCCATGTGCAGAATGGGGAAAATGAGACCCCGGATAAGTCAACATGGCCACCTGACTTCCAGCACAGTGCTCCCTCCAATAGGCCCCACATGGGGAGTGAGACAAGTAGCTAGCCAAGAATCCAGGGGCAAGACCAGGAGCACAGATGACCCTGGCATCTGCTTATGGGATGGAGGGCAGTGTGGCATGGCCCCCAGCTCCCAGGCTGGCAGGCATCACCTGGAACAGCTCCTCTTCCAGCTGCAGGGCCCTGGTCTTGAGCTCCATCAGCGCCTCCTCCTTGCTGGTCGCCGCCGCCTGCAGCTCAGCTTCCAGCCGCTGCTCCAAGCCCTGGTACCTGCCAGGAGAATCCTTGGCACCCAGCCCCACCCCACCCTCGCCCTACCACACCCCTGCTCCCTCATTCTTCCCCTCAGCCCTGTCCCCACCTCTGGTGCTGGCTTTCCTGTTCTCGCAGAAATTCCCGGCGCTCGAGAGCCGCCTGCTCCAGCTCACGCTGCAGATGCTCCAGCCGGGCCCCCAATTCCTTGCCCCGCACCACAGCTTTCTCCAGCTCCTGAGGGCAGGCAGAGCAGGCTCAGGGCAAGGGGGCAGGAGACAGAGGCCTGAGAGTCGAGAGAGCTGCCTTTCTGCCCTTGACCTGCCATCCTGGCCACGTCTCGTTAAGCCTTTGGGCTCTACTTCCCCATCTATAAAATGGGAGCAAAGCCTGGTGCCCTCGAAATTGGGCATGAAAGAGCTGGGGGTCATAAGCCTGGCAGGGCATGAGGAAGGCCCCTGGGCTAGGAGTCAGTGACACATGTTGGGCAAGTGCCGTCACCTCTCTGAGCCCACGGTTCTTCACGTGCGCAGTGAAAGGTGGACGTGCCCGGTGGGCTGCCACCCCAGCCATGTGACAGCTAGACAGCTAGAGAGGCTCAGCAGAGGCGGGTCTGGTGAGAGACCTTGGCTACAGGGAAAAGGCCACGGAGGGCTGACGGGACAGGAACTCGGGAGTTAACAGTGGGGGCTGGGGGGCTGGGGAGCAGGGGGTGCCAGGATGCTGCCAGCCAGGTGACCTGTGGCCTTTGGCGGTTGGGCTGCACCACTTTGGAAGGAGACGGGAGGCCCATTCTGGCCTGTGGGCCCCAGAGGGAGGGAGACCAAACCATTCTGCCACGTGGGGGGCCTGGCAGGATGAAGCTTCGGAGACAGCCGGCCATGACCAGCTGCCAGCCAAATCCTGCCTTGGAAGCCAAGCCTGCAAGCCTTGCTGCTGAAAACTACCTTCCTGGCTTAATAACTGCACCTAGGCCTTGCCCAAGGGGCACTGCACCTCCTGACACCCTTGGCCACCACCTCTCCCTGAAAAACTACAAGTCCCATGAGGCACTGCTGCCTGGCTGGCTGACAGCCACTAGCGCAAGTACTGGGGTAGGAGGCATGGTGACTAGAACCTCCCGCCCAGCCCCTGCCCTGCCCTCCTCCAGGCCCTGGCCACAGCCCTCCTAGGGCTCCCTCCCCCCAGCCTGGGAGGCTTCCCCACCCAGTGGACAACCTGAGAGGCCCCTGGTTCCCCGACCTCCCCCTGGCCAGCCACCTTCTCCTGCTCCAACCAGGAAATCTCACAAAACTCCCCTTTGGCCCCAGTTTCCCCCACCCTCTCAGTCCTTGGAGCCGGCTCTTCCAGCCCACCAGCCCTACCCTCACCTTCACTGCCTACCTGCTGCCATTCCCTCCCATGGAACAGGTCCATTCTAGGTGCCAGGCATTGCCCCAAGTTCCCTACGCTCATTATCTTACAGGATCCTGTGAGGCAGGTACAATTTTTTTTTTTTTTTTTTTTTTTTTTTGAGACGGAGTCTTGCTCTGTCACCCAGGCTGGACTGCAGTGGCGCGATCTTGGCTCACTGCAACCTGTGCCTCCTGGGTTCAAGCAATTCTCCTGCCTCAGCCTCCCGAGTAGCTGGGATTACAGGTGCGTGCCACCACACCCGACTAATTTTGTATTTTTAGTAGAGTCGGGCTGGAAAATATACTAAGTATATTTTGTATACTTAGTAGAGCCATGTTGGCCAGGCTGGTCTCGGACTCCTGACCTCCGGTCATCTGCCCACCTCAGCCTCCCAAAGTGCTGGGATTACAGGCGTGAGCCACTGTGCCCGGCCGAGGCAGGTACAATTTTTATTCTAGTTTTACTGGTGAGAAAACTGAGACTCAGAGAGATTAAGTAACTTGCCCCAAGCCACACAGCTGGAAAGTAGGCAGGTCGCCCAGCCAGACAGCATCTCAGCCATACCCCACAGAGTGGACCCCAGAGACGGTCTCTCACCTTCCCTCTCACATTCGCCAGAACCTCCTTACCCTGGGCCTATCTTGCACAATGCCTGACCCCACTTCTACCCAGCAGTGTGCTCCCCACCCCCTATCCTCATAAGGGATCTCTGAGCAAATTACTCTTCCTCCCTGAATTTCAGGGTCCTTGTCTGTACAGAAATGGGACTGGAAACTGCCTGTGCAGGATGACTCAGTTCCTACCTGTGTTGCAGTCTCACAGGTCCCCTAGCACTGGGGCCCATTGGCCCAAACACCCTTCCTGGAGCCTTTTCACACGCAGACCTGACCACTTTGCCCATTGGGGAGCCTTCAGTGACCGCCCAGTCCCCCATGGCAAAAGCCCTAACCCCTTCCTTAGCTTGGAAGGAAGCTGAAGCCATGCCCAAACACTGGAGTGCTAGCTTCCTGGTCACTGCTGTGTGCCCAGAGCCTGGTACAGGGCCTGGCACCAAGAAGATGCCTGTAAACATGTTTAAATGAATAAGTAAAAGTGTGTTGGCCAGGCGCGGTGGCTCACGCCTGTAATCTCAGCACTTTGGGAGGCTGAGGCAGGCAGATCACAAGGTCAAGAGATCGAGACCATCCTGGCCAACATGGTGAAACCCTGTCTCTACTAAAAAGTCAAAAAATTAGCTGGGCATGGTGGCGCTTGCCTGTAGTCCCAGCTACACGAGAGGCTGAGGCAGGAAAATCGCCTGAACCTGGGAGGTGGAGGTTGCAGTGAGCCGAGATCATGCCTCCAGCCTGGCGACAGAGGGAGACTCTGTCTCAAAAAAAAAAAGAAAAGAAAAGAAAAGAAAGAAACTAGCCAGGCCAACATGATGAAACCCCATCTCTACTAAAAATACAAAAATTGGCCGGGCGCGATGGCTCACGCCTGTAATCCCAGCACTTTGGGAGGCCGAGGCGGGTGGATCACAAGGTCAGGAGATCGAGACCATCCTGGCTAACATGGTGAAACCCCGTCTCTACTAAAAATACAAAAAATTAGCCGGGCGCGGTGGCGGATGCCTGTAGTCCCAGCTACTCAGGAGGCTGAGGCAGGAGAATGGCGTGAACCCGGGAGGCGAAGCTTGCAGTGAGCCGAGATAGCGCCACCGCAGTCCGGCCTGAGCGAAAGAGCGAGACTCCGTCTCAAAAAAAAAAAAAAAAAAAAAAACAAAAATTAGCCAGACGTGGTGGCGTGTGCCTGTACTCCCAGCTACTCAGGAGGCTGAGGTGGGAGAATCTCTTGAACCTGAGAGGCGGAGGTTGCAATGAGCCAAGATCGCCCCACTGCACTCCAGCCTGGGCAACAGAGGGACACTCCGTCTCAAAAAGAAAAAAGTGTCCAGTCCTTCTCTCACCCCCACTCCCATGCCACCCTAGTCAGCTTCCTCTGCCACTTACACCATGGTCACTGCCTCCTGATAGCCCCAAGCTCCCCTGTCCACCAAAGTGACCCTTCTCAAGCCCAGCCCCACACAGTTCTGCCCTGGCTTTCCCTGCCTGGGGAGGGAGGACCAACACATTCAAAGCTGGCCCTCATCTCCCCTTCCTCCTGGGCCCTGAGCATTCTTTTTTTGTTTGTTTGTTTCGTTGGATGGTGTTTGTTGGTTTGTTTTGAGACAGAGTCTCACTCTGTTGCCCAGGCTGGAGTATAGTGGCACAATCTCAGCTCACTGCAACCTCCACCTCCCAGGTTCAAGCAATTCTCCTGCCTCATCCTCCCAAGTAACTGAGATTACAGGTGCCTGCCACCAGGCCTGGCTGATTTTTGTATTTTTAGTGGAGGCAGGGTTTCACCATGTTGGCCAGGCTGGTATAGAACTCCTGACCTCAAGTAATCCACCCACCTCGGCCTCCCAAAGTGCTGGGATTACAGGTGTGAGCCACCACACCCGGCCCCTGAGCGTCTTTAATGCCTTTGTCTTTGCACATGCCATTCCCTCTGGACAAAATGTCCTCCCCACCTAGTGACACTGTGGTCACTCCTCCTAAAGCCTCCTTGCCTCCACTTGGGCATCAGCTCACCCTCCCACGGGCTCTCGTAGCACTTGGCTCTGAATAACCAGTGCTTGAAGACTTACAACATACCCTTGCCAGCATGAACCAGACCTTTACAGCTACTGTCTCCCAAGGTCCTCCTAAGACCGGCCCAGGTGGCCAGGAATAGTACCCCTGTTTTACAGAAGGAGGCCTGGGGTGGAGGTGAGTCGACTGCTGCAGCCAGAGAGCCAAGATGTGCACCAGGCAGTCCCACCCCCTCCCACAGCGCCCCCATCACACAGTGGACATGGCTCCGTGCCCCAGGCCAGGCACACCTTTGGAAGGCAGGGGTGGACTTGGCCTTTCTATCTCCAGCCCCAGCTCGGTGCTGGGCACCCACCGAACAGCTGCTGATGGAATCAGTAACTCCCAACAGCCCGGAACCCTGCTTCCCAAACCCAGTGGTGAGCCCCGACCTGACCTACCGCCTGGAGGGCCTCCTTCTCCCGGCGCTCCTTCTCAGCCTCCTTCAAGTGCTGGCGGCCCTCGCTCTCCAGCGCCTGCATCCGTTCCTCGGTGGCCTCCGACTGGGCCCGCAGCCTGGACCCCTCACGCTCCCACTGCCTCCGCTCCCGGCCCGCTGCTGCCAGCGCCTCCACCAGCGCCTCCCGTTCCTGGGACGCAGCCTTCAGCTCCCGGCCGGCAGCCTCCACTGCCTCCCGCAGCCGGGCTTGCTCCCAGGCCTGGGCCTCTGCCTCCCGGTGGGCCTCGGCCTCTGCCCTTCGCGCTTGGGCCAGCTCCTTGGAGAGGCGGGCAGTCTCCGTGTCTTGGGCCTCCAGCTTGCGGGCCTGGGCTTCCAGCTCAGCTCCAAGGGCCTCAGCCTTTCTCCTCAACTGTGCCACCTCCTCCCTGAGGGCCTCCTGCTCTGCGACACCACTGGCCAGGCTCTCGCCTGGGATTGGGCCTTCCCAGGCCTGGACCTCAAGAGCCCCTTCTGACTTCTGCTGTGGTTTTTGCCAGGCTGGGTCCCCGACCGTCCCTTCCAGCCTCTGGTTATGCTCTCTGGCCTCTGTTTGTCCCGTGGCCAGGTCCAGGCCCTGGTTTGGGCCCTCCTGCTCCTCCAGCTGCACAGAGCTGGGCTCCGAAGGCCCTGGCTTGTGCTCAGGGCCCTCCTGTCTCAACCCCCAGGCCTCAGGCACCAATTCACCTTGGGGAGCCTCTCTTCCGTTGGTCTCTCCTCCCAGTAACTGCGGGGCCTGAATTTTGGTCCCTGGACTCTGAGGTGGGGCCACAGAGGCAGGGCTCTGGAGAGAGGATCTATGGCCAGCCTTCTCCGGGGACTCCTGTGTCTCCACAGGAGAGCCTGACTCTTGGGGGGACCAGTCTGAGGCCTGGGGGTCCATGGCAGCTGTCTGAAGGGAACTCTCTGCCTCCTGTGGGTCTGAATCAGGTGCCTGGGGACACTCAGCTGACCCCTCGAGCACTGAGTCTAATGCTGGGGGAGCCAAGTCCAAGGCCTGGGGGCCTCCATCGCTTGCCTTCTGAACCAAGCCCTGAGGGCTGTGGTCGGAGGCCACAGGAGTCTGGGGAGCCTTCTCCAGCACCGGAAGCACAGGGTCCTCTCTTGGCGCCTCCAGCAGGAGGTGCTGAGGGCATAGGAGAGGGACAGTCAGGCCCAGGGAGGGACTAGGGGAAGGGCCGGCCAGGACCCTGGGGGAGGGGACTCACCTGGCCCCCTGGCTGCCCCTGAAGCACCTGAAGCAGCCCCCGAAGCTCCCGGTTCTCCCTCTCAAGTGTCCGAAGCCGCCCAGCCTCTGCCTCCCTCACCTCATCTTGCAGCGAGGGGGCCGCTCCTGCCAGGGGTGCTGAGGATGAGAGATGAGGTCAGGACCCCTCCCTTACTGCCTGGCTCCTCACATACACACCCCAGAGGCTTGGGGGAAGGGAGGAAGTCAGAGGCTCTCCCCAATACACCTGCTGGAAAGCATAGGCAGCCCCCACCCCAGCCCCTCCACTGGGGTCCCTCACCCTCCCCAGGGGATCCTGGAGGTGGCTCCAAGCTCCGCTGAAGCTCCAGCTCCAGCTCCACATTCTCCTCAGCCAGCTGGTCCACCTGATGCCGCAGAGAGTCCAGCTCCTGGGGGTGAGGGCAGGGTCAGACAAGCCCTCCACACCGTGGCCAGGCCAAGTGTGTAGGTCGGA
This sequence comes from Pongo abelii, assembly GCF_028885655.2. Taxonomy (NCBI): domain Eukaryota; kingdom Metazoa; phylum Chordata; class Mammalia; order Primates; family Hominidae; genus Pongo; species Pongo abelii. The sequence continues at coordinate 10,361,559 of NC_071994.2, forward strand.
GGGTCACTAGAGGTCACCAAGAGCAGAGGTTGCAGGAATCACTAGGGACCCCTAGGGAATCGATGGGGTCATGGGGTGACGGGGCAACCCAACTGGGATCACTCTGGCGACCTTACCGCATGGGCCTCGCCCAGCCGGGTCCGCAGCAGCAGGTTCTCGCGCTGGGTCTCGTGCAGCCGGGCGCAGCGCTCTCGGGCAGCCTCCAGCTGCTCTTCCAGCAGCGCCTTGGAGGCCTCCAGCACCCCTGAGAGCACCCGCTCCTCCTGGTGGGAGAGCAGGGAGAACCGGTAGCCAAGCAGCCCCCATGCACTCCAGGGCCTGAGGGTCCCAAACTCCTTCCCCTCAGCCTGTCACAGACCCTGCCTCCCTCCCCCACCCTGCACCCCATCAGTCTCTAGGCCCCGCCACTCTCTTCCATCTTCTTCCCACCAAGATCTCTTCAGGTACTTTCTCCCTCGCCCCTGGCCCCGCCCTTTGTGCAGGCCCCGCCCTTCTGTCCATGCCCCGCCCCTCCTCCCCAGGAACCGCCTTCCTTCCGAGGCTGCATCACTTACACAGCCCCCACCTCTCCCCTCCACCTGCCCCATCCTCTGGAGGCCCTTTCCCAGACACCACCTCCCTGAATTTGTCCTCACCCATATCTCCACCCGTGACTGTCCCCTCCAGAGAACCTGCCTCTCTCCCCTCGGGACCCAATCTCGCCCCTCCTCCTGGCCCGCCCCCTCGCGCACGCCCCGCCCCACGGCCCCGTCTCCGCCTCACCTCCAGCTGGTTCTTGCAGGCCTCAGCCGCCTGCAGTCGCTCGCGGCAGCGCCTCAGCTCCTCCTGCAGGCGGGGCAGGCGGCTGGCCCGCTCCCGCAGCGCCTCTGCCTCCTCGCGGTACAGCTCGGCCCGCTTGGCCTGTCCCGACAGCGCCTGGGCCTGGGCCAGACGGTGTGGAGCTGAGAACAGCCAGCCGCGGGCCAGAGGGATTAGGGACGGGAAGGAGCCGGGTTGGGAGGGAGGCAATGGGACCGGGTGCGGGGAGGTTAAGGAATGCCGCGGTGGCGGGGAGCATGTGAGCGCACCTCCTGGCGGAGCCTTCTTATTTCGGCCTCCAAACCCTGCACCTCGGCCTGGGAGTCTAGCTGCAGCTCGGCCTTCTCCTCCCTGGAGGGAAGGGGAGGCTGGGGAGGGTCTGGGGGCCCACAACCCCCAGCCCTTCCCAGGCCTGACCCCTCCTGTAGCCACCAGGGCTAGGGTCCCATCCAGGCTTAATCTGCCCCTCTCCACTCAGTCCCCTTCCCAGGCTGCACACACTCACAGCTCCTGCCGCAGACGCCGCAGCTGAGCCTTGGCGTTGGCCAGCTGCAGGGCCAGATGGTGCGAGGGGCCCTCAGCGGGAGCCCTAGAGGGAGCCTCAGGCCTCAAGCAGAGGGGTTCTCGCTCCAGCAGCAGTTCAGCCAGCCGCTGTAGGTCAGGGGTCAAGGGTCAGGACTAATTTATCCAACGCCTCTGCACATCGACCCCCAACCACAACGCCAGACATGGGATTGTGGTCTGGGGTCTTGGGCCATCTGGTTGTGACATCCCCGATGGCCCAAGACCTCAGACCACAACCCCATGCCTGGGCCCCAAACTTCCATCTCCCTTGCACAACCGGCTCCCTGATGGTCCTCCAGTTCCCCAAGCTGAGTCCACGATGCTCCTGCTGCCCCTACCTGGACCCCCAGGTCACGCTCCCGTGCCAGCTTCGACAGTGTCCCCATCAGGCTCCGGGACAGCATCTCCAGCTCGGCAGGTGCCAGCTCCCCAGGCTCTGGCCCAGACAGTGCCAGCACCACGCCGGTCCCCGGCTGGGTCACCTGGGGCGCAGGGAGAGCAGTTCAGTGGAAGCTGCGGTGTGGCAAGGGCGTCCCAGGTGCCATACCAGTCTGGGCTGCCGACCCGTCTCAGTACCTCCTGGATGGCAGCGGCCAGCTCGCTCTGGACCTCGAGACTGAGGCCCTGGATGTGGCGGATGAAGAGTTCCCGGTGCTCACACTGAGGGGAGACAGGAAGGAGAGCTGGTGCAGGATCTCCCTCCTCTGCCGCCAAAGCTCGACCCTAACCTTTCCTTCCCACCGCCGGCTCACCTGTACTGACGCTCCCAACAGTAGCCGAAGAACGCCTTCCAGCTGCTCCACCGCTTCTTCTGCAAGGCACATGCCACAAGGGGTTAACTGGGGCGGGGAAGGTAGAGTAGTACGGGGGCAGAGGCAGGAGGGGGTGGGTGGGGAGAGCACCTGAGAGAGGGTCGAATCCCAATGTCTGGAGGTCTGGGGGTGGCGACAGGATCAGCAGCTGCAGCTCCTCCTGGAGGCAGAGGGGCAGACTATATGAGGGGCCTTCCCGAAGGGGCTCCCCTTCCCCTCCCGTCTCCGCCTTTCTCTCGAGACCCCTTACCTGGTAGAAGTCCCTCAGTCGGCCCCACAGGTGGTTCAGGTTCCACACTCGCCAGGCAGCAGGTCCGTCAAGGCCTCTGAGCATCCGAGGTCCCCCTCGGGAGCTGGGGGCACTATGGGCCGGAGGTGGGCTCGAGGACCCGCCTCCGGTCAACAGGCCTCGCCCACCGTCCCTCAGGCCCCGCCCACTGCGCATCAGGCTCCGCCCACCCGCTTCCCCTCCCCTCAGATCCTTCCCCGCCACCGCCCCGGCCCGATGCCCCTTACATGATGCCCAGCACCCGGAGGAGCAGGGCCCCATCGCTGAGGCGCAGGAATCTCTTCTCCAACCAAAGGGGCGGCTCTTCCTCCTCTTCCTCTTCTTCCCCCTCCGACTCCTCCGCCTCCCCGACCAGCCCGGCCAGTCCCAGCGCCTGTGAGGAGCCAGAGGGGTCAGCCGACCAGCAGAGTGAACCCTGAGCCCCTCCGACCTGCCCCAGTGAGCCCAAGCACCCCTTCTCACCCGTCCTCTGAGTGCCTCTGTCCCCTCTTCCCTCACCACAGCCCCCCACACCATATCTCCATCCCCCACATTTGAACCCAGCCCTCCCCCCCGGCCTGGCTCTGCCTCACCCTCCCCCGGCCAGCGCCAACACCAGCACCAGCCCCTGGCTGGGGCTCACTTCCCCTCCCCAACCCGCTGCCACCTGCCCCCTCACCCAGGTAGCCAGACTCCCACTCAGGAAGTCTCTGAGCCTGGGCCCCTTGCCCCTCTCCATGCCAGGGTCAGGGTGCCGGTCTCGCTGTGGCAGCTGCACCTGCCCTGAGAGGAAGAGGAAGTCCCCGAGTGGGGGATCCCGGGGCCAGCCACAGACACCCTGTGCAGCTTCCTCCTTCCGGGTGCAGGCGGGCCTGGGCAGTCTGAGTCCTACCTCAGCCCCCACCTCACCTCCCTGCATCCTCCCAGCATCTCTGCAGGGCTAGCCCAGAGGTTGGCGGTGGAAGGCCCAGAGCTCCCCTGGCTCCATGGGCAATGACCAGACAGCCCTTCACCTCTCTGGGCCTTGTTTTCTCAAACTGAAACTGGAGAGGATGACCCCAGCCTGCGACCTTCAAGGGCCTCAAAAGGGCTCTGGGCCTTGCTTGGTGAGTCTGGGCACCCGCACACCCATCTTCCCAAATGCCAGGCTTCACTCACTACAGCATCGTTTCTTTTCCCTTCAGTGTTTCTCAAAGTTACCCAAACCACATCCCCTGGGAAGCCTGGTTCAGATGCTCCTCCAAGAAGCCTCCCCTGAACCCCAGACAGAAGGGAGCATCACTCCTGTCACCTCACCCCACCCCATCCTCTATACACTCGAGACTGTTGTAGCTGTACTAGGTGCTATGAAGGGGAGGGGATTTGACCTTGGCAGGATGATCAGGGAAGGCATCCTGGAGTAGGCATGAGATCAGGGATGGCTGGGTTAACAGGGCAAAGTGGAAAGGAAGGGAGGGTATTCCAGGCAAGAGGAACAGAATGTGCAACTGCTCTGAGGCAGCTGGAAGCATGGTCAGCATAAAGATTGGAAATTATGCATGTTTTATCTACTCCAAGATGCTTAATGTTCACATTTCACTTTTTTTGTTTTGTTTTGTTTTTAAGAGACAGAGTCTCAATCTGTGACCTAGGCTGGAGTGCAGCTGCAAGATCACAACTCACTGCAACTTCAACCTCCTGGGCTTAAGCAATCCTCCTACTTCAGCCTCCTGAGTAACTGGGACTATGGGTGTGTGCCACCACACCTGGCTAATTCTTTTGCTTGTTTTTTGTAGAAACAGAGTCTCACTGTGTGTGGCTGGTCTCGAACTCCTGGGCTCAAGTGATCCTCCTGCCTTGGCCTCCTGAAGTGCTGAGATGACAGTGTGAGCTGCCTCACGCAGCCCCCATTCTACACCTCTGAAGTGAGTTTACATGGTACAGTTGTTGTCTGGCTAGCTGCAGTCCCAACATCACTGTCAGGACCCACACCTAAAAAGCACCAGCATCAAATCCTTCAGAAGAGTGTCAGCAGCTTGGAAGAAATCCTAGAGGCAAGCAGAACCCTTTTTAGCCCTGGGACTCAAATGGTGGGAAACCCCAGGGGAAGGGAACCAGGCTTGTCAGTGACACTCCCTTTTTTTTTTTTTTTTTTTTGGTGAGACGGAGTCTCGCTCTGTCTGTCACCCAGGCTGGAGTGTAGTGGTGCAATTTCGGGTCACTGCAACCTCCGTCTCCCGGGTTCAAGCGATTCTCCTGCCTCAGCCACCTGAGTAGCTGGGATTATAGGCACCTGCCACCACGCCCAGATACTTTTTTGTATTTTTAGTAGAGACGGGGTTTCACCATGTTGGCCAGGCTGGTCTCAAACTCCTGACCTCAGGCAATCCGCCCGCCTTGGCCTCCGAAAGTGCTGGGATTACAGGTGTGAGCTACCGCCCCCAGCCTGTCAGTGACACTCCCAGAGCAGAGTGAAAAGTCGGCTCCATTTCCTCTGCACAATTGCAAAGCTGGCTTAAGAGCTCCTGGCTGTTTTATGGCTGTTTTATGGAATGTTTGCAGCAGTACTGCTCTCCGTAGAACTCTCAAGGACTCAGAGAAGGAGGTGGCAGAGAGACACAGACATCACGACTCTCAGACCAAAAATGATTCACACGAGTCGGACTCCAAATGTGAAGGAGTTTTCTGAACATGGTAACCAATTTATTTTGCTTCTATTATCCTTTTTGTGTGTGCATGAGAAATATATATGATGAGAATCTACATTTAAGTGAAACAGAGCTCTTTCGGGAAATATAAAAGAAAAAGTCTAGTGATGAAAAAACCTTGGGACATCGTTAACTGGCAGCATTCTCTTTTCTTAGTGACATTTTTATAATCGATGACATCTTAGTTTTTTTTGTTTTTTGTTTTGAGACAGGATCTCTGTCACCCAGGCTGGAGTGCAGTGATGCAATCACAACTCACTGTAGCCTCAACCTCCCTGGCTCAAGGGATCCTCCCATCTCAGCCTCCTCAGTATCTGGGACCACAGACATCCACCATCCACCCGACTAATTTTTGTATTTTTTGTAAAGATGGGGTTTCACCATGTTGCCCAGGCTGGTCTTGAACTCCTGGTCTCAAGCAATCCGCTTGCCTTGACCTCCCAAAGTGCTGGGATTACAGGCGTGCACCACTATGTCTGGCCAACATCTTAGATTTGATGAAATATGGCGTAATAATGACATCATAGCAAACACGGGCTTCCCTTGAGCTAGGCATGGTTATAAGTGCTTTACACTTACTAACGTGTTGGCTCTGGACTAGTCTGTGAAATAAGGACTATGGATTATCTCCATTTTATAGAGGAGGGAACAGAGAGGTTAAGTAATTTGCCTAAGGTCACACAGCTTTTAAGTGGCAGAGCCAACTAAAAGAAGGCAGTGGGGCAAGAGCGCAAGGAGCAAGGGGCACCTATAGTCAAGGTGAGCTGGGCTTGACCACGCCACAGGAAACCACGCAGGATTGGTAGCAGAGGAGCACAGCCAGCTGTTCAGCCCTTTTGAAATGCCTCTGGAAATGGGAGTGATCCTCTCGTTGTTGCCAGAATTCCAGGTGTTGATGCCCAGCACAAGCCTTCATTAAATGTCCCAGGGGTGATTATTATTATTATTATTATTATTATTATTATTATTATTGAGACGGAGTCTTGCCCTATCACCCAGGCTGGAGTATGGTGGAGCAATCTCAGCTTACTACAACCTCTATCTCCTGGGTTCAAGCGATTCTTCTGCCTCAGCTCCCTACAGAGCTGGGATTGCAGGCATGCGCCACCATGCCTGACTAATTTTTCTATTTTTTTTAGTAGAGATGGGGTTTCACCATGTTGGCCAGGCTGGTCTCAAACTCCCAACCTTAGGTGATCTGCCCACCTCAGCCTCCCAAAGTGCTGGGATTACAGGTGTGAGCCACCACACCCAACCTGATTATTATCTTTAGTATTAATAATATCAAGGATCAAGGCCGGGCATGGTGGCTCACGCCCATCATCCCAGCACTTTGGGAGGCTGAGGCGGGCGGATCACCTGAGGTCCGGAGTTCGAGACCAGCCTGACCAACATGGAGAAACCCAATCTCTACTAATAATACAAAATTAGCCAGGCATGGTGGCTCATGCCTGTCATCCCAGCTACTCGGGAGGCTGAGGCAGGAGAATCGCTTGAACCCAGGAGGCAGAGGTTGCGGTGAGCCAAAATCGCACCACTGCAATCCAGCCTGGGCAACAAGAGCGAAACTCCATCTCAAAAAAAAAAAAAAAGAGAGAAAGAGATCATGTCTTTCGTGGGACATGGATGGAGCTGGAGGCCATTATTCTTAGCAAACTAATGCAGGAACAGGAAACCAAACACCGCATGTTGTCCCTCATAAGTGGGAATTAAATGATGAGAACACACGGACACAAAGAGGGGAACAACAGACACTGGGGCCTACTTGAGGGTGGAGGGTGGGAGGCGGGAAAGGAGCAGGAAAAATAACTATTGGATACTGGGCTTAATACCTGGGTGACAAAATAATCTGTACAACAAACCCCCGTGGCATGAGTTTACCATATAACAAAGCTGCATGTGTACCCCTGAAACTAAAATATAAGTTTTTTTAAAATTCTATACCTGGCCAGGCACAGTGGGAGGCCGAGGTGGGTGGATTACCTGAGGTCAGGAGTTTGAGACCAGCCTGGCCAATATGGTGAAACCCCGTCTCTACTAAAAATACAAAAATTAGCCAGGCGTGGTGGTGATGGATGCCTGTAGTCGCTGGGGAGGCTGAGGCATGAGAATTGCTTGAACCCAGAGGCGGAGACTGCAGTGAGCCGAGATCGGGCCACTACAATCCAGCCTGGGGGACAAGAGCGAAACACCGTCTTAAAAATAAACAAATAAATATATATATATATACATACTGAATTAAAAATACTAACCCTTCCTGAATTTTATTACTTTTTTTATTTTACTTTTTTTTGGGGGTGGGGGGAGATGGAGTCTCACTCACTCTCTTGCCCAGGCTGGAGTACAGTGGCGTGATCTTGGCTCACTGCAGTCTCCACCTCTGGGTTCAACCAATTCTCATGCCTCAGCTTCCCCAGGGACTACAGGCACCCATCACCACCACGCCCGGCTAATTTTTGTATTTTTTGTAGAGATGAGGTTTTCACCATATTGCCCAGGCTGGTCTGAAACTCCTGACCTCAAGTGACTCAACCTCCCAATGTTCTGAGATTACAGGCATGAGCCACACCTGACCTAACCCTTCCTGAATTTTAATAAAGTATTTTATAATATTAAAATAATAATAATAGTAATATCAAGCATCCATCCACTCTGCAAAACTTGTTCCTATTTGCATACCCACCCCCGCGCGGGCATCCCTCAGGAGCACCTGTCCTGTGCGCGCCCAGCAGCTCCCACGGGGTTAGCCAAGTGTGGTGACAGGGGCTCACCTCCTGGTGGCTGAGGGCCTCTGTCTTGCTCAATATCTGAGTCACGCCCTTCCTCAGGCCTCAGGGGCAGGGCTGTGTCTCTATTGCTCTCACATCCGTCACTCCAGACAAGCCTGGCTGCACCTCCATTTGGTTATCTGACTCACCTCAGCTGAGTCAGGCAGAGGGCGTCTGTGGGGAGGAGGGGAGGCTGGAGAGGGGCTTCACTCATCAGCTGATGCTGAGATCCGGGGGTTTCAAGGCCCAATTAGGTGTTCAGGGGTGTTCTTTAAAGGGTGGAAATGGTCCCTTTACTTTGGACTTTTCCCTTAAAATTTTTTTTCAGATACAGCACATGATCAAAAATGTCAAGAATGAGGCCAGGTGTGGTGGCTCATGCCTGTAATCCAAGCATCTTGGGAGGCTGAGGCAGGAGGATCGCTTGAGCCCAGTAGTTGGAGACCAGCCTGGACAATATAGCAAGACCCCATCTGTACAAAAAAACTAAAAAATTAACTGGGCATGGTGGTGCGTGCCTGTGGTCCCAGCTACTCAGGAGGCTGAGGTGAGAGGATCCCTTGAGCCAGGAAAGTCAAGGCTGCAGTGAGTTGTGATCACACCACTGCACTCCAGCTTGGGCGATACAGCGAGATCCTGTCTCAAGAAAAAAACAATGTCGGCTGGGCGTGGTGGCTCACGCCTGTAATCCCAGCACTTTGAGAGGCCAAGGCAGGCAGATCACTTGAGGTCAGGAGTTCGAGACCAGCCTGACCAACATGGAGAAACCCTGTCTCTACTAAAAATACAAAAATTAGCCAGGCGTGGTGGCGCATGCCTGTAATCTCAGCTACTCGGGAGCTTGAGGCAGGAGAATCGCTTGAACCCAGGAGGCAGAGCTTCCAGTGAGCCGAGATGGCGCCATTGCACTCCAGCCTGGGCAATAAGAGTGAAACTCCGTCTCAAAAAAAAAAAAGAAAAAGAAAAAGAAAAACCAATGTCAAGAGTACATAGAGGGCAGGCACCGTGGCTCACGCCTGTAATCCCAACACTTTGGGAAACTGAGGCGGGCAGATCACCTAAGGTCAGGAGTTCGAGACCAGCCTGGCCAACATGGAGAAACCCCGTTTCTACTAAAAAATACAAAAATTAGCCAAGTGTGATGGCAGGTGCCTGTAATCCCAGGCAGGGAGCTGAGGCATGAGAATCGCTTGAACCTGGGAGGTGGAGGTTGCAGTGAGCCGAGACTGCTCCCCTGCACTCCAGCCTGGAGGATAAAGCGAGACTGTCTCCAAAAAAAAAAAAAAATACATGAGAGTATAGAGAAAAAAATAAATTGTCTCCCATCCCTTCACCGGGTCCGCATCCCCTGTTTCCAAAGGCAATTTCTTGTGTCCTTCCTGAGGATACAAATGGCTGCGTGTCTGAGCCTGTAACAAGTGGCTGCAAACACATACACAGCCACACATCTTCCTTGCTTCACAATGTATTTTGCAGTCCATTTCATTTCTGTTCAGAACCTTGACCTTTTTAACAGCTGTGTAGTATTTTACCACGTGGCTATCCCATCATCATTTAAATAGCCTTCTGCTGACAGATATTTTAAATGTTTGCATATTTTGCTATGACTACAGTTCCATAATGACTGGCTTTCTCAGACATCTCTTCCTTGCAGCTTTTAAGGGGGCTCAGTGTCAGCTGGGCGCGGTGGCTCACACCTGTAATCCCAGCACTTTGGGAGGCTGAAGCAGGTAGATCATTTGAGGTCAGGAGTTTGAGACCAGCCTGGCCAACACGGTGAAACCCCGTCTCTACTGAAAATACAAAAATTAGCCGGGCATGGTGGTACATGCCTATAATCCCAGCTATTGGGGAGGCCGAAGCAGGTGGATCATTTGAGGTCAGGAGTTTGAGACCAGCCTGGCCAACATGGTGAAACTCCATCTCTACTGAAAATACAAAAATTAGCCAGGCATGGTGGTACATGCCTATAATCCCAGCTACTCGGGAGGCTGAGGCAGGAGAATTGCTTGAACCCGGGAGGCGGAAGTTGCAGTGAGCCAAGATCGTGCCACTGCACTCTAGCCTAGGCGACACAGCAAGACTCCGTCTCAAAAAAAAAAAAAAGTTGGGGGGGCTCATTGTCCACTGCTGCCCAGCATGGGGACCCCGGAGGTGGGCAAGAAGCTGAGAAAGACAGACAGACAGAGGGACAGCACAGTCAATCTCTGTCTCCTCCCTGGGGAATTGGCTTCTCCATCCACGCAGGTGGAGCTGGGAAGGACTCCATCTCCCAGTCCTCTTATAGGCTCTAATTTTGGGGGGGGTTTTGTTTTGTTTTATTTTGGTTTTTGAGACAGAGTTTTGCTCTTGTCACCGAGGTTGGAGTGCAATGGTGCAATCTCGGCTCACTGCAACCTCCGCCTCCCAGGTTCAAGTAATTCTCGTGTCTCAGCCTCCGGAGTAGCTGGGATTACAGGCGTGCGCCACTACCCCTGGATAATTTTTGTATTTTTAGTAGAGATGGGGGTTTCACCACGTTGGCCAGGCTTGTCTGGAACTCCTGACCTCTCAGGTGATCCACCCGCTTCAGCCTCCCAAAGTGCTGGGATTACAGGCGTGAGCCACAGCTCCCGGCCTGGGTTCGAATTTTTTAGCTAGCTCTGGTTCAGTCTCAAAGGCCAGAAGCAGGAGGGCTCTGGGGTTTGGGTGGAAGGGGAAGCCAGGGAGGCCAGGGCAGGTGGGGGCCCAGATCCAGCAAGAGCCCTGAGCCAACCAGAGCCAGGTCAGAGTGAGGCTTTCTCCCTGCTGCAGGCAGCCCCGGAGCTCCGCCTGGCACCCCAGCGGCCTGGATGGGGCCCAGCTCTCTAAGCAGATGATTCAGGGCCCCAGGCTCAAAAAACAAAAAACAGCCTCCAAAGCCTTCTGGGCAGCTGACCCTCTGTTGCTAGATCTTCAGGGTCCCCCTCCTTCCCACCCAAGTGTCTGAGAAGGGGTCGTCTCCCCACCCACCACTTGAGGGTGAAATAGTGGAGGTGGCGTTAGCAGTAATGCCCAGGGGAATGGTCCCAAAGAGCTACCCAGGTGGCAGGAGGCAGTGGGAAGCCAGAGCCAGGAAGGGTGGGGCCCAGGGCCATCTGCCCAGTGCCCGTCCAGGTGCCCCATGACTCAGAGTGCAGCCTGCGGGGCCTGGGGTCCCACAACTGTAGAGTGAGGCCCAGCCCAGCCCCCACTACCTGACACCAGGCCGGCTCTCCCTTCCTGTTCTCCCCGGGCACTCCCATGCTCCCGGGGGGCACTTGCTGTGCCTCACCCTCTGCCTCCAAGCCATGCTGGAGTGCAGGCACGAATCCTCCTCCAGGGGGCATCCACCCAGCACTGAAGCAGTCATTCAGAAACTGCCTGGCTCACAGCCATGCCTGGCTTAAAGCTCTCCAGTGGTTTCTCCCTGTGCTTTGACTCAGCAGCTCACCATGACCTTCAAGGCCGTGGAGAGGCGCCCCCTCACCACCCTGACCTCATCCTTCCTCCTCTCCTCCACTCCGGCCACGCTGGTTTATTAATCGCTCTTCCCAACTCGGCACCTTTGCATCGCCAACCATTCAACTTGGAGCTCATGTCTGAGTCACACACTCGCCAACTCCCTACACACACACACATTCACACATGCACATTCACACATGCTTACACACACATTCACGCATGCTCACACGCACATTCACACATGCTCACACACGCACATTCACACATGCTCACACATTCACACATGCTCACACACGCACATTCACACATGCTCACGCACATTCACACATGCTCACACACGCACATTCACACATGCTCACTCACGCACATTCACATATGCTCACACATGCACATTCACACATGCTCACACACATTCACACTCACACGCGCACACACACACACACCCTTTCCCCTTATCCCATACTGGTCTCTCAACTGCCCCTCTCTCCGAAAAGTCCTTTCATGACTTGGCATGGTAGCTCACACCTGTCATCCCAGCACTTTGTGAGGCTGAAGCAAGAGGATTGCTTCAGCCCAGGGGTTCAAGACCAACTTGGGCAACAATGGTGAGACCTCGTCTCTACAAAAAAATCCAAAAATTAGCCTCACATGACGGAGCACACCTGTCATCCCAGCAACAAGGAAGGCTGAGGCAGAAGGATCACTTGAGCCCAGGAGTTCAAGGCTACAGTGAGCTGTGATCACACCACTGCACTCCAGCCTGGGTGACAAAGTGAGACCCTGTCTCAAAAAACAAAAGAAAAGAAAAGTCCTTTCTCTTGTAAAGCAGCCCCCCTCCTCCTCCCACAGCAGGGTCCCACTCCGTGGCCACCCCGCACCTTCGCGTGCTTGCTTTGCCTGCTCCCTTCTCAAGTGGAAGCCATCATGGGCTCACCCATGACTGCAGTGCAGAGAGCGCAGTGCTGAGCCCACGGGGTCCATGAGAGCACCGACGTCCACTGCCCACTGATCTGTGCTGGGCTCCATTCTAAGCACTTCCCACATCTCAATCACTTAATCCCCTCCTCAGCTGTAAAATACAGGAGCAGGCCGGGCGCAATGGCTCACGCCTGTAATCCCAGCACTTTGGGAGGCCGAGGTGGGCGGATCACAAGGTCAGGAGATCAAGACCATGGTGAAATCCCGTCTCTACTAAAAATACAAAAAAAAACAAAATTATTCGGGCACGGTGGCGGGCACCTGTAGTCCCAGCTACTCGGGAGGCTGAGGCAGGAGACAGCATGTACCCAGGAGACGGAGCTTGCAGTGAGCCGAGATTGCGCCACTGCACTCCAGCCTGGGCGACAGAGAGACTCCATCTAAAAAAAAAAAAAATACAGGATCTATTGGTTATCCCCACTTTACAATGAAAAGAATTGATGCCCAGAGAGGTTAAGTCACTTGCTTAAGGCCACACAGCCAGGAAGTGGTGGAGCCAAGATACTGAAGGCAGTTTTTTTTTTTTTTTATGTTTTTGAACAAATGAACTCTTATTTCAGAAGCCAGGAAAGTGCAGCTCAGAAGGGAATGGGGGCAAGTAGGGCAGCTGAGGCTGAAATCTCAGTCCTCCTCTGGTGCTAAGAGCTCGCGGTCTCGCAGCCCCACTCTACCCACAACCCCACCCCACCCTCCACCCCTTGCTCTCCGCCACCTCCTCCACTCCATTCCTTTGTGTTTTGTTTTGGTTTTTTTGTGTGTTTTTGGAGGCAGAGTCTTGCTCTTACCCAGGCTGGAGTGCAGTGGCTCGATCTCAGCTCAGTGCAACCTCTGCCTCCTGGGTTCAAGCGATTCTCCTGCCTCAGCCTCCCACATAGCTGGGATTACAGGCATGCACCACCACAACCGGCTAATTTTGTATTTTTAGTAGAGACAGGGTTTCTCCATGTTGGTCAGGCTGGTCTCGAACTCCCGACCTCAGGTGATCCACCTGCCTTGGCCTCCCAAAGTGCTGGGATTACAGGCGCGAGCCACTGCACCCAGCTCCACTCCACTCCTTATTGCTGTCAGGTGGGACAGCAAGGCTGGAGCCCAGCATCCAATTAGGAAACAAGGTGGAAACCCAGGGCCAAGCCCCGTGACTGCCAGTTGCCCTCGTAATTAAAGACACACACATTAAAGACAGCTCCGAGGTGCCATTAAACATCCATTAAACTGGCAAAAAATAAATCCAAAAGGTAAAACTCAACTCTAGTTGGCAACTGCAGCAGAGAACATAGCACAGGTCACAGGTGGCTCAGAGGCAACAGCCCTCACACCTGGCTCCCTGTCCCTGCCCTGAATTGTTCCATGTGGGAAGTGAAGATAGATTTGCCAAATTGGCATACAATTCACATGTCATAAAATTCACTCTCTAAAAGCGTACAAGTCAGCACGGTCTCAGAATTTCCTGAGACCAATAAAACCACCGGAGCCCTTTAACCCAGCACTCTGGCGTTTGGGAATAAGCCCTGTAGAAGGAGCCCAAGAGGAAACAAAAATAGAAGTGTGTCCGAAGCTGGAAGCTGCCCCAGCCAAACACTGGAAACACCCAGCTCTCCACCAAGATAACCCACGTGAGCCACAGCTTGCAGGCAATATCCCATCTCCATCCTCACCACTGCTCAGCCCAGACCTCCCTCATCTTCCTGGCCTGCAGACCTTAGCAGTGGCTGTTTCCACCCCTGTTTCCACCCTTCCCACCTGGTGCCTGCAGGGCCCATGCACGGCATATTCACTGCTGTATCCCCAGAGCCTAGCACAGTGCCTGGTGCAGAGATGATTTTCAGCAAAGAGCCACTGAAGGGAAGATACCTACGTGACTGTGAGGAGACACAGGCGAGCAAGTGGAACTTCTGAACACCTGATCGGGCCACTCATAATGACATGAGAATTGCCATGCTCAGAGGAGAGAAGCAGCTTCTTTTGGTGAGAAGTCACTGAGATTAAAGATCTGTCTTAGGGTCGGGCATAGTGTCTCATGCCTGTAATCCCAGCACTTTGGGAGGCCAAGGCAGGAGGATCACTTGAGGTCAGGAGTTCAAGTCAGCCTGGCCAACATGGCAAAACCCTATCTCTACTAAAAATACAAAAAATTTGGCCCAGCGTGGTGGCTCACGCCTGTAATCCCAGCACTTTGGGAGGCCGAGGTGGGCGGATCACCAGGTCAGGAGATCGAGACCATCCTGGCTAACACGGTGAAACCCCATCTCTACTAAAAATACAAAAAATTAGCCGGGTGTGGTGGCGGGTGCCTGTAGTCCCGGCTACTCGGGAGGCTGAAGCAGGAGAATGGCGTGAACCCAGGAGGCAGAGCTCGCAGTGAGTGGAGATCGCGCCACTGCACTCCAGCCTGGGCGACAGAGTGAGACTCCGTCTCAAAAAAAAAAAAATTAGCTAGACGTGGTGGCGGGCGCCTGTAATCCCAGCTACTTGAGAGACTGAGGCAGGAGAATCACTTGAACCCGGGAGGAGGAGGTTGCAGTGAGCTGAGATTGTGCCACTGCACTCCAGCCTGGGCAACAGACTGAGACTTCGTCTCAAAAAAAAAAAAGACAAAACAAAGATCTGTCTTAGGGCCAGGACTAGTATCTCATGCCTGTAATCCCAGCACTTTGGGAAGCCAAGGCAGGAGGATCACTTGAGCAGAGGAGTTTGAGACCAGACCGGGCAACACAGAGAGACTTTGTCTCTACCAAAAAAATCAAAAATTATCTGAGCATGGCGGTTCATGCCTGTAGTCCCAGTTACTAGGGAGACCGAGGCAGGAAGATCACTTGAACCCAGGAGGTAGAGGCTGGTGGTGAGCCATGATCGCACCACTGCACTCCAGCCTGGGTGACAGAGTGAGACCCTCTCTCAAAAAAAAAAAAAAAAAAAAGGCCAGGTGCAGTGGCTCACACCTGTAATCCCAGCACTTTGGGAGGCCGAGGCGGGCGGATCACGAGGTCAGGAGATCGAGACCATCCTGGCTAACACGGTGAAACCCCATCTCTACTAAAAATACAAAAAATTAGCCAGGCATGGTGGCAGGCGCCTGTAGTCCCAGCTACTCAGGAGGCTGAGGCAGGAGAATGGCAGGAACCCGGGAGGCGGAGCTTGCATTGAGCCAAGATCATGCCAGAGCAAGACTTCGTCTCAAAAAAAAAAAAAAAAAAGATCCGCCTTTGCCTTAGTGGTGATGGTTGCGCAACTCAGTGAATATATTAAAAACCACCAACTTGTATACTTTTTTTAAAATAATAGAGACAAGGTCTCATTATATTGCCCAGGCTGGTCTCAAACTCCTGGACTCAAGTAAGCATCACCCTTGCCCTCACAAAGTGCTGGGATTACAGGCACGAGCCACCACGCCTAGCCTCTGTACAATTTACAGGCTGAATTTTATGATATGTGAATTGTATGTCAATTTGGCAAATCTATCTTTGATGAAGCCGAACCGTGTGGCTCAGTTCCCTCAGAAACTAATTCAGGAAAGGGACAGGGAGCCAGGAAAGAGGGCTGTTGTCCTCAGCAGTGAAACTGACTTGGGGCCCTGAAGGTTAAAGTGATTTGGGTAGGGGCATCCCAGCGGGGAACATTGTCTGGTAGATGCTGAAAGGGAAGAGATTGGAGGACCCACAACTGGGAATCAGGGTGACTTTGGTGACCAAGGTTGCAGGGAATGGGGACAGAGGCTTGGAGAGAAGTCACTGGGGAGATGAGGGGACCACACATGGATCTGGGCCAGCTTTCGTATTAACCATGCCCTTCCAAGGCTGACGGGAAAGGCAGGGAAGTGAGCATCTCCTGGGAGGCATGGAGCCTCAAAGGTCCCTCTTCTCAGAGGTGATCCCCGTGTGGCCACACTGCTTGCTGTCCACCCAATATCCTTTCTCTCTCTCTCCCTGACTAAAAAAACTCATAATTTTTAATTTAGACACATGGCACCCTGGAATAAAGTTGATACTTCTCAGCTTCCCTTGCAGCTAGTATGACCATGTGACTAAGTTCTGTCCAATGAGATGTTAAGTAGAAGGGATATATGGCAGCTTCCAGAAAAAGCTTCTTGACAGACAGCTGGCATGGGCCTTTCATCTTCTGTTCTTCATTTCCTCCTTCCTGCAGGCTGGACGATGAATGTGATGGCTGGAACTCAAGCAGCCACAGTGGATCATAAGGTAAAGATGTGTTTAAAATGGCAGAGCAGCAATACAGAAGGAATAATCACACAGCTAGCATACTAGCTCAACCTCTCTAGTGCATAGCTAAGACTTTTGTTGTTGTTGTGTTGTTGTTTTGTTTTGAGATGCAGTTTTGCTCTTGTTGCCTAGGTAATGGCACAATCTCGGCTCACTGCAACCTCCACCTCTCAGGTTCAAGCGATTCTCCTGCCTCAACCTCCTGAGTAGCTGGGATTACAAGCATGCACCACCACACCCTGCTAATTTTGTATTTTTAGTAGAGACGGGGTTTCTCCATGTTGGTCAGGCTGGTCTCGAAATCCAGACCTCAGGTGATCCGCCCACCTCTGCCTCCCAAAGTGCTGGGATTACAGGCATGAGCTACCATGCCTGGCCTTCACTTCTTTACTCCTTCCCAAAACGTGTTAAGTATTATCTGTGCTCCCCACCCTGAGCAGGGCTCCTTACCTATGTTAAGTAAAAAGACATGATTCCCAACTCCAGGAGTAAGAATTGATGATACAAATATAATCACATGGCAGGCCAATATGCATGCTCCTTAACACCAAGAATCTGTGCCTTCACATAGATGTTACCTGAACTTCTCCAGAAGTTATACCCATGCACACATTGCACTCTCTGCTGTCACTTCTCAATGCCTGTGTCACCAAACCCCAACCATGCCCAGTAGAGTGTGTCCCTTTGGGGCCAGCAGCCTCCACTGCCCCTGATCACAGCACCTTCATGGCTGGAGCCCAAGCCTGATCTAGGCCAGGAACACCCGGACCTCTCCAACATTTTCTTTGTCTCAGAAACCCAGACTTGACTCCCTTACGGCCTGTTGAAAACTCCCCTGATAGGCCACGCGCAGTGGCTCACGCCTATAATCCCAGCACTTTGTGAGGCTGAGGCGGGCAGATCACGAGGCCAGGAGTTCGAGACCAGCCTGGCCAACATAATGAAACCCCATCTCTACTAAAAAATACAAAAAGTAGCCGGGCATGGTGGTGCGCGCCTGTAGTCCCAGCTACTCAGGAGGCTGAGGCACGAGAATCGCTTGAACCCGGGAAGCAGAGGTTGTGGTGAGACTCATTCTGTTGCCCAGGTTGGAGTGCAATGGCGTGATCTCGGCTCACTGCAACCTCTGCCTCCCAGGTTCAAGTAATTCTCCTGTCTCAGCCTCCCGAGTAGCTGGGACTACAGGCATGGTGCCACCATGCCTGGCTAATTTTGTATTTTTGGTAGAGACGGGGTTTCACCATGTTGGCCAGGCTGGTCTCGAACTCCTGACCTCAGGTGATCCACCCACCTCAGCCTCCCAAAGTGCTGGGATTACAGGCGTGAGCCACCATGCCTGGCCTGATTTTTATCTTTCAAATAACCTTTTATTGAGCTTTTTTTTTTTTTTTTTTTTTTTTTTGAGGTAGGGTCTTGCTCTATTACCCAGGCTGGAGTGCAGTGGCATAATCATAGCTCACTGCAGTCTTGGCCTCCTGGGCTCAAGCGATTTTCCCAACTCACCCTCTGGAGTAGCTAGAACTACAGGCACGTGCCACCACACCCACCTAATTATTTTATTGTTTTGGTAGAGACAGGGTGTCACTAATTTATTTTTATTTAGTTGTTTTTGTTTTTGTTTTTTGTTTTTTTGAGACAGAGTTTGGCTCTTGTTGCCCAGGCTGGAGTGCAGTGGTGCGATCTTGGCTCACCAAAACCTCCGCCTCCCGGGTTCAAGTGATTCTTCTGCCTCAGCCGCCCGAGTAGCTGGGATTACAGCCAGAAGCCACCACGCCTGGCTAATTTTGTATTTTTAGTAGAGACGGGGTTTCTCCATGTTGGTTAGGCTGGTCTCGAACTCCCAACCTCAGGTGATCCACCCACCTCAGCCTCCCAAAGTGCTGGGATTATAGGTGTGAGCCAGCACACCCGGCCTATTTTTATTTTCTTAGAGACAAAGTCTCGCTCTGTCACCCAGGCTGGAGGGTAGTGGCACGATTATAGCTCACTACAGTGTCCAACTCCTGGTGTCAAGCGATCCTCCCGCCTCAGCCTCCTGAGTAGCTAGGACCACAGGCATGAGCTATGACAACTTATTTATTTATTTATTTATTTATTTATTCATTTATTTATTTTGTAGGGACGGTGTCTTGCTATGTTGTCCAAGCTGACCTCAAACTGGCCTGAAGCAATGCTTCCACCTCAGCTGCCAGAGGAATCAGGATTACAGGCCTGAGCCACTGCAGCCAGCCAGTTTGTTATTTTAATGTAAATTCTTAGTAAACAACTCTCTTGTCCTTTTAAAATCCAATTCAACTGCTGCTAATCGGAGTGTATATTCAGGGCAACTTGAATCTGTGCTCCTGGGATGCAGTCCTCAAGCTTGGCCCAAATAAAGTCTCTGCTGATATTAATTTTGCCTAGGCTTCTTCCTTTTAGGTCAACACTCTTCAGGCTTATGTTGGGGTCTGTTCAGCTGCATTTCAAAGGGACTCTAGACCCAGGAAGGCCCAGAACCACTGATGCTGAGTAACACCCTTGGCCTTCTGGGTCTGAGTTGCTATGGCCCTGGGCATGCTAGGACAGGCAAGTGAGTTTCACTGGGGCACGTGTTGGGTGGATGTTTCAGGTTCTTTTCTTTTCTTTTTTTTTTTTTTTTTTTGAGACAGAGTCTTGCTTTGTCTCCCAGGCTGGCATGCAGTAGCGCGATCTCGGCTCACTGCAACCTCCACCTCCCAGGTTCAAGCAATTCTCCTGCCTCAGCTTCCCTCCCCCATAGCCGGGATTACAGACATGCGCCACCATGCCTGAGTAATTTTTGTATTTTTAGTAGAGATGGGATTTCTCCATGTTGGCCAGGCTAGTCTCAAACTCCTGACCTAAAATGACCCACCCGCCTTGGCCTCCCAAAGTGCTGGGATCACAGGTGTGAGCCACGCCACCCGGCCTGTTATGATTTTTAACGTTGGTCTTTCGGCCACCAAGAGCCCAGGAAGGCCACACACACGGCTCTGCCAGGTGCAGCCCAGGTGTCCAGGGCTCTCTGCTCCAGGACACCATGGCCTGGTCTGCCCTCATCTCCAGGCCTGAAGCCCCACCTGTCCACCCTGGAGACAGCTATGCAAGCTTCTCTTGCCAGGTGCTGTTTAATCTTGGGCCCTCCAGGGCCTGGAGCAGCTCCCAGGGCCAGTCCTCCCTGCCCCCACCCCAAGGATGTCCTCACTCCAGCAAGCTCAGCCACATGCTCAGCAGTCAGGGCCACTGAGGCCACAGCCCCGCCACCACCCACACCAGGCTGTCCTGAGGGCCACCCCAGCCCTGGAAGCTCCCTCAACCCTTCCTAGAGGCCCAGCCAGTGGCAACGGACCTTGGAGGGGACACTTCCTCTAGAGGCCTTGCTTGGCCTCAGCCAGCCCAGATAATAGCCCAGGAGCAGAGGAAACAGGCAGCAGAGTGACAGAGACGGAGCTGGGCTTCCCTGATAGCAGGGAGCTGCCTGGGTAGCGCAGGGTGCACAGCCAGTGGGATGGGCTGTTTGCTACCACCACCCCCTATTTACTGATGGAGACACTCATTAGCTCACAGGTGCCCTGTAGGAAGCTCCATGTCTGTTTTCTCATTTGTATGATGAGAGGATAAAGAGGTGGTATCCGGGAAAGAAAGGGGCTTTGTGCTATGCGTGTCCATGAGGACAACACTGTACCCCTGAGTTTGGCAGGAGAGGAGAGGCAGGCAGTTTACCAGGGCAGCTGGAGGTGCAGTCAGCCTCCTTCTCTGCCCCCACCTGGGACCCCTGAAGGGGTAGCAGTTTGTGGGAGAGAACCACGGTGACAGAGGTTGGTGGGCAGCACGACTCGGGTAGGCTGAGCACTTGCAACCCTGGGCAGGGAGGCTGGCTCCCCTCCTACTGAGTGTCTGTTCTCACAGACGTGACCATAAGCACCCAGCCCCTCTACCTTCAGCAGGCAGCTCCCTGGATGCACCCTCCCTCCCAACACATCCCCACCTCCACCTCCTGAGCATTGCTCTCATCATAGGTCCTGCTCTCTGCTGCCCATCTGGTGCCTCTCCCAGCCTCCCAGCTTGGGGGCTGCACACGGTAGCCCATGGCCACGGTGTCTGTAGGATGGAAGGCAAGCTGCTCACCAGCTTCTGAGACCCCACTGACCTCCAGGCATCCTCTCTTGTTCCCAACATTCCCCCACTACTCCTGCTACCCACCTTGCTGCGGCAGCATGGGATTGTCCCACCCTCCACCCCTAGGGCTATGGGGCTCACCCCTAGGGCTATGGGCCTCCCTCTGCCTCCCACTTGAGGCGCCACTCCCACTGCCTCAAGGGTCATTGGCTCTATGAGGCCCTGCTTTGACCTTCTCCCTGACCTCTCAAGAGTGTGGCCTGCCTGAGTCAGCAGTGGGGGCTGACCCCTGGGGACTACTATGCAAGAAGTGCCCAGGAACCAGGTATTGATGTGGTTCATGGCAGGGCAGCTCCACACAGTGATGGAATCCGGACTCCTTGTAGGTAGCTGAGAGGCAGCAGCAGTCCACACCTCACCGATTCTTGTGAGGGCCGTTACCACATCTGGGGCAGGCAGGCAGCATCGCAAAGGGCACAGAGGCCCCCTAGACTCCACGCAGTGGGGCCTCACCATCACACACGTGGCTTCCCTGCGCCAAGGGGCAGAAGCCCAGGAGCAGGGCCTGCCATGGCAATGGTCCCCATCCCCACACCCTGCTGGTGTCCCCACTCGAGGCCCCTCACACCCAGCCACCGCTGGTCAGGCCTCACCAGCATCTTCTCCCCTCCACAGCTCACCTAGACTCTTCCCCCAGGGAGCCCTCCTGGAATGAGCAAGTGCTATGCCAGAGCCCCTCTCCCTGTCCATCAGACGGTCCTAAAGTGACCTGAGCTCTTCCTGGGAAGAGGGTGTGCCCATGAGGGGTTCAAGTCTGAAAAGACGGTGGGGCTGGGCCCCAGCACGAATGCTGGGAGCCAAGGTTCCCGCCATGGGGTTTCCAGACTAAATGGCATCAGTCAGCACCCAGAGAGAAGGTACAAAGGCCACACTGTGTGCCACATGGCATCGGCTGGGCCTTGCCCTCTGTGCTGCCTCTGTGGGGACCACTTCTTTCCTTCCTCTTCAGATTGCTGGCTACTTCTCAGTGCTCAGTAACACCTGCCTCGAGGCCGTGCACAGTGGCTCACACCTGTAATCCCAGCACTTTAGGAGGTGGAGGTGGGTGATCACCTGAGGTCAGGAGTTCGAGACCAGCCTGGCCAACATGGTGAAACCCTGTCTCTACCAAAAATACAAAAACTTAGTCGGGCCTGGTGGCAGACAACTGTAATCCCATCTACTGGGGAGTCTGAGGCAGGAAAATCACTTGAACCCGGGAGGCGGAGGTTGTGGTGAGCCGAGATCATGCCACTGCACTCCAGCCTAGGCACAGAGTGAAACTCTGTCTCAAAAAAAAAAAACAAAAAAAAACCTCCCTTGAAAGGCCCTCCCTAGCTCCCCCTTAATTAAGCCAGGACCCCCTACATTCTCCCTTTCAGCCCATCTGCGCCCTCACCACTCTCACCCAGTCTGTGATGATGCCAGAATGCCTGGTGCTCAGCGAAACAGCCATTCATAACCAAGGAGATGGACACAAGCCACAAGTGTTTATTGCAGAAATCTGGCCAACATTCCAATTGCAGGGCCCCAGCACAGGGCTGGGCAGGTGAGATAGGGAGGGGTGGAGGAAATAATCTGGCCCAGGGCCTCAGAGCTGTGAGATGATATTGGGTGCCAGGCTGCAGGTGAGGCCTGTGCCATCTGGTTCCACATTCAGGGCCTTCACTATGCCATCCTGTACCACCATGGAGAACCTGCCGGAAAGAGGGGCCCAGCCAGCTGCATCAGCCTGGGCTTGGAGGCTGGGCATGGAGACAGGCGGTGAACAGCCAGGGGCCCAAGAGAACTCAGAGAGGACTCTCCCACAGAGGACTCTCCCCCACAGAGGACTCTCCCCCACACAGGACTCTCTCCCCAGAGGACTCTCCCCCACAGAAGACTCTCCCCACACAGGACTCTCTCCCACACAGGACTCTCTCCCCAGAGGACTCTCCCCCACAGAAGACTCTCCCCACACAGGACTCTCCCCCACACAGGACTCTCTCCCCAGAGGACTCTCCCCTACACAGGACTCTCCCCAGAGGACTCTCCCCCACAGAAGACTCTCCCCACACAGGACTCTCCCCTACACAGGACTCTCCCACACAGAGGACTCTCCTCCACAGATGACTCTCCCCACATAGGACTGTCCCCACAGAGGACTCTCTCCACAGAGGACTCTCCACTTTTACCTCTTGAGACGTCGATTCCCAAAGATGGACACCAGCGAATCATCTAGTAATAAGTCTGTCTCCTAAGAAGAGACAGAGAAAAGTGTCAGAAATCCCTGAAGAGGCCAAGGGCCCCTACTGCTCCCCGCACTGCCGTGTCCCTGTGGCGGTCAGGGGAACACTCACCTTCCCAAAGGCCCCAGTGGGATCAGCCAGGAGCCGAACCTGCAGAGAAAGTAAAGGTCACAAGAAGAATATCCCACCTGGCCCTGACTCCCTGCAGTCCCCGCACCTCACCTTGCCTTCCGCCTTGTGGGCTCGGCCCCACTCGCCAGTCACAAAGGCATCATTAACACTCAGACAGGCCACCACCTGGACTCCCTTGGCCTTCAGAGCCTCGGCCTGCTCCACAAACCCTGGCAGGTGGGTCTGGGGAAGGGGAACAAAGGGTCCGCAAAGGGATAATTGCATCTGACCCCCAGCCCACCCTTCATCTCCAGGCCCTTCTCAGTGCTCTGCCTCAACACCTTTGATCAGACAATGAGAGCTGTCTAAACCATTCTATTTCCTTTTTGCCTTGGCCACTAGGAAGCTCAGAATGAAACCTAATGCCTTATGGTCCAGAGGTGAACTTTCCATGGGCAGAACTATGTCTTATTTATCTGAGTCCCAAGCACCTTCCACAGTGCCTGTCATTTAGCAGGACCAACAGGGGTGTTGGATTTAATTGTAACATGTTTTTCTCCAATATTCCCGGTACTGTTCCCTTTTTGCAGTCTCTATTTGTTTTCTTTTTCTTTTGTTTTCTTTTTTTTTTTTCTGAGGTGGAGTCTCGCTCTTTCACCCAGGCTAGAGTGCAGAGGCACGATCTCCACTCACTGCAACCTCCGCCTCGTGGGTTCAAGCAATTCTCTGCCTTAGCCTCGCCAGTACCTGGGATTACAGGCACCCGCCACCATGCCCGGCTGATTTTTTTGCATTTTTAGTAGAGACAGGGTTTCACCATCTTGGCCAGGCTGGTTTTGAACTCCTGACCTCGTGATCCACCCGCCTTGGCCTCCCAAAGTGCTGGGATTAGAGGCGTGGGCCACCGCACCCAGCTCTACCCAGCTCTACTTGTTTTCTGATGGCACTGAAATGCTTTTTAGGAGTCCTATCAGGACTATGCGGAGGACTTAAGAGCAACACAAAAGATCCCAGGTCCTGATCTTCAGAAGGGGAAGGGCCTCACCTTGGAACATCCAGGGGTGAAGGCCCCGGGAACTCCAAACAGCACACCCTTCTTGCCCTTGAACAGCTCTGCCAGGTTCACCTTGTTCCCTGGCTCCCCTTCAAACACCTCCACTGCTGGGATGGCATCTCCCACCTAGAAGGAAGGACTCCAGGGTAAGGGGGGTGAGGGAGCCGGGGCAAACCAGAGGCAGGAAGGTGAACAGAGAGCCTGGCAGCTGCGCCTGCAGGAGCCGGGGCTGAAACCCAGCAGGATACTCCAGCCCTGTCAGTTTCCAAGGGCCCTCCCTGCCCGCTCGCACTGGGTTACCCCATATCCTCCAAGTTTCAAGGTGGCCCTGCTCCTCTTAAGGGGCCATTGGTGACAACAGAGAAAGGGAGGGAAGGCTTCCCCATGTATCACAAACGGTTGCATAACATGCTGTCTAGGTTACAGGAAAGGAGTGGGATAAAATGGACAGGGGCTAGAGGGCTATATTTGGGGGTGAGGAGGAGTCCCTGACAACATGGAGGGAGAGGATCTTGGCCAGGTCTGAGGGTCCCACCCTCACGAGGAGGAAGAGGAAGGGCAGCGGCAGGTGGAACATTGGGGGAGGGTGTCCAGGCCCCTACACCCAGGAGGTGTAGAACAAAAGAAGGAATCTTTTGAAGGGGGAAGGATCCATCCCCAGAGTACTTGAGGGCTTCATAGGGCCAGAGTGGGTAGGGAGAGAAAGTCAGAGGTGAGGGCGTCTCTGAGGAGCCCAAAGGTTGAGAGCAGGATGGAGTAGAAAGGGAATGGGGTCTCACAGGGTTTGGGAGGAGAAGGGGGAAGGTCCAAGGCCCTGGGGACGGTTCCAGGAGGTGAGTGAAAGACAAGACAGAAAGGTGGGAATTCGCCATGGGGGGAGGGGAGGTCGTGGAGTGGGATGGGGGAAGCCCCCGCGGGGGCGCTAAGGGACAGCTATTTCAGAAGATAGGGGAAATCAGGCCGGGAGTGGTGTCTCACACCTGTAATCCTAGCACTTCGGGAGGCCGAGGCGGGTGGTTCACCTGAGGTCAGGAGTTCGAGACAATCTGAACAACAGGGTGAAACCCCGTCTCTACTAAAAATGCAATAGCCGGGGGTGGTAGCTCGCACCTGTAGTCCCAGCTACTCAGGAGGCTGAGGCAGTAGAATCGCTTGAACCCGGGAGGCGGAGGCTGCAGTGAGCAGAGATTGCGACACTGCACTCCAGCCTGGGCGACACAGAAAGACTCCGTCTCAAACAAACAAACAAACAAACAAACAAAACAATGCCTCGGGACTGTCCCGGGAGGTGAGGCCCCCACGATTGGCGAGAAAGGCCACGAGGGCCTTCTGAAGGGATGAGCCGGGCGGGCGGCGGGGAGGGGTCTGGCAGGCAGGAAATAAAGCAATACTCTCAGACCAGCCGGACGGGGGTTGCCATGGGGGTAGCGGGGGATGTCAGGCCCGGCCGGGCCAGCGGTCACCTTGATCGGGGCCATGGCTGCAGCGGCTCTGCTGAAACTGCGGACCCCGCCAGACGCCCACCCTCCTTCACTGCACCGTCTTGCTGCCGCTGCCGCTGCCAGAAACTGACCGCCGGCCCCACCGACGAGTATATAGCCCGCTGAGCGTCTCAGGGCGCACACGCCAGCTAGTCCCATACCCGCCCCACGGCCACTTCCACTCCGCCCCCTGGCTGGGGCCACCGCAGCAGGCGGGGCACCGCTGGCAGCACAGCGGCGACACCCTGGGGAAGGCGGGCCTGGGCCGCCTCTACTGCGCAGGCGCGAGCGGCCACCCGCAAAACACAGCTTCCGGGACCGACGCCTCGTTTGCACTGGGGGCTGGACAGCAGACGCAACTACAAATGGGGCAGAGCTTTCGGCACTGGAGCAGCTAATTTGCATATAGGAATGAGGCGCGGCTCGGCTTCCATGGGCATAATTTACAGATAGGGCAGTATTTCTGCTCCTTAACCGAAAGCGGGATACAGAAAACGACGGTGTTAGGCGCCTGTGTAGGAGTAAAATATGTTTATTTTGCATTCAACGAGAGCCCCTGCATTGCAGCTATTTTGCATATGATTTGCATCTCACGAAGAATTTGTGGCAAAAAAAAAGCTGGGCGTGCGCCGTAGGAACCTCCTGCTGAGACGCTTCCGGTAGCGGCGCGTGACCTGACAGGTCTTTCACCTACCTACCTCAGCTCCCACAAGCACGAGAAGTTCCAGCAGGTTCGCCACTTCCGGTTCTCCTGGCCATCCAATAGCATCGAGTGGAGCATCCCCGGAAGTGACGCAGAGGAGGACGACCTCTTTCCGGTTCCGGCCTGGCGAGAGCTTGTGTGGCAACATGAAACTGCTCACCCACAATCTGCTGAGCTCGCATGTGCGGGGGGTGGGGTCCCGTGGCTTCCCCCTGCGCCTCCAGGTACCCGCCGGCGGCAGTCTTCCCTTTTCGGGCGGGATGGTGGGCCAGGGTCCAGTGCTTGCCTAACTAAACTCCTCTGCCCTGCAGGCCACCGAGGTCCGTATCTGCCCTGTGGAATTCAACCCCAACTTCGTGGCGCGTATGATACCTAAGGTGGAGTGGTCGGCGTTCCTGGAGGCGGCCGATAACGTGAGGATCCTTACCCCACCCGAGCATATCCCGGGGAGTGCGGGGCGGGCACACCTCAGCCGGGCTGAGGCGGGAGTTCGGGATGCCCGGAGATAATTTCGGCCTCTTGCCCACAGTTGCGCCTGATCCAGGTGCCTAAAGGGCCGGTTGAGGGATATGAGGAGAATGAGGAGTTTCTGAGGACCATGCACCACCTGCTGCTGGAGGTGAGAAGCGGCCCATCACTTGCTTCCCGGGCCACCTGCCTCCCGCACTGAGGCTGCCAGTGCTCAGCTCTGTCCCTCCCCGCCCGCAGGTGGAAGTGATAGAGGGCACCCTGCAGTGCCCGGAATCTGGACGTATGTTCCCCATCAGCCGCGGGATCCCCAACATGCTACTGAGTGAAGAGGAAACTGAGAGTTGATTGTGCCAGGCGCCGGTTTTTCTTGTTATGACTGTGTGTATTTTTGTTGATATATACCGTTTCCGAATTCTGCCGTGTGTATCCCCAACCCTTGACCCAATGACACCAAACACACAGTGTTCTTGAGCTCGATATTATATATTTTTTTCTCATTAAAGGTTCAAAACCAAAAGCGGTTTCTCTTTGCAGCAAATATACATTAAAATAGAGTCTCTGTACAGCCAAGGGCTCTGGGCCCTGGCTTGCCCCATGTCCCTGCGCCTCCCTGGCCAAACCCAAAAATAAATATAGTGTTATTGCTCTGCAGGGCATAGAGGCAGTGCTTTCCTACCCCCTGAGGAGGCTCGTTGGGAGCTGATTGGGAAGCCCTGGCCACCCCAGGGGTCCAGGGGCTGGAGTCTGCTTGGAGTTATTGCTTCAAGGGGGGGCACTAATGCCCAATGCAAATGATGAGAGGAGGAGCGAAGGGGGCATGGGCCTTTGCTCTCCAAGTCCCACTCTGCTCTGAAGAGGGGGTAGGATTAAGCAGCAGCAAAAGCATCACCCACTGGGAGACTGTGGCCTCCATCCCCTTCCCTCCCTGAGATAGGTTTCTGCCTCCCACACATCCCGTGCAGCCCCCTATGGCTTCCGCAAGGCCCCCTACACTCTGGGGGCACGTTATGGCTTGCAAGGGGCAGCACTGTGCCCAGAGCCTGGACACACGTTCCCAGCTTCTGACACCCCCTAGGAGGGGGAGGAGAGGGCGTGGGGCCTGCTCCCAGGGGCTGATGGCATTGCCCTGGCCCTGCCAGCAGGCTGTGGCACTGCCCAGACCCCAGCTCCGCCCCAGCCCTTGGGGCTGACCCCATGCTAGGCAGGTCCTGCCAGAACCCCCACCAGTCCCACCCCTTGCCTCAGTCCATCATGGCCTCGAGCATCTCCAAGAACAGCTTGTGCATGGGCACCTTGCCCTCCAGCTTCACCCCGTAGAAATGGGCCAGCACTTTGCCCGCTGTCTGGCGGAGGAGCGGTAGCGTGAGCAGCAGCCTGCCCGCCCGCCGCCGCTCAGCACCCCCTCCGGGGCCAGCCCGGCCGGCTTCGTACTCCAGCAGGGCCTCGTGCAGAGCTTCTCGCAGCTGCTCCACAGCCTCGGCATCTTCGATGTGCACAGAGTCTGCAAGAAGAGAGGAGCGTGGTGTTGGCCTGGGCTATCTCTGGCAAGGGCACTCCCCACATCTTGAGCACTGCTGAATGGGGCCTAAGGAGGAGCCAAACGAGGATTTGTTGATTGGCTGACTGGGGCACCACTCATTGCTCCAGCTCGTGGGCCAGGACCCCACCCTTTCTCCCTCAGCTGTGGCCACCTTGTAACGTCCCCACCTTCCCTCCCACTAAACTTGACCTTTCTGCGTTAGCGTGGCACTAGGGCTCAAAATCCTGTGTGCAGTTTGGAGCCTGCACTTGGGTTGCTTTTTGACTTTGCACAAGTCATTGTTCTTCTCTAAGCCTCAGTTGTCCTTATCTGCAAAATGGGACTGT
This sequence comes from Pongo abelii, assembly GCF_028885655.2. NCBI lineage: Eukaryota > Metazoa > Chordata > Mammalia > Primates > Hominidae > Pongo > Pongo abelii. The sequence continues at coordinate 10,390,182 of NC_071994.2, forward strand.
GCCACCATCACTGAGTTAAAAACCTGAAGACCTTACGGAGACACCTGTCAGTGCCTGCCCCAGACTCACCTGAATTGGCAAGGGCCAGGGCCTTCAGTAGAACATACTCCTCTCGCTCCAGCCGCAGGGCCTGCAGCCGCCGCACTAGTTGCAGCAGGGCAGCCCCCAGTTCCCCCAGGCCAGCTGCCCGTGCCCCCTCTTCATCCAGGACTAAATCCTCAGCAAAGGCCAGCTCATCCTGCAGTGGCAGTGAGCGCTGGGCCACACCCAGCACCAGCACCTCCATCCACACGCTCTGCAGTACTGACATCTGGTCAGACAGCGACAGCGATGAGAAGCCTAGGGGGCAGCGGGGAGCAGGCCTGGCTGAGCAAGCGCACCAGAGCCGGGCCCGTTCAGGGCAGCCCCGGGTCACCTGGGCCCTTTACCTGGGATGCTCTTGGCCCAGCTGATGGTGACCACGATCTCTCGGTCAAAGAGGTCACAGAGGGTAGCCACGGCTGGGAGGTGCCCATCAGGGCCTGCAGGGTCAGGCATGGCATAGAGCTTCTCAGGCTCAACCACCAGCAGATGAGACACCAGTGCATTCACTGGGGCTGCGGTGACAATTAGAGGACAAGAGTCAGGAGCACTGGAATCTGTCAGGCCTCGGGTCAAGCATCTTCCCACAGTGGCTCCCCCGTGGCCTTCCTCAGTAGCAGCTGGCCAGCGACTTCCCTCCAGGGAAGAGTGCTAACTGTCCCAGGGAAAGCCCGTGTGTTTGTGGACAGGCTGTGAGTGCTGGAAAATCGTCCCTGTTCCCAGTCCTGCTACTTTTCCTGATGCAGGAAGAGGCAGTTTCACATGTCTTGGGGAAATGAGTGAGTGAAGAGACGAAGGGGAAATACAGGTCCCAGTGCCCAAGATAACTATGATGCCACACATAGGCCTCCCGTTTCCTAGCCCCAGGGACCCACAGTGCTCTCACCTGTCTTCCGGGGACCTCCAGCGACTGCCAGGGGCCCAGCAGGGAAGGGGCCCGGGAAGGGCAGTGGGTCCACCTCCGGCCGCCGCTTGTACTTCTGCCGCCCACCCCGGACGCGGTCCAGGCGCACTCCTTGAATTGTAGGACAGATAGGACAGTGACTGTGGTGCTGTGGGCAGGGTGGGGCTTGCTCTCCAGAGCTGTCCTCCCCGAGTCCACTCACCAGAACTCCCAGGCCTCACCCCCACCTGGCCCGGGTCCCCGACTCCCCCAGCCCTCGCCCAGCCCCTGCCCAGCGCTCACCCTCCTTGAGCATGCCCACCCGCAGGCACTTGGTGAAGCGGCAGGCCTGGCAGGCCTTGCGTCTCCGCTTGGTGATCTCACACTCGTTGGAGGCCGGACAGCTGTACTCGATGCTCCCTGCCAGGAAGAGGCAGGGCTCCAGTGGCAGCCTCCCAGGGCCAGGAGGGGACCCAGCTGACAAGAGAGCCCTGACTCTCCCCGGGCAAGCACAGGTCTGGGGGTACGGGGAGGAAAGGGAGAGCAGGCGGCCATGAGCGGGCAGGGAGGGGAGTGGCTGCTGGGCGGGGGAGCCCTGCCTGGATGAGGGAGGAGCTGGACCAGGCAGCGGGGCTGCATCTCGGCCCCAAGCCTCATCTCTGGACCACACCGCCCTCATCTGCTGACATCAAGGGCCACAAGGACCTCTGCATTGCTAAATCCAGTGGTCAATTCTCAGTCCTCATGTTACTTGGCCTAAAAGGAGGATCTAAGGCTGTTGATCACTTCCTGCTCCTAGAAACACTTAAAACACTTTCTTCTTTTGCTTCTGGTTTTCCTCCCACCACACCAGCCACTTTGTGGTTTCTGTGCATCTTCCCAAGCTCTTTCATCCAGATTGCCAGGGCTGTCCTTGGAGCTCATCTCCAATCCCATGGCGATCTTCCCCAGCCATGGGGCTCTCACGTTTCTACCTCTAGCCTGGACTTGCTGTGAGCTCCAGACCCATCTCTCCAGCTGCCTCCTCGACATCCTGCATGTCTAGAAGGCATCTCGGACCAAACACAGCCTACGTGGACTCCACATGTTCACTTGCCCGAGAAGAAACCTAGGCAGAATCTCTGGTTCCTCTCACACCCCACATCCAAGCCACCAACACATTATGGTGGGCTTTACCTCCTCCAAGGTCCAGAATCCACCTCCTGCCCCTGGCAACTACTTCCACCCTTGACCCGATAGTCACTGTCACCTCGCCCCTCGCTGGCCTCCTGCTCTGTCCCTGCTTGCTCCAGTCTGTTCTCGACTCAGCAGCCAAGAGGGTCCTATTAAGCCTCCATTACATCCTGTACCTCCTCTTCTCAAAACCCTCTGGGGATTTCCCTTCTCTGAGTCCAAGCCAAAGCGAACCCACGTCCTCCCAGGCCTATGTCCCTGCTTCTTGCCTCCTTTTGACCTCTGCTCCTTGCTGTCGCCTCCTCCATGTTCCTCAAACAGGCCCTGCCTGGAGCTCTGGTCCTGAAGTCCACACAGGCTCCCTCACCTCCCTCTGCTCACTGTCACCTTGGAGGTCTTCCCTGGCCACCCTGTGACAATGCCAAATCCCTTTGCAGAGTCCTCCTGGCCTCTGAGCCCTGCTTCTGATTTCTCTTCAGCCCTCAGCACCACAGAACACGCTGCATATGCACTCACCTATCTCGTTTATTACGCCTCCCCCTTCAGTGGCAGCTCCACCAGGGCAGGAACTGGCCCCAGCACTAGCAACGAGGCCTGGCACATGGTGGGTGCTGGCGGCCCTCCCGGCCTCACAGGGCCCCGCAAGGACCAAATGACACAGCTAGACAGCAGGCCCGCAGCACATTTCTCCTCCCGGTGCATTTTCTCCTACCCCCTACTTGGGCTTCAGCACTCAGCTCAAGACACCATGGCCAGGCGCGGTGGCTCACGCCTGTAATCCCAGCACTTTGGGAGGCCGAGGTGGGTGGATCACCTGAGGTCAGGAGTTCGAGACCAGCCTGGCCAACATGGTAAAACCCCGTCTCTACTAAAAGTACAAAAATTAGCCGGGCGTGGTGGCAGGCACCTGTAGTCCCAGCTACTCAGGAGGCTGAGGCAGGAGAATCGCTTGAACCCAGGAGGCAGAGGTTGCAGTGAGCCGAGATTGTGCCACTGCACTCCAGCCTGGGTGACACAGCGAGACTCCATCTCAAAAAAAAAAAAAAATTAGCTGGGCATGATGGTGCATGTCTGTAATCCCAGCTGCTCGGGAGGCTGAGGCAGGAGAATCGCTTGAACCCGGGAGGCAGAGGCTGCAGTGAGCCGAGATCGTGCCATTGCACTCCAGCCTGGCCAACCAGAGCAAAACTCTGTATCAAAAAAAAAAAAAAAAAAAAAAAAAAAAGGCCGGGTGCAGTGGCTCACGCCTATAATCCCAGCACTTTGGGAGGCCGAGGGAGGCAGATCACAAGGTCAGGAGTTCAAGACCAGCCTGACCAACACGGTGAAACCCCATCTCTGCTAAAAATACAAAAATTAGCTGGGCGTGCGCCTGTAATCCCAGCTACTCAGGAGGCTGAGGGAGGAGAATTGCTTGAACCTGGGAGGCGGAGGTTGCAGTGAGCTGACGTTGTGCCACTGCACTACAGCCTGGCGACAGAGTGAGACTCTGTCTAAAAAAAAAAAAAAAAAAGTCCGGGAGCGTAATCCCAGCACTTTGGGAGGCTGAGGCGGGTGGATCACAAGGTCAGGAGATTGAGACCATCCTGGCTAACATGGTGAAACCCCGTCTCTACTAAAAATACAAAAAAATTAGCCAGGCGTGGTGGCGGGCACCTGTAGTCCCAGCAGCTCGGGAGGCTGAGGCAGCAGAATGGTGTGAACTCAGGAGGCGGAGCTTGCACTGAGCCAACATCACGCCACTGGACTGTAGCCTGGGCAACAGAGTGAGACTCCGTCTCAAAAAAAAAAAAAAAAAAAGACGAGCCCTCTGGAGCCTCAGAACCAGCACCTCCCCTTCCTGCACATACCACAGCTGTAATAAGACAAGTCTGTGCAACTCACTGTTGCCCAGCTCTCGCCTCTGCCAGGATGTAAACTGCCTGAGGGCAGAAACAGCCCTGCTTCAGCCCCAGCTATGTCCCCAAAGCCTGGAACACTGGCCAGGACAGCAAAGAACAGGTCTGTGCCGAGCAGGGACTCTGGCTACCACATACCTTTATGACCTTGGGCAAGTCCCATGCCTAACCCCTTGAACCCTCAGTTTCCCAGCTGTAAAAGTGTCCCACAGAGTCGGGTCGTGAGAATTAAAGGGGATAATATGGGCAAAACATCTAGCATGGTTCATGACACCTAAGTGCTCAATATACAATTCCTCTTCACAGCCAGCACACAATAAATATTTGTCAATAGTCAACATACAGTGAGGGGCCCCAGGGTAGGTAGGAGACACCCGCACCCTGGCCGGCTGGCTCACTGGTCTTCAGAGCGGGAAGGGTACACAAAGTTTTAGATTGCTGGATTTTGGCCAAGTTAAAACTTGCTGGATTGGCTGGGCGCAGTGGCTCATACCTGTAATCCCAGCACTCTGGAAGCCCGAGGAGGGCAGATCACCTGAGGTCAGGAGTTTGAGACCAGCCTGGCCAACATGGTGAAACCCCATCCCTACTAAAAACACAAAAATTAGCCGGGCTTGGTAGCAGGCACCTGTAATCCCAGCTACTTGGGAGGCTGAGGCAAGCGAATGGCTTGAACCTGGGAGGCAGAGGTTGCAGTGAGCCACGACTGCAGGCCGTTGCACTCCAGCCTGGACAACAAGAGCAAAACTCCGTCTCAAAAAAAAAAAAATTTGGCCAGAAGCAGTGGCTCACACCTGTAATCCCAGCACTTTGGGAGGCCAAGGCGGGTGGATCTCGAGGTCAGGAGATCGAGACCATCTTGGCTAACACGGTGAAACTCCATCTCTTCTAAAAGTACAAAAAATTAGCCAGGCATGGTGGCGGGCGCCTGTAGTCCCAGCTACTCAGGAGGCTGAGGCAGGAGAATGGCGTGAACCCGGGAGGCGGAGCTTGCAATGAGCCTAGATGGTGCCACTGCACTCCAGCCTGGGTGACCATGCGAGACTGTCTCAAAAAAAAAAAAAAAAAAAAAAAAAAAAACTAGCTGGAATGTCACAATCAGTCATTCGGCGTCTGTCCAAAGTTCGGCGTTATTAGTAATAAGCAGAGGAAGCAGTCTAACATTGAAGAGTTCAGTTCTGGACCTATACTGACCCAAGTTCAAATCTTGGTTCTGCCATTTCCTAGTTGTGAGACTTCAACAAAGTTTCAAATGCCTCTCTTAGTCTCAGTTATAACAGTACTGACACCTTATAGGGTTGCTATGGGGACTAACTGATCATAAAAGAACACAGTGCCTAGCACAAGGTAAGCACCAAGATTTTTTTTTTTTTTTTTTAATTTATTTATTTTTTTTTTGATACGGACACTCACTCTGTCACCCAGGCTGGGAGTGCAGTGGCACGATCTTGGCTCACTCCAACTTCTGCCTCCTGGGTTCCAGCAATTCTCCTGCCTCAGCCTCCTGAGTAGCTGGGACTACAGGCACCCACCACCACACCTGGCTAATTTTTGTATTTTTAGTAGAGACAGGGTTTCACCATGTTGGCCAGGCTGGTCTCGAACTCCTGACCTTGTGATCCTCCCATCTCAGCCTCCAAAAGTGCTGAGATTACAGGCGTGAGCCACCACACCTGGCCTTTTTTTTTTTAATTATACATGTTATAGCTCCCAAAGTAACCAATGGTTACATAAAAGCAGAAATAACGGAAATAATAGGCCCTTCCCAGGCAATGCTTAATGTCAGCATCTTGCTCATTCCCCCAAATTCTGATAAGCTTTCCTGAGTGAGAAAAAAAATCAGTGACTTTTAAGAGCAGAGATGCCTGTAAGTTCTTTTTTTTTTTTTTTTTTTTGAGATGAGAGTGTCTCATTCTGTTGCCCAGGCTAGAGTGCTGTGGCATGATCTCAGCTCACTGCAACGTCTGCCTCCCGGGTTCAAGCAATTCTCCTGCCTCAGCCTCCCAAGTAGCTGGGATTACAGGCACTCACCACCACGCCCGGCTAATTTTTGTATTTTTAGTAGAGACAGGGTTTCACCATGTTGGCCAGGCTGGTCTCGAACTCCTGACCTCGTGATCCGCCTGCCTCAGCCTCCCAAAGTGCTGGGATTACAGGCCATGAGCCACCAAGCCCAGCGTTTTTGTTTTTTTTTGTTTGTTTGTTTTTTGTTTTTTCAGATGGAGTTTCACTTTTGTTGCCCAGGCTAGAGTGCAATGGCGCGATCTGGGCTCATTGCAACCTCTGCCTCCCGGGTTCAAGCAATTCTCCTGTCTCAGCCTCCTGAGTAACTGGGATGACAGGTGCATGCCACCATGCTTGGTTAATTTTTGTATTTTTAGTAGAGACAGGGTTTCATCACATTGGTCAGGCTGGTCTCAAACTCCTGACCTCAGGTGATCCGCCCACCTTGGCCTCCCAAAGTGCTGGGATTACAGGCATGAGCCACCGCGCCCGGCCTTTTTTTTTTTTTTTTTTTTTTTTTGAGATGGAGTCTCACTCTGTCACCCAGGCTGGAGTGCAGTGGCATGATCTCGGCTCACTGCAACCTCCGCCTCCTGGGTTCACGCCATTCTCCTGCCTCAGCCTCCCAAGTAGCTGGAATTACAGGCGCCCGCCACCATGCCCGGCTAATTTTTTGTATTTTTAGTAGAGACGGTGTTTCACCGTGTTAGCCAGGATGGTCTCGATCTCCTGACCTCATGATCCGCCCGCCTCGGCCTCCCAGAGTGCTAGGATTACAGGCATGAGCCACAGCACCCAGCCTTTTTTTTTGAGATGGAATCTCGCTCTGTCACCCAGGCTGGAGTGCAGTAGTGTGATCTTGGCTCACTGCAACCTCTGCCCCCTGGGTTCAAGCAATTCTCCTGCCTCAGCCTCTCAAGTAGCAAGTAGCTGGGATTATAGGGGCAAGCCACCATGCCCAGCTAATTTTTTGCATTTTTAGTAGAGATGGGGTTTCACCACCCTGGCCAGGCTGGTCTCAATCTCCTGACCTCAGGTGATCCGCCCGCCTTGGCCTCCCAAAGTACTGGGATTACAGGTGTGAGCAACCGTGTCCGGCCTTGCCTGTTAGTCTTTTTAAAGTTGGGTGCTAAACTATGATGTAGCCCCTCAAGTACTGATAAAAATCTACCTTGGTTTGGGAGGCCGAGGCAGGTGGATCATTTGAGGTCAAGAGTTCGAGACCAGCCTGGCCAACGTGGTGAAATGTCGTCTCTACTAAAAATACAAAAATTAGCTGGGCATGGTGGTGCACACCTGCAGTCCCAGCTACTCAGGAGGCTGAGGCAGGAGAATCTCTTGAACCCAGGGACGGAGGTTGCAGTGAGCAGAGATTGCGCCACCACACTCTAGCCTGAACAACAGAGTGAGACTCTGTCTCAAAAAAAAAAAAAAAAAATTAAAATCTGCCTTGTGTTGGTGCTGCTTTGGGAAAATTAAGAAAAAGGGGACATGTTCTATGCTGGGGAGAGGTCAGAAGCTGCCAGAAACAAGAACAAAGCTTAGGAACAGACAGAGGCTGCCTTGGACTCTTTCAGAGCCACTGTAGAAGGTGCTGGGCCTAGAGTACCCAGGTGGTACCCCTGAGCTCACTCACATCCACTGCAATGCATCAGCACACCTGGTGCTTTTACCATACTTCTCAGGGAAAGGGTGTCTGGGAGGTAGAGGGACTGGAAACACCAGATTGTTAGCCTCAAGCGGTGCCATGGCCATCTGGGGGCCTACTGAACCCAGCAGTGTACCCAGAGGGTGCAGGGCAAAGGACAGGGGAGTGGGCTGGGGGCTCACCCTGGATGGTCCTCTTGAAGAAGGCTTTGCAGGCCTCACAGGATGCCACACCGTAGTGGTAGCCGGAGGCCACGTCCCCACAGACCAGGCAGAGGCGCTTGGGCAGGGAGCTGAGCACAAGCTTCCCACCGCCCTGCTCGCCAGGCCCAGCCCCCTCCCCATCCTCCTCTTCCTTGTGGCCTGGGAGGCAGCGAGTGGGAGCTGGACCAGGGGCCAGGGCCACAGGAGGCTCGGTCTCCGTCTCCGAGGAACCCTTTGGACTGTCGGGGCTGGCCGGCTCTGCCTTGATGTAGAGAGGCTCAATGCCCACCACCTGGCTGGACATGGCGCTGGTCACCTGCAGGGAGAGACCTGTAGGTTCGCAGGGAGGCACTGGGATGGGGGATGGGAGACACCCTGCCACACGGGTTGCCCAACCTCGGGCCTAGGGCCAGGCTTCCAAGCCCAGCAAGTGGGGAGGAAGGGGGGCAGAGTCCAAGGAAGGACTGCCCAGGAACAATGCCCCCTCCTAGCTGTTGCCATGGAAACAGAGTCTTCAGGGCCAGTAACTGACAGCAGGTCCCCCCCTTGGGAACCTGGGGGAGGCTTAGAAAGCCCCTTCTCCCACCCAGGCCAGGGAGCAGGGTAACCGTAGCCCCCAGGCAACCTTCAACCCCACCTGGAATCCCTAGCCAAAAGCAGGATACTTCCCAGTTTTCTTCAGATGGGGGGGACCTCTGAGACTCTGCCCTCACCTGGGTATTCTGCATTGGAGAGCAGACCCAAGGCCAGTGGACGTGCTCACACCGAGTTCACACACTCCACTCACCAGGGTGCTCAGGAGCCCCACAAGCCCACGCAGGCTCGCTCTCTGCTGGGGGCTTTCACACTCGCACCCGCCTTCCCAAACCCGTGCTCGCTTCTGCTCACACTTGTGCTCACATACTTCTGGAGCGCACACCCCATCCGCGAACTCAGTCAAGGCTCATGATTACACACACTCTCACTAGGTCCCCACATCCACACGCACAGGCACGGACTCATGAAAACACCTCCAGAGCTTTTCACACCTGACACGCGGCTGCCCTCCTGCCCCAGCATGCCGATCCCAGGCACACGGCGGGCGCCGCTCCACCTCCTCGCGACCAGCCTGCAGGTCCACTCTTATACGCCCGCTGTCGCAGAGGCCGCCACCTCCCGGGGCGCCGCGTCCCGCCCCCAACCTGCGCACACCTTTGGGAAGTTGCCTAAAGTTGCTACGCCTCCCCCTCCCCGCCCGCGGGAGACCTCTACCAGGTTATCAGGAAGTAAGTGGGGAGAGCCGACGAGGAAGTTCTCCCCTGCCGGTGCGATGACCTTTGACCCAGAGAGGAGGGTGGCCCCAGGCCCCTTCGAGCGCCCCCACGTGGTCTTCAGAGCCCCTTCCCAGACATAGAGCCCTCCCCGTCTTCCACCCCGGCCAGCCCTAGGGACTTCGGCAAGTGCGGGATTGAACCCTGCCCCGGGGCGGGCTGGATCGGAGGCCCAACCCTGACTCGGGTCAGGACCCGCAGCCAGAGCCAGATCCTGCCCCAGGCCGGCCCACCAGGACTCGGACGCCGGATCCCGCCTGAACCCTGACCAGTCCGACCCTCGACTGGGTCCCAACCGCGGCCCGGACTGGCCCCAGAGTCGGACCCCGCCTGCAGCCCGCCCCGCCCGCCTCCCTGCCGCGCTCGCACATGGCCCCCGCGCCCCGCCCGCCCACCCCCGCGGCAGCGCTCCCCTCCGCCCCCGGACCTGGGGCTCCGGCAGCGCGGTCGGGCAGGCATGGGGGCCGAGCGGCCCGGAGTGCCGGAGTGAGCCGGGGGCCGCGGGCGGCCCCTCCTCCGCCTCCTCCTCGGGCCGCGCCGCCCCACCGCGCCGCGTCCCCTCACTCGGCGGCGCCGCCGGCTGCTTGTAGGACACAAAAGGACATCGCGGCCGCTTCCTACTCCGCTTCCTCCAGCTGACAGCGGGGGTGGGGCTGGCCGTGCGCATGCAAAACAGGGGGCGGGGCCCGGGGGTCCTATGCTAATCAGACCAGCGGGGCGGGCGGCGCCTGCGCGCCCGGACGAGTCGGGGCGGAGCCGGCAGCGCCAGTGGGAGGGCCTTCGCGCAGGTCCCGCCCCGCAGCCCGCCGAGCTACTGCGGCGCACATGCGTACGCGGCCCCTGGGAGGGGCGGGGCCGGAGACGCGGGGGGCGGGGGCAATAGAGCCGTGAGCAAGTGGGGCCAGAAGCGCTCTTTCGTAACGGAGGAGGCGGGGCGCGCTTCGCGCGAGAGGAGTGGGCGAGGCGGTGCAGGCTGCAGTCGCGGAGCCAAGAGACCACTTACAGATGAAAACGCAAGGGCGGGACGAGTGGAGAGGCTGGACCTGCTACCTATGCTTGAGGGGCGGAGCCTAGCGCGCCGTCGCGAGGAGGGAGGTGCTGCCCCGTTCCCCCTACCCCCTTCCCCCCAAAGCGACACCAACTGGGTACTCCGTAGACCAAGTAGCCCCACAGAGCTGCGGAACTTGGGGTGGGTGAAGCCGACTTAAAACATGCAAGAAGCCCTGTATTGCGAGTCTCGGAAGGTAGGGCCGATAGGGCCCGAACGGAGAAAGCTCAAGGTCACTGCGGTGACCGAATGAAGGTCACGGGGAAGGGCGGGGCCACGTGCGTCCGCCTCACGCGGGCTGTCATGCACTGACTCACAGACCATGCATCGACTCTTTTATTTCTTTAGGACTCAAATTCCACTCGGATGGGGTCGGGCTTGGGTCTGGGGACCGGGCAGGCGCGGGGCTGGTTCGGGTCGCTGCTCGAGCCCAAGGTGGCGTTTTTAATTCACGTACAGCCTCTTGCTCCGGCGCTTCTTGAGCCCCTCGATGTATCGCTGCAGCTCCTTAGTCAGGAAGTGGTCCCTGCCGATCCCTAACTGGTAGCCTAGGAGGAGGGCAGAGCTCGGCTCAGGGCAGTGAGCAACCGAAAGGTCTCCCCACCAGCGGGCGCCGCATGTGTGATTCGAGGAACCGCAGATGATTCGAGGTAGCAGCAGCGCAGGGCGCTCAGGTCTGTGTTAGCCTGCGGAACTTTGCATCTCTAAGGGTGCTGAGTGTTAAGGTGGAGGATGGATGAGGTCAAGGCTAGGGAAGACGTTGCAGGCCTGAACTAGGGCGGTGGTAGCAGAGCAGTTTGCCCACCTTCTGGACCAGCCACCCACTCTAAGCCATCAGCTGGCCCTTTATCACCGCTGGGCTTTCCTACCCCAGCAGCAAAAGTTCACCCACATAATCCACTGTCCAAAGGCTCCTCACAACTCCCCAACCAGAGGGAGTCGAGGCCACACCAAGGCGGTCATCCCACTGTGCAGGTGGAGAAACAGCCACAGAAAAGCCTCCTTCAGCTGGAGAGGGGCTGCACTCAGCCTGGAGTCAGGCCTCTGCCCATCACCACATGTTCCCCACTGGGTCTTTCTGTGCCCATTCCCTCAGCTTTTAACTTTTATGGGGCCCTTGGAATACTTGTGAGTGCCAACGGCATCTGACAAGACATAAGACACCCTGAAATCCCATCCCCCGGGCCCCAGCCCTGCAAAATCCACCAGAATCTGTCGTGGGAGTTCTTGGGGGTTGGTGGGGAGCTCACTCCGGAGGGCTTTGGTGAGGATTTCCAGAGCTTCATTCTCCATGAGTTCCATCAGGGGCAGTGGCAGCTGGAGAAGCAGCAAGAGGCTTAGGCGTCCAGGGACTTCATCTCTGCCCACAGCTGAAATGCCCCCACCTCCCTGTGGCCCCCACCCTGCCTGCCCGCCCCTCCACCCTGCCAACCACCCCCAACTTTCATATCCTATCAACCCCCAATTTGCCTATCCCCTGCCTCACTGAAACTCCCAGTCTCCCCAGCCCCTCCAACCCTGCTCTGCTGCTCTGCCCAGTAGGCTTGATGGGGCATGTGCTTCACAATATTGAGCGATGACATTGAGGAAGACTTTTCTGGGAGAAGAGAAAAAAGGGTTAGTCATCTGCAGACTCCTGGGCCTTCCCTGGAGCAGAGGAGATGGGTAGGCACCTTGTGAGAGGGAATGGCCTTCAGAGACCAGCTCCTGGTGCAGCCTTGGGGTCAGCATGGGACAGAGGTTACAACCCTGAGCTTTAGAGCCCCACCCACCTGGTTCCAGTTCTGACTGCCCCACAGTGTGACACTTAGGACCAGTGACTGACACTCTCTGACCCTCAAGTTCTTCATCAGTAAAATGGGGTAATAAGAACAGCTCTTGGCCGGGCACAGTGGCTCATGCCTGTAATCCTAGCACTTTGGGAGGCCGAGGTGGGCAGATCACAAGGTCAGGAGTTCGAGACCAACCTGGCCAACATGGTGAAACCCCCATCTCTACTAAAAATACAAAAATTAGCCGGGCATGCTGGCAAGTGCCTGTAATCCCAGCTACTCGGGAGGCTGAGGCAGGAGAATCACTTGAACCAGGGAGGCGGAGGTTGCAGTGAGCCGAGATTGTGCACCTGTACAAAGACGTGAGACTCTGTCTCAAAAAAAAACTAAAAAAAAAAAAAAAAAAAAAGAACAGCTCTTGGCTCTTGGCCAAGCGGTGGCTCACGCCTGTAATCCCAGCACTTTGGGAGGCCAAGGTGGGCAGATCACAAGATCAGGAGTTCAAGACCAGCCTGGCCAATATGGTGAAACGCCGTCTCTACTAAAAATACAAAAATTAGCCAGGCATAGTGGCAGGCACCTGTAATCCCAGCTACTCAGGAGGCTGAGGCAGGAGAATTGCTTGAACCGGGGGGGCGGAAGTTGCAGTGAGCCGAGATCGCGCCATTGCACTCCAGCATGGGCAACGGAGCGAGATTCTGACTCAAAAATAAATAAATAGCCGGGCGCGGTTGGCTCACACCTGTAATCCCAGCACTTTGGGAGGCCGAGGTGGGCGAGGTCAGGAGATTGAGACCATCCTGGCTAACAAGGTAAAACCCCGTCTCTACTAAAAATACAAAAAATTAGCCGGGCGTGCTGGCGGGCGCCTGTAGTCCCAGCTACTCCAGAGGCTGAGGCAGGAGAATGGTGTGAACCCGGGAGGCAGAGCCGGGTTGGCGCCACTGCACTCCAGCTTGGGCGACAGAGCGAGACTCCGTCTCAAAATAAATAAATAAATAATAAATAGCTCTTTATGGAGGTTGTGAAGTTTGAAGGTGACAATCCAGGGGAAGCCCCGTGCCTGGCACACAGCAAGTGCTCAATATGTAACCATTGTTATACTGTTATTGGTTCTGACTCTCTGATGAAGTAGTTTGAGGGGGTGCCAGACAGTGCCCAGCACGTAGTAGGGGCTTAGAAATTGTAACCAGCAACTGACTAATGGAAAGACGTACACCTCCTCAACCAGCGCAAATCATAAGACAAGGAGTTAACTCTTGCAACTGGTGGGATGATTCCATTAAAAACGCAGGTCTCGCCGGGCATAGTGGCTCACACTTGTAATCCCAATACTTTGGGAAGCCGAGGCAGGAGGATCACTTGAGCCCAGGAGTTTGAGAGCAGCCGGGGCAACATGTCGAAATTTTCTCTACAAAAAATAAAAAATTAGCTGAGAAGGGTGGTGCCGGCCTGTCCTCCCAGCTCGGGGTGGTGGGGGTGGCTGAGATTGGAGGGTACCTTGAGCCTAGGAGTTTGAGGCTGTAGTGAGCTATGATCACAACACTGCACTCCAGCCTGGGCGACAAAGCAGGACGTCGTCTCTAAAAAACAAAGGCCAGGCGCAGTGACTCAAGCCTGTAGTTCCAGCACTTTGGGAGGCCGAGGCCGGCGGATCACTTGAGGTCAGGAGTTCGAGACCAGCCTGGCCAACATGGTGAAACTCCGTCTCTACTAAAAATACAAAAATTAGCCGCACGTGGTGGCGCGCGCCTGTAATCCCAGCTACTCGGGAGGCGGAGGTTGCAGCGAGCAGAGATCGTGCCATTGCACCCCAGTCTGGGCGACACAGCGAGACTCCGTCTCAAAAAAAAAAAAAAAGTGGGAGGCGGGAGGATCACTTGAACTGCAGTGAGCTATAATCGCACCACTGCACTCCATCCAGCCTGGGCGACAGAGTGAGATCCTGTCTCAAAAACAAAACAAAACAAAACGAAACAAAAAACCCCCGCAGGTCCTACCACGGGGTCTTTGCGCAATTTATTTGGTGCGTCCTTCCCCGGACTCTGCGCGCCACGACCGAAAGGCCTGTTACAACGCCTGCCCGGGAGGGGGCGCTCCAAGAATGCCTGGCGGATTTAAAGGGGGAAATACTGGCGCGGGCGCCTCTCCCAGGGAATCCTGGACACTTGGATCCCATCAGTTTCCCCCCATTTTACAGCTCCAGAAATTGAGTCCCTGGCCAGCTTATTGCCCTGCGGGCGCCCACGGCCTGACGAGGCCACACTGACCGGCCTCGATCTGGGATGCAGTGTCCTTCTCCCCCAGATTGATTTCCATGGAGCTGCCGCGGTGCAACTCCAGCTCCACCAGCGCGTGCTCGTCCAGTTCCTCCGGCTTGTGGCTGGCCTTGTACCCCTCGTCCAACGAACCGCGCCCCGGGCTGTGCCACCCGCGGGTCTTGCTAATGTTGCGGCCCTCCTCGTCGAAGCCCTCGCAGACCTCGGACAGCGGCATGTTCAGCTGTGCCTGGGACAGCGTGGTCGTGGTCCACAGGTCCCGAGTGTCGTTGTGCACGCTCTCCTTGTCCGAGCCTTGGCGGTCGGAAGACTTGAGCGACACCTGTGGGCCACATACAAGGAGGGAGCCAAGAGTCGCGGATGGCTGGAGCGGGAAGGAAGAGAGGGCTGGGGAACTGAGCCGGGCCCGGTTGGGGATCCCGTAGAACGTGGGGTTGGGTGGGGGCTGCGGGCAGCCAAGGCTGAGTAAGAAATAGCGCCAGGGGCCCGAATCGGACCAAGGGTGGGTTGGGAGCGGACAGGGTAACGGGCCCGGGAAGAGGTCTTACTTTCGAAGGCTTTTCCTCCATGGTTCTGCCCCAACGGACCCAGACGCCACAGGCCTCGAGACGAGAAGGGGGTCAACGCTCCAGGAAGGGAGCGGGGCAGGGTCTCTCGCGCTGGGAGAGTTCAAACGACAGCCCTCCACGCGAGATGCCATTCTCTCCCCTGCCTCTCCCTTCCCGCACCCCACCCGCCAATGTGTGTGCGGAGGCTGGAGACGTGCAGCCCATCCCGGCTGATCCCCACGCCGGACCCTACCCAGCCTCCTCCAGGCAGAGACGCGGGCCTGAGAGGGCCGAGACTTGACCGACCTGGGTGCCCGGGGACCCTCGGCCTGGGGGTCACGGGAGGCCAGAGGTGCCCCCACGGTGGCCCGAGGAAAGCACTTCCACACCCACTCGCGTCCGGGAGCGTCACGCCCGCAGCGGTGCAGACCGTTTTCATTTATTGATGCAGGCTTTGAGGCACAGTCGTGAGGTGCTGTGAGGGATACGCCCGCCCGGGGCAGCGACACAGAAAGCCTTGGGGGGTCTGGAGATGAATGGAAGTGAGGGAAGGGCCGGGGCCGGGGAGGCGGCGGAGAGGCAACTGTAGCCTCCTCCCCAGACTTCAGTCTCGTGGAAAGAGGGCTCTTTGGTCAAACAAGCCAGGCATGCCGGGGAGAGCAGAAACGAAGCCCTTGAGAGGCCCGGCCAGGGATCCTGCCCCTACACCGGCACGCTTTTGTCTCGGGGACGCCCGGGGCCGCGGGGCCGCACGGGCTTCCTGGGGGGATTGGGGCGGCGGCGATCTCGCGGCGCGCGGGGCAGCGGGCAGCCGCGCTCGCTCTGCGTATCCGAGGACTCGTCGATGAAGGCCAGGTTCTCGCTGGGATAATCCAGGGCCGAGGCCGTGGGCGGGGAAGGCGGCTGAGCCTTCTCGGGGGGCGAAGGGGATCGGGGCCTGCCCAGCGGCTGCGCTGGACAGGGCGGTGGAAGCAGCAGTGGCTGCTCCTTCTCCGGCGGCGGGGCGGCGGGCCCGGCTCGCTGGGTCACGCGCGCTGTCACCGTGCCAGTCCAGCTGGCAGCCTGCGCCGTGAGGCCGCCCATCTGCACGGAGAGGGAAAGCAGCCCTCGACTAGAGGTCTAGACCACTTCCACGACCTCCCGGGAACCTGCCCCTTCACCAGCAGGGATCAAACCCCAACCCTCTTTTCTGCCTGGTCCTCCAGCCTCAGCCAGCCCCAAGGATGGAAGGGCTCCTCCGCTGGGTGCTCCCAGCAGGGTGGCAAAATACAAATCGCCTGGCTAAATGTGAATTTCAGAGAAACAACAAATAAAATTTTAGTATAAATATATCTCGTGCAATAGTTGGGACATGTTTTGTTTGTTTGTTTGTTTGTTTGTTTGTTTTTGAGACAAGTCTAGCTCTGTCATCCAGGCTGGAGTGCAGTGGTGCGATCTCGGCTCACTGCAACCTCTGCCTCTCCGGTTCAAGCGATTCTCCTGCCTCAGCCTTCCAAGTAGCTTGGATTACAGGCGCCCGCCACCACGTCCAGCTAATTTTTATATTTTTAGTAGAGACAGGGTTTCACTGTGTTGGCCAGGCTGGTCTCGAACTCCTGACCTCGTGATCCACCCGCCTCAGCCTCCCAAAATGCTTGGATTACAAGCGTGAGCCACTGCTCCCCCCCGCCATAATAAAATTTTATTTATTTGAAATTCAAATTTAACTGAGTTTTGTTTTTTTGTTGTTTTTAATGTTTGTTTGTTTGTTTGTTTGAGACCACGGCTTACTCTGTCGCCCAGGCTGGAGTGCAGTGGTGCAATCATGACCCACTGCAGCCTCGACCTCCCCTGGCTCAAGCGATCCTCCCATCTCAGCCTCCCGAGTAGCTGGGACTACAGGCATACACCACCACGCAGGGCTAATTTTTGTGCCTTTTCTAGAGGCGGGGTCTCACCATGTTGCCCGGGCTGGCTTTCTGCATTTTTATTTGCTAAATCCGGCAATCCTACCCATGAGGGAAGAGGTGGTGAAGTTACCCACAAACTTATACCCCTCTGTTCCCTGCGGGGCACACACAGAGGCTCACTCAGCCCCTGCCTCAGGAGCCCACGCCCTGGATAGGAGACAGCCTGATCAACCCTCTGCTAGAGAACAGCACATTTGCACCACAGTGCGCAGGCACAGTGCCAACCCTGGGGCGCCTACCTCTGCCCGAGTGCGGCGGGACACTACTCGCAGCCAGTTCCCGATGGTGGTGAGCACTGAGGCGAAGTAAGCCAGGCCGAGCAGGATCCAGAACCACACCAGCGGCTGATAGGCTGGGGAGTCCTGCCTGGGGTCCGCGCCTGGGATACCACCAGGGAAGGCAGAAAGAATTGGATTGTGGGGCAAGCCTGTGAGCTCTGGTTCAGTGCCCCACTCTCAGGTTCTGGAGAGGACCTGCCCTCCCTAGGGCGATGGGTATGTGCTTGAGTGTGTGAGTGCAGGCAGGAAAATGAGTGGTGTGCATGAGTTGAAAGTGTGCAAGATAAAAGCATGCAAGAAGGGGCACTCCCGTGCAAGAATGTGACACATGCGAGGGGTGCATTTAATATATGTGTGAGCATGCATGAGACTCAAGCATATAAGAATGTGAGTGTGCATAAGGCACTGGCGTGTGTGCAAGGCTGTGATGGTGCATTCCATGATGGATGCAGGGGTTAGAGCAACCACATGGGATTTGGAGGGAAAGGCGGGAGTGCAGAGCCCCGATCAGGAATAAAGTAGATGGGAAAGTGCAGCACAAGAAGGGAGGCCTCACCGGCCACATAGTCGCCGAAGCCCACGGTGGTAAGCGTCACTATGACAAAGTAGATGGCCTCCAGCTTGCTCCAGTCCTCCATATAGCAGAACACGAACGTTGGCGTGAGGACAAAGAGCAGGCAGCCGATCAGCAGGAAAAGCATCGCTGACAGAACTCTTACTAGCTCTGGTGGCACGTGCCACTTCTGCGGGGAGGGGCAGTAGGCAGGACCCAGGAGACACCAACAATCCCCACTCCCATACTCCCCACTCCCACCCCCAGGAGCCTGTGGGAGAGGCTTATGGTCTTTGGGGGCGCGCTTATGTGCCAGGGACATGGGGAAGGGTAGCCGGAGCCCAGCACGAGGGCAGGCAGGGCATGGAGCAGCTCACCAAGAAGATGGCTTCAATGTGACCGATGCCATGGCGCAGGGAGGAGCCCAGCCGGTCCCCAACCCCTGCCAGTAGGATCCCAAACAGCGGAATCCCCACCAGCGCATAAAAGATGCAGAAGAGGCGCCCGGCATCTGTGCGCAGGGCCACATTGCCATAGCCTGGGCAGAGGGGCGATGCAGGAAGTCTAGGGGCCACCTGGGACCCCTCCGTCTCCCTGCACCTTCCCCCATGAGGAAGCTCCTTGCCGCCCCCCACATGCCAATCCCCTCCCCCACCGATGGTGGTGATGATGGTCCCTGAGAAAAAGAAGGCGCTGCCCAGGTCCCAGGCTGAGTGGCTGCTGTTGCTGGTCGAGTTGGTTTCTGGGTCTGCACCCCCTCCCAGGGCATCAGCCACCTCCTGCAGGATAAGGCGCAGAAGGAGGAGCTTCAGTTCTTCCCTCCTGTCTAGGGCAACTCGTGGCCCCTCCAGTCTCTAGGGTGACTCCCTCCCTGCTCCTCCCTGTTCTCCCCTTCCCTCTGGTCTCCCAGGAGGCAGTCTCTTACAGCAGAAGATGCAAACTGTGTCCAGTCTACCTTCAGGCAAGTTTGTTTGACTTCTACAATGTTTGAGAAACATTTTCGGTATCTGGCCCCTAACTTCAGACAACAAATTTCCACTTTTACCATAGTCAGGAGCACAGACCCTGGGACCAGACTGCCTGGGTTCAAATGTTGGTGCTATGGGACCTTGGGCAAGTTAACTCTCTGGCCTCAGCTTCTGCATGTCTCAAGTGGGGATGATAGTGACAGCATCTGCCTCCCAGATTTTTTTGTGAACTTGCTACAAAGTAAGCACTGACTGTTAAGTAAGTTCCCAAGCAGTGACCACACCCTGTGCTTCTAGCTTTCCAACCCCACCACTACCATTGCACCTATGGAAGCTGAATTTGAGTCCCTTTCCTTAGAAAATCTGAAGAAAGCTAGGGACTTTCTCTCCAGGAAGGTTTATATGCCACAAAATTTTGCTTCCAATTTTTAGGAGGTTTATATGCACACACAAAAACACACACATCCCACCCCTGCCGAAGCCCAAGCCAAACCCTGTGCTGCGGTGTAAATAATATTGATTGAGCACCTCTCAGTAAGTATTATTATTATTTTAAGGCTAGTCAAGTGAAGCAGTGGGAGTGGAGAAGGGACCAAGAAATCTGTAACTGGTTGTGATCAATTAGTTGTAAACACTACTGTACTCGGACCAGCCAATACATATTATTAAATGAATGTAATGTCCCTATTTGGATGTCTCCCCCTCTCGCCAGCATGCAGGTCCCATGGGCAGGGACTATTTTGAGAGTGCTTGTCCTAGGTGAGAGGAAGTCAGAGAGACTCTTCCCCAAGCAGCAGTGCCAAGGTACCAGAATGCTGTCTGTGGGGCGTATCATAAAGCACCTGTTCGCCCCGCCCCCTGATTGCAGTCCTCATTAGCAAGACTTAGTCCAAACTCATCTTCCTAAAGTGGCTGCTCAACACCCTGCATGGCTCCCCACTCCTTGCAGACCTAAACGCCCTAGATCAGCATTCAAGTCCTTTTTTCAAACTTCCCCTAGTCTTCTCCCTGGGACTCCAATTTGGCACCCCATGTTACAGCAACCTTCCCCCCAGATTTTCTGAGATGATTCCATTTCCTGTAATAATTGTTAATAAAAGCAAGAAGCGAAATAGCTAATTAAAAGTGATTTAATGTGTATTTTGCAACACTTTTCCAATAAATTCACGACTTCAGGGAAAAATCCTTTGTCATCCTGTGTGTTCTAATTTTTGCTTCAAATGACTAGGCATCTGCTAACTCCAGGTTCTGCAAAATGCTCCGGAACTTTCCAGCTTCCACGCCTTTGCCCATGCTGTCTCTCCACATGGGCGTCTCTTGCCCCTCGTCTCTACTCTCTACCCCTCTCGCCTGGTGTATTTCAATCAGCAGGTCATCCCTTAGGCCCCTGCCATCTCCGTCCTTCTCCCCAGCCCCTAGCTCAAGGTCTAGCACAATTGGTGCTTAACAGAAAGAGGGAAACTTCCTTTCCACTGAATCCTACAGTGATCTGTCTGACCATGGATCTCTCCCCTCACCTAGATGTGACACCCTCCAAGGCAGACCCTGTGCCTGATCCACCCCAATATCCCCTTGGCATATAACACTACAGCACCTAGCACACAGTAGGTGCACAATTGCTGCACAACTAATTCAGGGAGTGAATCCTACCGTGGAAGAGAAATAAAGCGGCTGTCACCCACCCTTCCAGGTCCTGCCTCTCCTTTTCTTCCTTTTTCTTATCCAGGAAAAAAGCAATTCCATTGTGAAGACAAACTAGGTCAGATTCCCTCCCTCCTTCCCTCCCTCCCTCTGTCCTGTGGTCTGGCAAGACACATTCTTCCCACGCCTCTCTGAGCCTCCACTGGCATTCTGGAAGTGTCAGAGACGATGTTGGGTGGTCTGTGTCCTGACCCCACCCCACACTCATCTCTGCCCTGAGTCCTGCTGCCTTGAGAATCCGCTGGAACGCTGAGGCCTCCGTGCCAATGGCCCCTCCCTCCACAAAGAACAGGCAGGGAACAAAGGGTACTCTTCAATTTCAAATAATAGACATTAATTTATTAAAGCGAAATCTTAATTTTTTTGTATGACTGTGACTCTGAAATCAGAAAAAGTAACAGAGGTGCCTGCCTGACTGTACCCCAGAAGGCTGCAGCCCAACACTTTCTTTTTCTTTTTTTTTTTTTTTGAGACCGATCATCCAGGCTGGGCTGGAGTGCAGTGGTGTGATCTTGACTCACTGCAATCTCTGCCTCCTGGGTTCAAGCAAGCGATTCTCCTGCCTCAGCCTCCCGAGTAGCTGGGACTACAGGCATGCACCACCACACCTGGCTAATTTTTGTATTTTTAGTAGAGATGGGGTTTCGCCATGTTGGCCAGGCTGGTCTTGAACTCCTGACCTCAGGTGATCCACCCACCTCAGCCTCCCAAAGTGCTAGGATTGCAGGCATGAGGCACTGTGCCCGGCCAACACTCTCTTGAGTCTATGGTTGGAGTCTGACCAGAAGTGCCTCAGGGAACCCTGACACACCCCCCTTCTCCCCACATGGTAAGCATGCATGCTAGGGGGAAGGGGCACCTGACCTGGCATTCCCGGTGGCATGGATCCTGGAACCCTCCCAAATCACCTGCACATGTTCATATGCACACTTTTTCAGGGGGAGGGGGTGTGTTCACCATGTTCTTGGGCTTTTCTAAGGCACATGACTCCAAGAAAAGTATGGGAACCGGTGTAGGTAGGGTTGCCAGATTTAGCAAACAAAAATATTGCTTGGGATGGACTTGTATTAAAAAGGCATTTGTGGGCCAGGCGTGGTGGCTCATGTCTGCAATCCCAGCACTTTGGGAGGCCGAGGCGGGTGGATCACTTGAGGTCAGGAGTTTGAGACCAGCCTGGCCAACATGGTGAAATCCCGTCTCTACTAAAAACACAAAAATTAGCCGGGCGTGGTGATGAATCCCTGTAATCCCAGCTGCTTGGGAGGCTGAGGCAGGAGAATCGCTTGAATCTGGGAGGTGGAGGTTGCTGTGAGCTGAGATCACACCACTGCACTCCAAACTGGGCCACACAGGGAGACTCCGTCTCAAAAAAAAAAGGCATTTGCGGTTTAACTGTAATTCATGTTTAAATGAGAGTCTTGGATTTTGTGTGGCAATCTAGACCAGTGAGACCTGTGCAAATGTAACACAGCCCATGCGCATGGCCATTCATTCATTCATTCATTTCCCCCTCATCCCACCACCATCACACCCTGAAGGAGACATTATAGGTGCACAGTCCTGTGCCAGGCTCTCCAGGGAAAACAAATGACCCCACAGTTGCCCTATTGAAAACGCAGAGACCTGGACCCCAGCCTCTGTCCCACAGCCTCCCGCTGCACCCCGTCCTCAGGGATACTGATCTGAAAGCAGCACTGGCACAGGGCCTCACTGGCACACAGCTAGTGCCAGGGGTGATGGGTGACAGCTGAAGGGGCTGCGGCCCACCCACGCACCTTGATGAGGAGGCCCAGCTCCTGGTCGCTCACACACGGATGGGCCCTCAGGAACTTCTCTCGGACCTCCCCCAGCTCCCTCTGGGCCTGCTGCTCGTGGGGCTGCTCCAGGGCCCGGAACACCAGGGCACCAGACACCAAGTAAAGCAAGACCAGCGCCAGCAGGGCCAGGAGCGTGGTGCTGCGCATGGCGCGCCCAGGCGCTGGGCCAGCTCCACTGCCCGCCTGGAGGGGCCGGGCGGGGGGCTCCTGGGGAGCTGTCGTCACTGCGGGCAAAACCAGGGATGCTGGGGTCACTGAGCTGGCCTGACACCCACACCCTCCTTCTCGATCCCCTACACACCCAAAGATCCATGAAGCCCCCAGCTGCACCGTCCACAGATATCCCTCTGGCTGGACACACCCAGTCCCCCTCCTATCTCCAGCCTTCCCCTTACCTCCGCTGCCCTCAGCCCCTGTCTCGGACTACCGGGTGAGGAAAGAGAGGAGGACACCGAGAAGGGAAAGGAAGGCGAGTGGGAGGCGGAAAGAGAGCCTAAGCCTGCCTAGGGGGAAGCGGGGCGAGCGAGAAAATGTGTGGGACCTGGGGGGGTGCGGGGAGCTGGCCCTAGAGGAGCAGGCTGAGGGGGCTCGGAGGCGTCGGAAGGGAAACCCGGAGGAGAGGCCGGACCGCGCAGGGCGGGGACAGGGGAATGGCGGGTCCCGGCTCGCCCGTTGTGGCTGCGACAGCATCTCCGCGGCTTCTCCGACCCCTCTCGCCTCGCCCTGCTTCCTGGCTAGCCCTCCAGGGTGCCCCCGCGCCCCGCCGGGTTTCGAGGAACCCAGGGGCGAGTCCCGGCCGCCGCACCCAGGCGAGGAGGGGTGCTGGGGACGCCCAGTTCCCGGAAAAAGCGGGGCGGGGGTCCGCAAAGGCCACACCGGGGCTGCAGTCCCCGAGACAGCTGTCAGTCCGGGACAGCCGGCGGCGGCGCCCACGCGCACACACGCCCCGGCACGCGCCGCCACGCGCGGGCACAAAGACCCGCGCGCCCACGCTCCATCCCGAGGCTGCAGCGCCGCGCCGCCCCGCTGCACGCACGCACCCCACCTGCACACTCCGCAGACGCCCCGGCACCCCCGGCCCTCATGGGCGTGCCGGCCGCGCCAGGGCACCCAGAGCCCACGCACACGTGTGCGGACACTAGCGTGCACACGCCAGACCGCAAGGCCACCGCGCAGCGCCCGCAGCTCGCTCCCACCGCCTCCCCCGCGTCCGCACAGCGACGCCTCGGAGCGTGGCGGGCGGCGGGACCGGCGGCCACACCACTCCCGGAGGCGCCCACGCGCGAGAGGTGGGCACCCCGCCCGGCCAGTCGCCCCTGGGGCGCCCCTGCCCCGGAGTCCTCCCTGAGCACCGGAGCCCGCCCCGCACTTACTGTCGGCCCCGCTGCGGCTGTGGCTGAGGCCCGGATTCCAGCACGGCCTCGCCGGTGCCGACTGGGCCGCGGAGGCGGCAGGGGCGGAGCGGGCGGCCGCCGGGGCTGGGACCCCCCTCCCGCCGGCAGAAGCCCCCCTCCTCCCGCGGTTAACCCCTCCGGCGCCGCGCTTCCCTCCGTGCAGCGCCCTCGCCGCCGGCGCCGCCCCAAGCCGTTTACCTGCGGCCGCCCGGCTCCCCACAGCCGGCCAGCCCCGGGAGGTGGGTGGCAGAGGAGCCGGAGAGGGGTTGCAGCTGGGGCCAGCCTTCTAGCCTTGGACCGGAGCCCAGTGTGGCCAGTGGCAGGGCCCCGACCTGGGCATCAGCTGGCCCACCTCTCCGGACAGGCACCACGCTAATCTGGCATCTCCCAGGCCCATTACCGGATCGGGAAGGGCCCGCAACTCTCCGCCCCTGGGGACAGCCTGGCCCTTGGGCTCAGCACTCATGAGGGAGGGGCTCCGCGGAACAAAGGGGTGGGGGAAACCCGGTGGGGCCACCTGGAATTGGCCGACGTGGAGGTTGGGACCCACCTCTGGGGAGCTGCTGCTGGAGCACCTCCTGCCCCCACTCCAGCTTTTGGCCCTCTACCTGCTCCCCGGCTATCCCTCCAGGGTGCTCCCTGCCCCAGCTTTTGGTTCTCACTTCCATGCCCAGAAATCAGCCCCGGAAGGCTGTGGCTGAAGCTGCCTGCAGATCCCAGCATGGCACTGGTGCCAGCATCCGCTCTCCCACTGCCTGAACACCCAGGCCCTGGCCGGTCCTGAACTTGCCCCGCCCTGTTCTCACCCACTTGCAACCTGTGACCTCTCCAAAGACCCTCTGGTTCCTGCTGGGGTCCTCAGCCCTCATGCTGGATGGCTTTCAGCCTGGGCTTTGAGGCTGACCACCCACTACTGGTAGGGAACCTGGACGGGTTACCAAACTCTGGAGTCTCCCTGTTCCCACTTACAGAAAAGGGGTGATTAATCATCACTTCGGGGTGCTGTTCTGGGCATTAAGGAGGTCAGCGTTTAGAAATCCTCAAAACAGAGCCTGGCACACACAATAAAGTGCCCCACAAACGTTAGCAGTTTTCCTTTCAACAAAAAGTGATTGTCCAGCTTCAAGCTGATTCTCTATGAGTCTCAGATGCCCTCTCTGGAGGCCCGTGAGGGCCTGGTGCCCAGGATGATCCCAAGTAAAGGGTTTTGAAGCAGGCCCAGTGATAAGCCAAGGGAACTCTGAAAAGCTGGAACAACCACCTATGTGGGCAGGGGACAGACCCTCCAGCAAAGGACTCCTAACCATCAGAACTGCCAGGGCCATGGGAGCAGAGGGCAGTGACTATGCTACTAAGGACAGTGGAGAAGAGGGCTACCAGGAGGGCATAGCTAGGGGACCACCTGTACATCTGGGCAAACCCACGCCCTGGTAGGAAGATGGGGGCTGCTCAGTCACCGCACCAACTCCCCAGCAAGCCCTGGACTAACTCCTGATTCCTAAAGACCAGGTTGGGGTGGTGATAGGGAAATAGGGCCTCCAGAAAGTCTAATCCATTGGGGTTAAGACTCAGAAGCTGCCAGGCATGGTACCTCATGCCTGTAATCCCAGCACTTTGGGAAGCTGAGGTGGGTGGACTGCTTGAGCCCAGGGGTTCGACACCAGCCTGGGCAACATGGTGAAACCCCACCTCTAAAATAAAAAATTAAAAACTTAGTCAGGAATGGTGGCATGTGCCTGTAGTCCCAGCTACTCGGGAGGCTGAGGCAGGAGGATCGCTTGAGCCTGGTAGGTTGAGGCTGCAGTGGGCCATGATCGTGCCACTGCACTCCAGTGTGAGTGACAGAGTGAGACCCTGCTTCAAAAAACAAAACAAAAAAACCTCAATGGCCACATACTCAGTAATGTGGGGCTGTGGGGCTCAGCAGAGGCACCATGTCCCTTGACCAGGAGACAGAAGGCTTCCTAAAGGAGGTGACAGTTGACGCAGGTCTTGAGGAAAGAGTAGCAACTGTTCAAGTGGAGAGGGATCTGGAGTTAGTGGGGGCAATTCTGGGCCAGGAGAGCTTTGAGAACAAAGGCCTGTGTGGTCTCCTTCCCTTGCAAACTGCAGGCCCCTCCTCTCCCAGTCCACCAGCCTTGATGGGGTAAGTCACCCCTGCCCAGCCTAGCAGCCCACTTCAAGGGCCAGTGACTGTTCAGCCTTAGGCTAAACAGGCAAAAGTGATAGGAACACAAGGCAGATGACAGACAGGTGTACAACTGTGGGGCGCAGACACTGTTTATTGAGTGGCAGGCACAGGAGAGGTAGCTGGCTCCAGTGTGGAAGCAGAGGTGGCAGGTCATGCCAGGGCGCTGTGGGCATCTGGCAGCCAGGGCCACGCCCCCCATCCTAGGGGGACAGCACAAGCTCACTATGACAGGAGCAGCAAGGAGCCGGCCAGAGGAGGGGGCAGCCACGACCCCCAGGATCCTGGGCAAGAAGCGGCAGACAAACTTGGCACAGGGGCCTAGGGTGAGGGGGACTGGGGCCTGGGTATTCTGTGGGGGAGGGAGGGGGATCACGTCTGTGGGGTGGAGTAGAGACTGTGGTGGTGGCCGCCTGGTCCTGGCACCTGGGAGAAGAGCAGAGGAGTGGTCTTCGTCTGGCTGCCCCCACACCAGCCCGGCTCACGCCCGATGGCACCATACCAGCTCCCAGAGCCTAGACTGCCCGACATACTGCAGCAGAGAAACAGGGTCAGTCTCAGGACAGTGACCAGGGCCACAGTCACAAGAGCTGCAGGAGGAAGACAGGCTTAGAACAGAACCCCTGTGACCTAGACCTTCGGGGCCCAGGGCAAAGTACATCTCTGGGCAAGGGGTGGAGGCTTTAGCAACAGGAACCCAGGGGACCTCACCTGGTACAGATGGGGAAGCAAAGGCCATGGCAGGGATGGAAGGCAAGACCCGGCTATCTCGGTCCCCCATAGCTTGATGGAGCCGGCAGGGGGGTGGGGCAGGGGTACTGAGGCAGTGCCACGGCTCCTACCTGGTGCTCTCACCCCGGCTGTGCTCCCAGGAGCAGCCCTCATCTTCACAGTGCCCAGCCCGGTCAAAGAAGTAGGACCGAGAGGCAAAGACCTGCCCATTGAGGATGTGGCTGGTGCTCTAGGGGAGGAAGCCATCATCGATAGTTACTCCTGTCCCGCACTGGCCTCCCAGGCCCATCCCCAGACCCCAACCCAGGATTCCCAGCATCCGCCCCTCTCCACTGGCCCCACGGAGGAGGGAGCAGACCCTTACCAGGTCCTGTGGGGGCCGGTGCACCCGGAAGAAGCCCACCAGCAGGGTGGTGGGCAGCAGCTCCCACACAAAGAGGATGAGGCCAAATACCAGGTAGCCTTTGTTCCCCAGGTCATTCACCAGGTCCGCCTGTGGGAAGGCAGGGGCTGGTGCCAGTCTGCAGTCATGCCAAAGGGGTAGTGGGACACGGCCCAGGCCAGCTGGGGCCAAGGTGCCACAGCTACTAAGGAGGTGGCAGACATGCGTATGCCCACCTGGTCAGACACATTGTACCAGTCGTAATCGAAGGTGTCCAGCCGGCTCTGGGGGGCCAAGGCCAGTGCTGTCAGGTTGTAGCAGGCCCGGCTGGCATAGAGCAGGACCATGGCGCCACCCATCGCGGCCGCCTGGCACACACTGGTCCCCTGGCACAGGTAACAACAGAGGACCCTCAGGGAGAGAAGGCTCCCAGCTTCCTCTACACCCTGAGAACCGCTGCCGAGAGACCCCAAAAGACACCTGGGCATCAGTGCTGCGGCCCTACCTTGGCCTCCAGGTAGATGCTAGTGGAGGGTGCCCGCCTGGCGACGAGGCAGAGGCAGGCAGCAAGAGACAGCGCACAGATGACGAACAGGGAGTCGCTCACCAGGACGCGGACAAGCAGCAGGGCCCAGGGCTGTGCCCGGCGCCGATGGGAGAGCACAGCACACAGCACGTTCACCAGCAGAAAGAGCAGCGAGGCCCCCACAAAGGCCCCTCGGACAGCGAGCCTGCAGCCACAGCACAGTCAGCGCGGGCCCTCAACAGCCCTGGCACTCACCACATGCCCCACCTCCTGCAGGAAACCCCCGATGTCGACAAAACTCAGGGCATCCAGTCTGAGCCCTGTTCCTCCACTCTTACAGATGGAGAAACTGAGGCCCAAAAAGGTCAGAAGGTGACTGACAGCCATGGTACCTCGGAAGGTGCACCAACTGGAGTCAGAAGTCTCCGTCTGAGCCCCAGCTCTGCGACCTTGATCCTGCTGTCTTACCTGGCTGGGCCTCAGTTTCTTCATCTCTCAAGGGAGGATAGTAGCCTCTCAGGGAAATTGTACAAATAAAAGATGGCTGGGAAAGCTCTTTATAAACCGTAAGACACTGTACAAATGACAAGGGCATTGTGGCCCCAGGTCACCCAGGAGTGCATATGGCTTTGGTGCTTCCATGGGCTGGAGCCTCCAGCTCGCCCTCCATGGTGGATGACACTGGGGCCCTCTCCCTCACACTACCACAACCATTCCTATTCTTGTGTCTTGCAGATCTGCAACGCCTCTGCTGAGCCATCTGTGCCAGGTGCTTTAACTTTTCCAAGATCTTCCACAGACATTCCCTGGGTTGCCTTTGTCTCAGCCCTGAGAGGTGGGAAGGGATCTACATGGGACTGTCCCCTGCCCCTGACCTGGAGGCTGAGCCCACCAGTGTCCCGAGTACTTACAAGCCTCGGCTCATCTCCGGCCGACGCTTCACCTTGGCCTTGAACACCACCTAGGAGCAGAGACGCCCTTCACTCCTGTGGGTCCTTGAGGCTTACCACCTCCCGCCCCCCACCCGGGACCACTATTGGTTACCTGGGCAAAGTAGAGGTTCATAAGCGTCAAGGTGAAGAACTGCAGGCAGACGGGGCAGCAGTAGAGAAGCCAGAAGGGCAAGGGCCCCAGGCGGTTGGCGCGGGGAGTATCTCGGAAGTAGAAGGAGAAGAGGGTGGTACGCAAGGCGGCCCAGAGCAGACACAGGGCCAGGAACACCGTCTGATAGCTGAGACGCTTGTGCCCATACAGAAGCACCAGCCAGAGCTGGGCATAGACGGAGAAGAAGAGCAGGGCATACAGGGTGGTGTAGGCAGCCGTCAGCCCCAGGGTCACAGCAGGTGGCAGCGCAGGCACCAGCCCGGCAGCAGGCACCAGGCCAGACAGGTTACTCTCCATGTCAGGGAGGGAGGCCTGAATCCCGGAGACAGACAAGGAGGGGCTGTCGGCGGGGCCAGGGAAATAAATACGGAGGGGTGGGAATTGCAGGGTGCAGAGAGGGAGATGGGGCGCTCAGGAGGAAAGAAGTCGTGGCTGACAGGCCCCTCCTCCTCAACAGAGAGACCCTTGCCCTTGGAGAACACAGGCAGCCTGGGCCCCAGGCCCCTCACTCAGGGGCATGGAAGGGCAGTCTCTTTTCTCCAGGGCAGACCGGGTAGGGGTTGGGGGTGTCTCCTCCCTGGGCCTACCCCAGAGCCAGGGATGGGGGGATGCAGAGGCCCAAGGAGAGGAGTCCCTGGCCTCGGTCGTTCATGTCGTCCTGGGTGGAGGGGGAGAGCCGGCCGATGCCCGTCGGGTTAGGGCAGCGGCCGCTGCAGGGGGCGCCCAATGCCCCGCTCTCCCCCTCCCCAAGCTGGGGGAGGCTCTCTCTCCTCCAATAATGCGGATGGGGAGGGCCTCTGCCTCCTGTCCTCGTAATTCTCAAAAGCTGCCCCCGCCCCACCCTCCCCCACCGCGTCCACTCTCCAGCCTCAAGGGGAGGGAGGAGGCGGATGCCAGGTCCTCAGGCCGCTGATGGGAGAGCCGGCTCAGGTCGTGGGGACCCGGGGCTCCGGCTCTCCGGCTCCCGCTGCTCCGCCCCCCTCTCCCTCCTGCGCCTGCGCGGGCGCCGTTCGCTACGCAAATTGCGCAGGGGTTCGGCTGGCTCCGCAGTCCGGCGCCGCACCCGGCGTGAAACCATACGAGAATTGGCGCGAGCTGCGCCGCTGGCGGGCGCCCGGGGTTACGGGAGGCGGCAGGAGGGCGGCCGAGTTGCGGGGGCCGTGCCGCATCCAGGCGGTCCCCGGGTGGGCCGTGCCCCGGGCCGCCCGCCTTTACTTGTATGGGGGGCCGCCAGTTCCCACGCTCCTCTCTCCTATACCCAAATCGGGGTCGTGCCGCCCGGCTGGGGGCGGCAACGGATTCCTGTCCCTCGGTCTCTGAAGAAAACTTCCGCCCATAGCCAAGATGGCCCCCGGGCCCCGCCCCCGGGCCTGAACCCGCGGAGCCCCGAATCCCCCGCGCGGGTCCGCCCCCCGCCCCGGCGCGCCCGCGGCCCTGCTCACCTGGCCGGCCGCCTGCCAGGCGTGAGGCCCCCACGGGCCCTACGGTCCACCCTCACCGGGTCCCCGGCTCTCCTCCCGCGCCCGGGCAGCCATCCCAGCCAGGGAGGAGGTTCCTTTCCTTATCTCCAGTGCCCCCGAGATGGCGCGGGAGGTGTCCCCCGAGGCGGGCGGCGCGAAGCTTCCGCGCCTGGGAGGAGGAGCGGGGAGCGGGACTTTCCGACCGGGCACCCAGTCCAGAAGGAGCGGTAACAATAGCAACAATAATCACATCCGACGGCTGAGCTTCAGTTGTGGCTGTGCCAAGCGCCTTCGCCCGCAGTAATCACTCCCTTCACAAAGTTTTCACTGGCTCCCGGGGGAGCTGTCACTATCCCCACTTCACTGGGGGGAAACTAAGGCCCAGAGGGGCTGAAGGACTTGTTGGCAGAAGTGGGTCTCCAGGTTCCAAATGGGGACCCCAGAGAATCCCTCTCCTGCTCCCACACACGCCCAAGATGTGAGGCAGCGAGGATGTGAGGACCGGGGCCGAAGGAGGGAGAAAAAAGGCTGCGGGCGAGGAGCCTTGGGTCGGGCGGCGGGGCGGGGCCGGGCCGGGTTGACCCCGCCTCTGGACCTACCCGAGTGACGTTCCGAGAGGTGATTGGGCCAGATCGCTGACAGTTCCCGTTGCCCAAGCAACTAGGGCTCGGAGCCCGGGGTGCTGGAGGGAGGCGGCAGGCCCGGGTCAGGGGCCTCGAGATCGGGCTTGGGGTGAGACCTGTGCGCCGTCACCACGGGCGGGGCGGGGCCTGGGTCCACCGGGGTTCTGAGGGGAGACTGAGGTCCTGAGCCGACAGCCTCAGCTCCCTGCCAGGCCAGACCCGGCAGACAGATGAGGGCCCAGGAGGCCTGGCGGGCCTGGGGGAGTTAGGGTGGGAGAGGGAGCCAGGGGCACCTGCCTCTGCCTTCCAGGGCCACCGTTGGCCCCAGCTGTGCCTTGACTACCTAACATCTTGTCCTCACAGCCCAGAGCATGTTCCAGATCCCAGAGTTTGAGCCGAGTGAGCAGGAAGACTCCAGCTCTGCAGAGAGGGGCCTGGGCCCCAGCCCCGCAGGGGACAGGCCCTCAGGCTCCAGCAAGCATCATCGCCAGGCCCCAGGCCTCCTGCGGGACGCCAGTCACCAGCAGGAGCAGCCAACCAGCAGCAGCCATCATGGAGGTAAGTACCCCACCACCTCCACCTGCCGGGACACCTCACCCCCAGTCCACTGGCTCCCTGCATCCCAGTTGCATCCACAGGCACTGAATGCTTTGGGTCGGTCCCCAACCTCTCAGAGCCCCAGTTTCCTCTTTTGTAAAACAGCAATTAATAACCACCATTGTAGGACTGTTGAGTTAATTAGCAGGAACATATAGGATGCACTTGATTACAGAGCTGGTGCATATTAAAGCTAAAAAATGGTAGCTGCCGGGCGTGGTGGCTCACACCTGTGATCCCAGCACTTTGGGAGGCCAAGGCAGGAGGATCGCTTGAGCCCAGAAGTTCAAGGCCAGCCTGGGTGACTTAGGGAGACTCCAGCTCTTAAAATACATATGTGTATATGTATGTATATATATGGCAGCTATTAGTGTGGGGCTAGGATAGAAATCAGTGACAGGCAGGCAGTGATCCGAAAAGGAAAAGGGACCTGCCTAAGGCCACACCTGCCTGGTGTTTCTTTCCTTAGAAGGTGGGGGCTGGAAGACTCCTTGGTGCCCTGCCCCAGGCTACATGCTTTCCCTGGGATTGGGCCTTCCAGCTCCCAGATGTATTCTTTCTTGCCCTGTGGCTCGTACCCACAGCAGGGCTGTCCTGGCACAGTGGCCAGGGGCAGCTGACCTCAAGGGGTAGACAGTCCTCCCAGACAGCAGGGCTGTGTGGGGTGAGAAGCACAAGCTCCAAGATGGAAGGACGGACACTGGGGTTCAGTGTCCATTTCGCAGTAGGCTCTACCACCCCTGTGCCCAGCACTGGCTTTGGCACCTAGAACAACAATAGATATCTTCTGAACACAAAAACCAGGTCAAGCCGGGTGGGGTGGCACATGTCTGTAGTCCCAGCAACTCAGGAGGCTGGCTTGAGCCCAGGAATTCAAGACCAGCCTGGGCAACATAGCCAGACCCCATCTCTAAAAATAGAAAACTAGGTCATGTCACTCTGGCACTGAAGCTTAAACGACCTCCTCCCCATTTTCAGGATTAAGAAGGCTTAAGAGGCCTCCTTCCCCTCGCTCTCTTATGCATAAACACACACACTCGATTCTCTCAGATTGGACCCCATAGCTTGCTTTCTTTTTTTCTGTTCGTTTTGTTTTGTTTTGAGACAGGATCTCGCTCTGTCACCCAGGAGGGAGTACAGAGGTGCGATCTCAGCTCACTACAGCCTGGAACTTCTGGGCTTAAGCGATCCTCCCACGTAACTGGGAATACAGGTGTGTGGACCACACCCAGTTAATTTATTTTTTACTTTTTCTTTTTTTTTTTTTTTTCTGAGACGGAGTCTCACTCTGCTGCCCAGGCTGGAGTGCAGTGGTGCAATCTCGGCTCACTGCAACCTCCGCCTCCTGGGTTCAAGCAGTTCTCCTGCCTCAGCCTCCTGAGTAGCTGGGACTACAGGCGCACGTACGTCACCATGCCCGGCTCATTTCTTCTATTTTTATTAGAGATGGGGTTTCACCGTGTTAGCCAGGGTGGTCTCGATCTCCTGACCTTGTGATCCGCCCGCCTCGGCTTCCCAAAGTGCTGGGATTACAGGCGTGAGCCACCGCGCCTGGCCAAATTATTATTAATTTTAGAGACAAGGTCTTGCTATGTTGGCCAGGCTGGTCTTGAGCTCCTGGCCTCAAGTGATCCTCCCACCTCGGCCTCACAAAGTGCTGGGATTACAGGCATGAGCCACAGTGCCCAGCCAACACCAAGGAATCTGGCCTGAGCACCCGGTAGGATGAAGTTGCTTTTAATGGAGAAGAAACACTGAAGGGTGAGGGAGGATCTGGAGGCTACCCTAGAGGGTGGGATAGAGGGGGATTTTTTTTTTTTTTTTTTTTTTTGAGATGGAGTCTTACTCTGTCACCCAGGCTGGAGTGCAGTGGCACGATCTCGGCTCACTGCAACTTCCACCTCCTGGGTTCACGCCATTCTCCTGCCTCAGCCTCCCCAGTAGCTGGGATTACAGGCATGCGCCATGCCCAGCTAATTTTTGTGTTTTTAGTAGAGACGGGGTTTCACCATGTTGGCCAGGCTGGTCTCGAACTCCTGACCTCGTGATCCACCCGCCTCAGCCTCCCAAAGTGCTGGGATTACAGGCATGAGCCACCGCACCTGGCCGCTAGAGGTGGCTTTTAAGCATCTGGTGGGATTTTTAGCAGGGTGCTAGTGGGAGCTGGCAGGGACTTGGAGTCTGAACCAGAGTTGTGCTTGTCTCAGTCCAGTTAGGGGTAGGGGCTTCAGGTGTGTGCAAAGGAAGGAAGGGTAGGTGTGGGGTCCAAGCTGGCTGAGCTTCAGGAAAGGGAGCAAGCCCTGGGAAGCCGCAGCATCCTTGGAGTTGGGGTCCCAGGGGCATGATCCACACAGGTCGGGTCAGCTGGTGGGAAGCTTGGGATGGAGTTATTTGATGGTGACAAGGCCTAGGTTATGTCCCTGGGAATGAGTCTGAGGGGAGAGTGGGACAAGATCATGGTAGAAGGCGTAGCAAGGTACAGAAAGGAGACAGGGTGCTGGTGGAGTGGCAGAGGACAGGAGTAACATTCTGCACAGGCCAGGGACGACACCTCCCCCCAGCCCCAGCTGCAGACCCGTAGGAAAGAGGGCTACGGGAGAAGACAGCTGCCAGGTGAGGACAGAGCTGGATTTCTTAACCTTTTGATTTAGTTTTCAGTGTCTCCAAAAGCAAGTGATTTTCCAGAAAAGATCAGCAAGTGCCAGTGCCCTGCCAGAGCCACGGGGCCTCTGCCCCCTCTACCTGCGCAGAGCAACTCACACTTGGTTCAGTCACTCCTCATAGTCCCTGCCACCAGGCCCCCCTGCTGGACAGCTGAGGTGTCCCCAGAGCAGG
Source organism: Pongo abelii (assembly GCF_028885655.2). Classification (NCBI taxonomy): domain Eukaryota; kingdom Metazoa; phylum Chordata; class Mammalia; order Primates; family Hominidae; genus Pongo; species Pongo abelii. Next base: position 10,424,136 of record NC_071994.2, read on the forward strand.
GACTGCAGCCACCTTGTACTGTGACAGCACACACAGCCCAGTGTCTGAAACAGGTGTGGACAGTGGAGAGGCAGAAAGAAGCAGCCCAGTGCTAGCCCCTGGGCCAGACTGCAGGGTTCAAACGTGGCTCTACCCTTCCTAGCAGGTTGAGCTTGAGCAGGTTAATTAACTCCATCTGCGTGAGTTTCCTCACCTGTAAACGGGAATAGAACTAGTCCCACCTCGCAGGGCTGTAGCGAAGACCTGATGAGTGAATATAGGAAAAGTGCTTGGAAACAGTGCCTGGTGCAGAGGAGGGGCTAAGTGTTTGCTGCTCTTATTATTAGAACTGCCATTGTTATTACTTTATGTATGTATATTTTTATTATATATATATTTATATATAAATATATATATAAAAAATTTTTTTTTCCGAGATGGAGTCTCGCTCTGTCGCCCAGGCTGGAGTGCAGTGGTGGAATCTCGCCTCGCAGCAACCTCTACCTCCTGCGTTCAAGTGATTTGCTTGCCTTTATATATATTCTTGGCTTTATATATTTATAAAGCCTCAAATTGCTGGGCTCCAGCCATCCTCCCACCTCAGCTTCCTAAGTAGCTGGGACTACAGGTGCACGCCACCATGCCTGGCTAATTTTTTTATTTTAATTTTTGTAGAGACAAGGGTCTTTCTATGTTGCTCAGGCTGGTCTCGAACTCCTGGCCTCAAGTAGTCCTTTTGCCTCGGCCTCCCAAAGTGTTGGGATTACAGGCATGAGCCATCACACTGGGCCTACATTTTTAAATTGTGGACAAAAATCCAAAGAACTATATTTTGTAACATGTGAACATTCTATGAAATTCAAATTTCAAGGTCCCTAAAGAAAGTGTTAGTGGAACACAGCAAGGTGCAGTGTATTCATTTACACATTTATTATGGTTTCCTTTCAGCTCTGGCCGCAAAGGTGAGTGGTTGTCACAGAGACCACGTGGCCCACTGAACCCCCTTTATAGAAAACATTTTCAGCCAACTTGGGAAAAGGGAAAAGAAAGTGAACATTTGCCAACCAGCCTTTCACGCCTGTAATCCCAGCACTCTGGGAGGCCAAGGCAGGAGGATCACTTGAGCTCAGGAGTTCGAGACCAGCCTGGGCAAGATGGCAAGACCCTTCTCTAAAAATTTTTTAAATTAAAAAATTAGCCGGGCATGGTGGTGCCTGTAGTCCAAGCTACTCAGGAGGCTGAGGTGGGAAGATCAATTGCGCCTAGGATTTTGAGGCTGCAGTAAGCTGAGATCGTGCCACCGCACTCCAGACTGGGTGACAGAGAGAGACCCTGTCGCTGTTTTTTAAAAACAAAAAGGAAACATTTGCCAACTTTAGAGTACTTTCTGATTTTATGAGCTCTGAGCAAGGTGGGGGGTATTCTCTGCAGGCCTGAAGGGGCTTCTGTACCGGAAGGCTATAGTCAAGGCTGAGGCCTGCAGGTGCTGGAGGCTGACAGGCTGCGAGTGTCTGCCCAGGGTGGGGTGGCAGCACTGGCCACTGTGACGTCAGCCTCCCCCGGCAGCAGATTGTGTGTGGTCGGCATGTGGTAGGGGCAGGATCCAAACCCAGCCCTGCCTGATGGCAGAGCTTCACTGCTCCACACGGTCTGGAACACCACTGTTTTAATTAAGTGTGCAATTCAGCATGCAAGTGTCTTGTAATTAAGTGTGCCTCTGTTTCCTCATCTATACAACAGGGAGAACTTGGTATTCTCCTTCTTGGGAATCTGAGGACTCTGAAAATCCCAGTGCAGGGATGCTCGTGGAAGCATCAGCAGGGATGTCCGCCCCAGCCGCTGACTCAGAAGCCCAACACGCAGAGAATGTAAAGCTGGAGGTGCCGTGCTGGGGCCTGGGGTACTTCTAGCCACAGCCACCACCCTCTGCTTCCACACCCAGCTCCGGGCCAGGCTCTAGGCGGATGGCAAGAGTGGGCAGGCCTGGGCACCCACCCACGTTCACACCCAAGGAGGAGCCACACTCCTTTCCTTCCCCAGAGAAGGGAGAGGCTGGCCCAGGCCCTGCCTAGCCCTCTCCTTCCCCCAGGGAATTCACAAACACTCCCCCGGGGTTTTTCCCCGTAAATAGGACACTTTTTAAAAATTCAATTTAGGGCCGGGCACGGTGGCTCACGCCTGTAATCCCAGCACTTTGGGGGGCCGAGGCGCGTGGATTGCCTGAGGTCAGGAGTTCAAGACCAGCCCGACCAACATGGTGAAACCCCGTCTCTACTAAAAATACAAAAATTAGCCAGGCATGGTGGCGGGCACCTGTAATCCCAGCTACTCGGGAGGCTGAGGCAGGAGAATCATTTGAACCCAGTGAGCAGAGGTTGCAGTGAGCCAAGATCGCATCACTGCACTCCAGCCTGGGTGACAAAGCAAGACTCCCTCTAAAAAAAAAAAAAAATACATATATATACACACACACACACACACACACAAATATATATATATACACACACATATATATATACACACACATATATATATGTATATTTGTATTTACATATATATAATTCAATTTACACAAATGGGTATCATCTTGATAACAACTAGCTTGGCATTGCTAAATCCACGAATTTGGTGAAAAACTCCCACCCCATAGGACAGGCTCCTGGCAGAACTGGTGCTAGCAGAAGGCTCAAAGGGGCCTTCCCCAGCCTAGGCCTCCAAGGCAGCCCAAGGTACAGCTGGAAGGAGCCTGGGGCATGACAGCTAAGCACACAGCCCCTGAAGCCACATTGGTTGGGTTGGGATCCCAGCTCTGCTACCTACTAGCTCTGTGACCTTGGGCAAGTTACTTATGCTCTCTGCCTTAGTTTCTTCCTCTGTAAAATGGCAACCATGAGGAACCTCCCTGATAGGGTGTGGCAAGGATCAAATGAATGAATACACAGGGAGGGCTTCCGACCATCCACCATACCTGGCCAGTGTCTTCTGCTTGTTCTGATCTCTGGGCAAGGGGCAGTGCCCAGGCCAAGTGCCTGGGTGCAAGTCACTCACCTTCCACCTGTGGGGCCTTGTGTCTGGCAAGCGCAGTGGTCCTGTGGCCCCACTCAGAGCTAGTGGAGGAGAACAGCTGCCGTTTCCTGCGTATTTAGGTGGCTAAGCAGGCTGTCCCAGCCACACGGCCTCAGGCAAGTTCCTAACCTCTGCCTCTGCTTCCTCATCTGTACAACAGGGAGAGCTGGGTACTCGCCTGGCTGAGACTCTCAGAGGCCTCAGGCTATGAGGGGCAGGTAGGGGGCTTTCCTGCTCTTATTTGTTGTCATGGCGATCCTGGCAGATGGGGAACTGCCATTTCACAGAAGACACTGGGGCCCCAAAGGGTTGGAGAATGGGCCAAGGTCAGAGCAGGAATGTGACCAGGGCCTGGCCCACCTAGCTGACCCCTGCTCCACAGCCACCGCCCCACAGAATTGGAAATTACTCTGCAGACAGGCCTGTTCCATCAGTGCCCCTTCTGTTCTGGCTCTCCTGCCCCTATCCGAAATCCTTCAGCCTCCCAAAGTGCTGGGATTACAGGCATGAGCCGCCACGCCCGGCTCTCATCTGTAATCTTTACTCCTGACCTAGTATGCCTCTCCCCACTGCCGCCTCACTCCTCCAGGGTCTTGAGGTATCCCCACCTGACCTAGGGGCCGGTCTGGGCTTTGGTGATGCTCAGAATGCCCAGGCACTCTGATCACAGCCTATCTTACCCTAGGCCTTTCCGGATTCCATCCTCTCACTCCCTTACTTGTTTTTTTTTTTTTTTTTTTTTTTTTGAGACAAAGTCTCACTCTGTCTCCCAGACTGCCAGACTGGAGTGCAATGGTGAGATCTCAGCTCACTGCAACCTCCACCTCCCAGGTTCAAGTGATTCTTGTGCCTCAACCTCCCTAGTAGCTGGGATTATAGGCCCACGCCACCATGCCTGACTAATTTCTTTTTTTTTGAGACAGAGTCTCGCTCTGCCACCCAGGCTGGAGTGCAGTGGTGCAATCTTGGCTCACTGCAACCTCTGCCTCCCGGGTTCAAGTGATTCTCCCACCTCAGCCTCCTGAGTAGCTGGGATTACAGGCTTTTGCCACCACACCCGGCTAATTTTTGTATTTTTAGTAGAGACAGGGTTTCACCATGTGGGTCAGGCTGGTCTTGAACTCCTGACCTCGTGATCCACCTGCCTTGGGCTCCCAAAGTGCTGGGATTACAGGCGTGAGCTACCACACCTGGCCTTTTTTTGTATTTTTAGTAGAGATGGGTTTTTGCCATGTTGGGTCAGGCTGGTCTCGAACTCCTGGCCTCAAGTGATCCACCTACCTCGGCCTCCCAAAGTGTTGGGATTACTGGCGTGAGCCACTGCGCCTACTTGCTTTTTTTTTTTTTTCTCGAGCTGGAGTCTCGCTCTGTCACCCAGGCTGGAGTGCAGTGGCGAGATCTCAGCTCACTGCAAGCTCTGCCTCCCGGATTCACGCCATTCTCCTGCCTCAGCCTCCCGAGTAGCTGGAACTAAGGTGCCCGCCACCATACCCGGCTAATTTTTTGTATTTTTAGTACAGATGGGGTTTCACCGTTCTCCTGCCTCAGCCTCCCGAGTAGCTGGAACTAAGGTGCCCACCACCATACCCGGCTAATTTTTTGTATTTTTAGTACAGATGGGGTTTCACCGTGTTAGTCAGGATGGTCTCGATCTCCTGACCTCATGATGCGCCCGCCTCAGCCTTCCAAAGTGCTGGGATTAAAGGTGTGAGCCACCGCACCCGGCCGCCTACTTGCTTTCTTAGTCATGTGTCTCATTTATGTATCCTAGCTGGGACCCCTGGAGGCCCTGCACTGGCCCACAGGCCCTTGCTCAGGTCCTCTGAGGGGAGAAGAGACATTCTGATGGTTATCCCCCGCCTTCAGTTCCTGGCCTGTAATTTACCTCCTCCAAAGAGCCTCCCTGAGACATACCTTGCCATAAACACCAAGCATGTTCCCTACCTGCCTCTCTTTTTTTTTTTTGAGATGGGTGCAGTGGCGTGATCTTGGCTCACTGTAACCTCTACTGCCCAGGTTCAAGCGATTCTCCTGCTTCAGCCTCCCAAGTAGCTGGGATTACAGGCGCCTGCCACCGCGCCTGGCTAATTTTTTTGTATTTTTAGTAGAGACAGGGTTTTACCATCTTGGTCAGTCTGGTCTTGAACTCCTGACCTCGTGATCCCCCCAACCTCGGCCTCCCAAAGTGCTGGGATTACAGGCGTGAGCCACTGCGCCCATCCCCCCACCTGCTTCTCACTCTGTCATTGCACTCTGAGTGTTTGCTCAGGGGAGTGGTTCTAAGTCTTTATTGGTCTGGGTAGAGGAGTGGAGTTGGCAGGAGTTGGGAGATGGCACAGAGCACAGTTCAAACAGACCATAGTAGGCGGGCCTCTGAATAATAACCCATAGTGCACTTGCAGCCTACAAAGCACTTTCTTTTTTTATTTTGTTATTATTATTATTTGAGACAGAGTCTCGCTCTGCCACCCAGGCTGGAGTGCAGTGGCACAGTCTCGGCTCACTGCAACCTCCACCCCCTGGGTTAAAGCAATTCTCCTGCTTCAGCCTCCTGAGTAGCTGGGACTACAGGCGTGAACCACCACACCTAATTTTTGTATTTTTAGTAGAGATGGGGTTTCACCAGAGTTTGAGGCCAGGCTGGTCTCGAACTCCTGACCTCAGGTGATCCACCTGCCTTGGCCTCCCAAAGTCCTGGGATTACTGGCGTGAGCCACTGCGTCTGGCCTTCTTTTATTTTTTTTTTAAGTTAATAGAGATGGGGTTTTGCAATATTGCCTAGGCTGGTCTCAAACTCCTGAACTCAAGCAATCGGCCTGCCTCAGCCTCCCAAAGTGCTGGGATTACAGGCATGAGGAATCAAGCCCAGCCACAAAGCACTTTCACATTTTTTAATTTTATGTGACCTTCACACAGCCACTGGGAGTCAGGGCTAGGATTATCCCCTCATAAAGGTGAGAACGCAGGCTCAGAGAGTCAAAGGCTGGCTAGACAAGGGGAGAGACACAGAGCTCCGCTGATAATCACTGGACTCTGGTTCCACCAAACTTTTGGAACCTTCCAGCCTCAGGCCTCCACAGCTTCACAGAAACTGGGCAAGTCTTAACTCTCTAAGCTTCTGTCTTCTAACCTAAGCATGTTTAGTACTCACCTCCCAGGGTGGTTAGGAGGATAATAAGGGATGTCTTGGCCTACACATAAGTGTACCAACAATGGTACCTAAAAACGTCAACAGTTCCAGACACTGTCTCCAGAGAAGGCTCTGTGGGGGATGCAGACATGTAGCGGACAGGTTCTTGTTCTCCAGGGGCTCTGCAGGTCCCTTGCAGAGGAGGGGTTCAATCCTGCCGGCCGTGGCAGGACACTTTCCTATCCAAGGGATTGGCTTCCTCCGATGTAGAATAGACATTATGAAATAGCTACCAACCCAGGGTTGCCAGGAGGCCCCATGAAGGTCTTGCACTAATAATACTTCTTGTTTTTTTTTTTTTTCTTTTGAGAAAAAAAGCCTGTCGCCCAGGCTGGAGTGCAGTGGCGTGATCTCGGCTCACTGCAACCTCTTCCTCCTGGGTTCAAACGATTCTCCTGCCTCAGCCTCCCGAGTAACTGGGACTACAGGCACGTGCCACTATGCCCAGCTAATTTTTGTGTTTTGAGTAGAGACGGGGTTTCGCCATGTTGGCCAGGAAGGTCTCGATCTCCTGACCTCATGATGTAACTAGTATTTCTTATGCCCTTATTTTGTGCTGGGCACAGGGCCTCATCCATTACTGGCGTTCGGTAAGGATTCGTGGGATTAATGAGAAGTTAACCTGAATCTTCACCAAAGGCCCCTAAGCTTCCCCTCGATTCACATACAAGGGACTGGGGCTCTGAGAGGTGGTCTGTGATGCGCCCCTGGAAGACCCACGAGTGGGCCTGCAGAGCTGATGGGGAGGGTTCAGGCAGGGCCAGGGGCTTAGAGGAGCTGAGATTAACGTCGCCCCCTACCCACTGACCCTCTGTAGGCGCTGGGGCTGTGGAGATCCGGAGTCGCCACAGCTCCTACCCCGCGGGGACGGAGGACGACGAAGGGATGGGGGAGGAGCCCAGCCCCTTTCGGGGCCGTTCGCGCTCGGCGCCCCCCAATCTCTGGGCAGCACAGCGCTATGGCCGCGAGCTCCGGAGGATGAGTGACGAGTTTGTGGACTCCTTTAAGGTGAGCGCCGGTCCCCAGCGTGCCAGGACCTGCTGTCCCAGGCCGCCCCCCCGCCGGTCTGTCCCTGCCTTGTCCCAAGGCACGCCCGGATCTGGAGTCCCACGACCCCTCCCCAACGCCGTCCTGTTCCTTCCTAGTTCCAGAGCATTCTGGGATTTGTAGTCACAAGACCTTCCCCACCACCCCACTCCCCAGCTCTTCCCCCGCCTGGTGGGTGGGGGTGTGTGTGTGTGTGTGTGTGTGTGTGTGTGTGGTGTGTGTGGTGTGTGTGTGTGTGTGTGTGTGTGTGTCAGTCACTGGGCATGCTGGGATCTGTAGTCTAGATCCCACTCCAGGCCAAAGCTCCTGCGTGTGTGTGTGTGTGTGTGTGTGTGTGTGTGTGTGTGAGAGTCACAGGGCATGCTGGGATCTGTAGTCTAGATCCCACTCCAGGCCAAAGCTCCTGCGTGTGTGTGTGTGTGTGTGTGTGTGTGTGTGTGTGTCAGTCACAGGGCATGCTGGGATCTGTAGTCTAGATCCCACTCCAGGCCAAAGCTCCTGGGTTCCCCGAATTCTTGGAAGACCAGGCATGCTGGTATTTGTGCTCTTTGCTGGCACCTGTGCACTCTGTCGCCCAGGCTGGAGTGCAGTGGTGCGATCACGGCTCACTGCAGCCTGGAAATCCTGGCCTCAAAAGATCCTCCCGCTTCAACCTCCCAAAGTGCTGGGATTACAGGCGCTCACCATCGCTCCCGGCCCTTTGATTCTCGAATTGCCGTCTCATCTTCTGGGTGCTAGGTCTCCAGCTCTGGCCTTTCCATTTAGGGCCCTAGGCATCCTCTCTTCCCGTCCCCGGCACGGAGTTCCTGGGATCTAACCAGTTCCTATTCCTGGGGGCCCATGCGTCCTCCCGAGCGTCCCTGACCGCCCGGCGTGGAGCCTCCTGGGAGTTGTGGCCTTCATTATCTTCCCCCCGATCTCACTTAGAGGAAGGCTTACGGAAGTGGAGAGCCTGGCTCGAGCTGCCTTGGTAATCTAACTCATGTAATCCTTTTCTCCCCCCACCAGAAGGGACTTCCTCGCCCGAAGAGCGCGGGCACAGCAACGCAGATGCGGCAAAGCTCCAGCTGGACGCGAGTCTTCCAATCCTGGTGGGATCGGAACTTGGGCAGGGGAAGCTCCGCCCCCTCCCAGTGAGCTTCGCTCCACATCCCGAAAGTCCCGTTCCCACTGCCCTGGGCGGCCATCTTGAATATGGGCGGAAGTGCTTCCCACAGGCCTATGCAAAAAGAGGATCCTTGCTGTCTCCTTCGGAGGGAGGGCTGACCCAGATTCCCTTCCGGTGCGTGTGAAGCCACGGAAGGCTTGGTCCCATCGGAAGCTTTGGGTTTTCCGCTCATAGCCGCCGGAAGTGGCTCCGTGGCCCCGCCTTGCGGCTCCGGGCTGCCCCAGGCGTCTGCGCTAAGTGGCGAGCCAGGTTTAACCGTTGCGTCACCGAGACCCGAGTCCCCGCGATGCCCCGGGGGCCGCGCTCACTACCAAATGTTAATAAAGCCCGCGTCTGTGCCGCCGAGGCTTTTCTGTGCGTCGACTGGGGCCCCGGCAGGCCGGGGTAGTGCTCTCACGGACACTTTCAAAAGAGGCTGCTGTCTTACGAGGGAAACTTAGGCTCTGCCTGACATCCAGAGACAGAGACGGAAGGGGTCGCGGCGGGTCGCGGGCCAGGGCTGCGCGGCCCAGGTCCAAGTCCCCAGCACGCGCATTGGGACCGCAGCGCTGCCGGCCGCCCGATCCTGCGCTCTGCAAACCGTGCCGCGGCCCCCCAGGGAGAGGTCACTCGCTCTTATTTGGGTCGGCCCTTTCCAGCAGCTACTGTGTGGCCGGCGCGGGGCCAGCGCCGCCCGGGGACCTGGCGGACCGCGCCAAGGCGGGAGGGAGCGGCGGAGCCAGGCTGGCAGCCGCGCGGTCGCTGGAAACTCAGGCTTCACGCGGGGACCCGGACAGAGCGGGGGCTCCGTTCCAGAAAGATTTATTGGCGCCCCCTATAACCCGGGCCGGTGCTTGGTGCTGGGCAGAGATGCATTGCGCCACGGCCCTGCTCGCGGAAGCTCCCGAGGGCCCGGAGTCGGCAGGGCAGTCAGAGAGAGGGCTTCAGGGAGGAGGCAGCTAGAGCTGCGACCTGAAGGTGAGGTGAGGGTCATCCCTCCCGGCGCAGGAAGGAGTGGACCCATGGAAGGATAGGGGAGCAGCAGAGGCCAGGCTTCTGAGGGGCTGGAATCTCACACCCAGGAGTTAGCCATTCAGCTGGTATTTGAGGACCTGGGAACTGACTTGCAGTGTGTCCCTCTGGACACCAGCTAGAGTCAGGAAGATGGGAGTTGGCTGCTGAGGAGCCTGGATACGGAATACGCTGAAGTGAGCAGGGTCCCACAGCAGAAGTGAGGAGGTCTGGGGCCATTGCATTGACCCTGAGGGAGGAGGGCCCTACTCCGGAGCCTGTTTCCCTGGCCTCCCCACCCCATCTGTTTGCCTGAGGCTGCAGCAAAAACAAAGCAAAGAAGATACTCAATTGGCAGGAGATAAGCCCAGATAAGAGGCCGCCTTCCCCTGGAGGAGGGATGCAGGCGGGCAGCCTGGGAAGAGCCAGGAAGCTGGGAGAGGCCTTGAAGAGGTGCCAAGCCGACCCTGCTGCGAGCCCAGCCCCGCCCTCGAGCCCGCACTGTGGGCTCTCTGCCACTTTTCGCTGGTCTTGAGGCATGGGACAGGTCCAGGCTGGCTGAAGACAGTCCACCACGGAGGGTCCAGGCCTGCCCTGCCTCCAGGTCAGGACGTCTTGACTTAGCTGTGGCCTGGCACACAAGAGATGGCTCCGGGCCTCAGTCTCCTCATCTGTAAAACAGGCATAACATCTCCCTCACAGGGATGAGGGGATGCTGGGTGGCCCAACCCCTGCGTGTCTGTGACTGTCCACTTCCCTTCCCCCAGGGTCACAGGCAGGCCTACTGCCCACCTATCTCTGAAGACCCGGGTCCCCTGGTGTTGGGCAGGTTCTGAGCTGCCCTGCTCCACCCTGGCCGATCCATCACCCGATAGAGTCAACTGCCTGTCGGGGGCCCAGAGCAGCCCCGGCGGAAGATGCTAGGCGTTTGGGTCATATCAGGCCACAGGAACGGGGCAGGGAAGGCTTCCTGAAGCAGAGGCCTGAGCCTCAGCAAAGAGAGAACAGGGAGAGCCTCGGAGAGACGAAAGTCATGAGGATGGGGGAACAGGAACAGCGACTTGGGGGCAGAGGGCACAAGCAGAAGGCCACGGAAGCTCAGCAGACTCGGCAGGGCAAGCTCAGGTTCAACCCAGCAGCCCTTGGCTGGAGACGTGACCTCAACCCCACCAAACGCCCAAAGCCCATTTTATACATGAGGAAACTTAGGGCCCAGAGTCCTGTCACCCCAAATCACACTGCACACAGGGTCCCTGAAATCCACTTTTATTCATGTAAAAAAAATCCCCAAAGAATAGAGAAAAAAATGTGACTCCTACTTCCCGGAGCTCCAAGTCTCCAGCCAGCTCTCCCAGGGAAGGGAGGAGACGCTGCTAGCTCGAGGGTGTGGGTGTCACGGGGAGCAAAGCCCTGACCAGGGCCCTAACCTAAGACTGAGGGCAGGAAGGAGGGGCCCCGGGAGGATGAAGGGAGTTAGCTGAGGTACTTGCCCCGGGTTTAAAAAAATAAAATTTCTAGATAAAAAGTTAAAAAAAAAAAAAAAAAGCATTAGTGTCGTTGCCTCCTGCCCTCCACCCAGCGCCCGCCCTGGCCCTGCGGCCACCTCGCTCAGCCAGTTCAGAGCTGCGTGTTCTCCTCCTGGCTCTCGGAGTCAGCGCCCGACAGGTGCCCGCTGCTCCCGGGTGCGTGACCATTGCTGGCACAGGCCACCAGAGGCCCGTCCCCCAGCCCCTCCGGCATCTCGCCCAGCAGGCTCCGGCGGATCTCCTGGGGGAGCCTCGCCCGCTGCTCCTGACACTCCTGGGCCAGCTGGGCCAGCAGCTGTGGGAGGAGGACGGGCATCACAGGCGAGGCCTGGCTGCCTTGCACCCCATCTGCCCACCTGTTCGCCCATGCCCTCACCTTGGGCTCCTCTTCTGCCAGCTGTTGCAGGACCTGCTGCTGCCCAGCCACAAGACGGTCATGCCGCTGCTTCTGGGCCTCCTCCAGCTACAGGGGTGGGCAAGGGCTCAGCTGAGGGGCCCCGAGGGAGGGGCTAGAGCCTCGAGGCTCTGGCTGGGTATAGAAGTCAGGTGGGCGAGGCCAGGCACAGTGGCTCACACCTATAATCCCAGCACTTTAGGAGGCTGAGGTGGGCAGACCACCTGAGGTCAGGAGTTCGAGACCAGCCTGGCCAACATGGTGAAACCGCATCTCTATTAAAAATACAAAAATTAGCTGGGCGTGGTGGCGAATGCCTGTAATCCCAGCTACTCGGGAGGCTGAGGCAAGAGAATTGCTTGAACCCAAGAGGCAGAGGTTGCAGTGAGCCAAGATCGCGCCACTGCACTCCAGCCTGGGTGACAGAGCAAGACTCTGTCTCAAAGAAAAATAAAGAAGTCAGGTGGGCGAAGGCTCCCAGGGTGATGTATCAGGGTTGTGAGAGGACTGGGCCCAAGGACACCAAAGCCAGGGGCACTGGTACAGACAGTTGGCTTTGGGTATGATGTGGGTACCCTGGGGCTGTTGGGCACTTGAGAAAGGCTCTAGAAGAACCTTGAGGGCAATGTGGCACCAGGCCAGGCACGGAGACGGGTGTCTGATGAGTGAAGGAAGGGAGGTGGGGTAGGGTGGCCCGGGAGCCTGACTCACCCGACGGATGGAGTTGACTGACTCAGTGATGTGCCGACGGTTAATCTCCGTCAGTTCCCTGCACAGGAGCAACGCAGGATGGCTCGGGGCCCAGACGCCTGCCCTGCCTCCCCAGTACCCAGATGGCCCCCGGCCCCAGTGCCCTTACGCCTCCTTCTTATGCTTGTCCCTCGTCTTGGCCTCCGAGATGCTGTTATGGCGCTTTCTGTCCAGGATCTTCTGCAGCTCCTTCTTCTCCCTGGAGAAGCCGGCAGGGGAAGAGGAGGGGTCAGCGGCAGAAGCACAGACCCTGCCCTCCTTCTGGTACTAGAAGTCCCCAGCCCTTCCCATAGACAATCCTCGGCTTTCACCTCTCGTTCATCTCTTTCAGCCTCTTGAACTGAGTTGTGTTTGCATCAACGACGACCTCCCTGAGCCGCTGCAGAGCCTGTGGACACAGGGAGCTGACAGGTGACGCCAGGCTGATGACGGGTCTATCCAGGAGCCTTTCCCTGGCCACTGCAGGCCCCCTACCTGTCTCAGGTGTTCCAGCCTCCGCTGGGCCTCTGCGTCCACCTGGGCCTCCCGCAGCTCCAGCAGGCTCTGCACCTGTCTGTTCTGGAACTCCTGATACCGCTTTGCCTCGTCCTCCCCCTCCTTCGTGTCCTCCACATCAGTGGCCCCACCTCTGCGAGGAGAACCCCTCTGAGTGATGCTTGGGCCCGTCACGTGGACTGGGATGGGGAGGGTGTGTAGGGGGGCACATCCTGGCAAGCGATGGCAGACACCATCCCATGGGGCCAGGTCTGTTATGCAAACCAGGAGGCCTGTTAGCTCCACCCAAGTGATGGGAGCCTGTTTGGGCAACATGCTCCTCACGGACTTCAAAAGAGATGTCACTCCCTGGGGGACACAGGGACACCTGGTGTGGAAAGCCTCCTCCGTCCTTGCACTGAACCCTCCTCCCTGGGGGTCAAGGAGCGGCTCTTGCCATCTCTCCATGCCCACCGACCCCCATGTTCACATCAGCGCACCCAGCACACATAGCACACAGGCGGTCCAGACACTCACAGGGCACCTGGCCGCAGCCGGCACCTGCCCTCAGCCTGTGCCTGAGCCAGGCCATCCAGCAGGCGGCGGGTGAGGGTGACTGCCTTCCGCTGATGCTTCTTGCGCAGCTCCCGCAGGTCTCGCTCTTGCCGGCTCCGGAGCTTGACCAGAGCCTTGTGACCTCGGAGCTCATCCAGCGGGGTGGGGGCCACCTCTGGGAGCAGCAGAGCAAAGGTGGGCGGGGGAGGGGGGAACCTGCAAGGCAGCCCCCCGCCTCCAGGTACCCTGCCCCCTACCTGAGAGGATGCTAGCGATGAGATCGTCGCGCTGCCCTGGGGAGCAGAGGCCCTGTGAGGAGCTGGAGGACAGGGTGGTGGGGTGCCTCCCCGCAGCCCACCCCCGACCCAGGCTGCTCCTTACCTGGACTGCTGAGGGAGGTGCTGGTAGGGGAGGTGGTGGGGCCGAGGGGCCGGCGGTGGGAGGCATCCAGTGGGCTAGGGGTGGGGTTTGAGGACGGCTGAGACCCCAGCTGCTGAGACTGGGTGTCCTGGCACATCTCTTGGCCAGCCTGAGCCTATAGGGAGAAAGGAGAATGCTCTTTTCAGAAATGCTGTTCCCTCCAGACCCTTCTGTCCTCTACCACCTCCTGGGGCCCCTAGCACCCCTGTCAGCATCCCTTAGTCCAAGCCACTGCTGGGCTGCTCTGTAACAGGAGGCTGTCTGCATGAGAAGAGCTATAAATCAAGCCTTTCTAAACCCCCTTTTCCACATGGGCTGTGGGGAAGATAACATAATGCCAGCCCACTGCATGTGCTCAGTAACTCCCAGATTGTTCTGGAAAGGCCTGGCCCAGCCCCAAGCCTCCTCTCCTCCCCTGCCCGTGTCCCCCAGCCTTGCCTACAGTCGCTCATTTTCCTTGCTGCTCAGCTCCTGATTAAATCAACAGAGGACTCAACCGCAGAGTGGGCACCAGCCTCTCCGCTAACAGCTCCGGGCAGCCCTAATTGCAGTCGTCTCTCCCCGCCTGACTGCCGCAGGCCCCGGGGGGACTGGGTCTGGAAGTGCAGGTGAACCTCTGCGCCTGACCCCTCCCCACGGAAGCCACTGCCCTCCTCATGACTCCCAGGACACAACGTCTGAACAGCTTCTGTGGCTTCGCACTGCCCTGACGAAGTGGCTGGGACCCCTGTACCCCCACTCCGAGCCTGCATGGAGCTGGAGGAATTCCGGCCTAGGTCTGACCTGAAGGCCTCCTGAATGCAAATGGGTGGTTTTCATCTCCTCAAAATCCCAGGGCTGCCAAGCCTACTGCGCTAGAGAGACCAGAAGCCCCTCCTCACATGGCCACAGCGGCCCCCTGGGTCACAGTGAGCCTGAGTCCTGCCCTGCCCCGGCTCACCTCACTCTCCCCAATGAGGGCGGCCAGCTGCCGGGCCCTCTGGTCCATCAGGCTGACGTGCTTAATGGGGTTGATCAGGGCCTCCGCGTAGTCTGTGGGGAGGCAGAAGGCCAGGGTCTCAGAGACAGAGCCCCCAGGCCACCCCCACCCGCCACCTCTGGTCTCAATGAGGAATTCCAGAGCTTGTCCTCGGATCTGTTCCCCACTCAGTCGGGGCCATCCAGCTCGGCCACTCCCAGGCCCTGGGGGTGGCCCTTGTCCCTCACACTCCCTGGCTAGGCCGGCCCCGCCCACCCCCAGCTCACCCTGGTGGTCGTCAGGAATGTAGTCCGAGGCTTCGGTGTAGATAAGTAGGGCCGGCAGGCACAGCGGTTGGTTGGCCTCGTTCCGCAGGCAGACGTAGTGGTACCCTGGGCAGTCAGGAGGGCAAGGTCGGGTTGCTGGGCCAGGTGGGGGCCCTACCCACTGCCCGCTGTGCTGCCCAGAGCCCACCAAGGCCTCACCGGAGCGGATGGCAGAGACAGGCAGGATCCGGTGCCCTACGAATTTACCCCCCTCCTCAAAGGCTGCGATGCGAAGTGAAGCCAGCGTGGGCAGCACCACCTGTGGGCCAGACTGGAGCTGAGCCGCAGGGCTGACCCCGGGCCACCGTGGCTACCAGGCCACAGCTAACCACAGCCATCAAAGCCTAACAGAGCAGACCTTCAGACGAGCTGACCTACTGACCATCAGCCACCATCGCCACTAAGCTGACAGCTGACCCCTACCTCCATGGCCTGGCCTACTGAATGACTGCAGCCATCAGGACCCTGAGGCAAGATGACAGGCAGCCAGGCCCCTCCAGGGCCCCCACAGACAGTTCTGGTCATCGCCAGTTTAGAAACAGGAGTGAGCCATGAGCAGGAAACCAAGAACACACGCGCCCAGGTTGGGAGCAGAGGCCGCATCCATGCAGGGCCGTGCGAGGTGCGGAAGAGCGGATATGAGCTTGGGGTTGTGACCTCAGCTCCTGCCTCAGAGATGAGGCAGGCTGTGTCCACGCCTTGCAGGGGACACCAGACGTCTAGCTGACACCCCCCAACCCCCATCTCACCTTCTCACCCTGGTCTCTTACCCTGAGGAGGGCAGGGAGCCTGACACTCGGACAGGCAGGTCCTGGGGGACCTATGGCGCCCCCCACTTTCTGATCCCCAGTCGCCAACGGTGTGCCTGGTTCCTGTTCTCCCACCTGAGAGCCGGGGTGGTCTGGGCTGGATCTGCCTGCGCCTGGGCGGGTGCGGGGGCCAGGCTCACCTTGGGGAAGTCGAAGGGCTCCTCGTCCCACACGGGGTTGAATGAGTTCCCCTGAGAGGTCCGGGTGCGGTACTTGCGCCGCGTGTCAACAGGGAGGCCAAACATGTCCACCTCCACGTAGATGCCCACCTTCCTGTCGGACAGGAACTGCCCTGAGATCACCTGGGGGGTGGGCCAAGGAGGGTGAGGCGGATGCTGAGAGTCCTGCCCCCAGGACACCCCTGGCCTGAGCACCAGACCCCCAGGCCCCACCTTGACCCGCAAGGCATTGGCCACGATGCCATCCACGATGACCTCAGTGAAGGGGTCGAAGGACTTGTCCGGCCGCCGCATGAACTCCGGCTTGAGCAGGTACCCGCTGCGCCCGTTGTACTCAAAAACGCCCGCGTTGAGCTGCATCGCCACATCTGGGGCGCCATGGGCAAGTCGAGCAGGGGCAGGGATCAGGCAGGACGGTGCCATGTGGGGAATGAGACATCATCAGGTCAGATGGCATCCAAGGTCCGGGGTCAGGGGTGGGCTCAAATGGCATCAGGGTCCGGATCCAGGACAGATCAGACAGGGGAGGGGTCTGGCATCAGCCAAGGGCAGGAGGCGGGGTGAGTCGGGGGCTCGGTTCCCCTGGGATCTGGGATTAGACAGGGTCAGAGGTCCATTCAGGCAAGACCAGCAGGATCATGGGTCAGAAGTCAGTAAGACTGAGGGTCGGGGTCAAGATGGAGGGGGCCAGGGCTCACCGAGGGTCTGGAAGTTGAGTGCAACAAGCTGGCACCCTACGTTCCAGAAGAGCTGGGGCATGTAGTTGGAGGAGTCCACGCGGGTGCCCTTGGGGTAGATGCGGCTGAGCTGCTGCTTGTTGTATCTGAGGTTGGTGGTCAGGAGCCACACAGGTGCCAGGGCCCACCCCGTCAGCCTCCACCTCCGGCCTCAGCCAGGTGCTCCTGTGACCCCCCACACCCGGCCTCCGTTTCTCAGCCTAGCCATGCCCCCTGAGACTGCCTGGTCCTACCCAAGCCCCAGGTCAGGGTGCAGGAGGGCCACCGGAGGGCCAGCACCCTGTGCAGGTGGCACAAGTGGGGACAGAACACCGGAGCCGGCCTCCGAGCACCCCACCCTGGCCTGCCCACCCACACCACCTTCAAAGGATACTCCACAAACTCCATGGGGCTCTTGGTCAGTTGCTCCATGGCCTTGGTCTCCACGAAGGACGACATCTCGAAGCATTTGTTCCTCTCTTAGGGGTGAGCCAAGCAAGGGCATCAGACCTGGCAGGGCTGAGCTGGGCAAGCTCCCATGCCTGCCACCCACCCCTACTCACTTCGAGCAGCCTCAAAGGACTTGAACTTGACAGGCTCGACGTAGTTGACAAGCGTGGACATCTCCTCAGTGGCATTCACCTCGCTGCTGGCCGTGCCCTGTGGGCCCCAACCCAGGGTCAGCAGTGCCATTCCTGCCACAGCTGGCCATTC
This sequence comes from Pongo abelii, assembly GCF_028885655.2. Classification (NCBI taxonomy): domain Eukaryota; kingdom Metazoa; phylum Chordata; class Mammalia; order Primates; family Hominidae; genus Pongo; species Pongo abelii. The sequence goes on from NC_071994.2 coordinate 10,441,397, forward strand.
CCTCACCTGCCCCTCACGAAGGAGGCATGACCCTCTTCCCATCACTATACACGCACTGCTGGCGGTGCCGACAATCTTCTCCCTGGGGTCTCACTGATGCGCCCTGTACACCACCCAGCTCAAGCAATTTTCCTGCCTCAGCCTCCCAAGTAGCTGGGATTACAGGCGCCCGCCACCTTGCCCGGCTCATTTATGTATTTTTAGTAGAGATGGGGTTTCACCATGTTGGCCAGGCTGGTCTTGAACCTCCCAACCTCAGGTGACTCGCCCACCTCAGCCTCCCAAAGTGCTGGGATTACAGGCATGAGCCACCTCGCCTGGCCCATATAGGTGTTACAATTATCATTACTTTTACTGAATCATTTGGGAGTAAATTATAGACATCATGACCCTTTACCCATAAATACTTCAGCATATATGGACATTCTCTTCTATAACTCCAATCCAATAATTAAATTCAGGAAACAAAACATTAACATATTATCTAATATGTAGTCCATCTTTAAATTTCACTAACTGCTCCAGTAATTGTCTTTATAGCAATGTCTTATTTTTTTTTTCTTTTTGAGACAGAGTCTCCCTTTGTAGCCCAGGCTGGAGTGCAATGGTGTAATCTCAGCTCACTGCAACCTCCACCTCCCAGGTTCAAGGGATTCTCGTGCCTCAGCCTCCCGAGTAGCTGGGATCACAGGTGTGAGCCACCACGCCCAGCTCAGACTGATTTTTTCTGTACCACTCCACAGCTACTCAATGCTCCCCACTCCTGCACTCCCTGACCCTGCCCCAGGACCTTTGCACATGCTGTCCCCCCTTCGTTTTGTTTTTGTTTTTGTTTCTCCTTTTTCTGGAGAACAGGGTCTCGCTATATTGCCCAGGCAGGTCTCGAACTCCTGGGCTCAAGCTATCCTCCTGCCTCTTGCCTCCCTGAGAGCTGGGATTACAGGTGTGAGCCACCGCGCCCGGCCACTGTCCCCCTTCCTGAGGTCTCCCTGCCCAGCCTCCCTGCCCAGGGCAGACTTCCTGACCTCTGCCAGTTCTGTACCCTAACTCGCACCTCCCAGGCCACATCACCAGCAGAACTGTGTGCTTGTTTCCATGCCTGATGACTGAAGACCCCTCCTCCCACCTTCAGTCACACCCACACTGAGCCCCAGGAGGCAGGGGTGATGACAGTCTTGAGGCAGGGGTGATGTCAGTCTTGTTGATGGTGAGACCCAGCCCCCTGGGAGGTAAATAGATGCTACCTCCCCCACCTGCCCACCCTGTGGGCCTGACCTCATCTGTAGTTGGCTTTTTGGGGTCTGTCTGTTCCTCCTCTTCCTCATCTTCCTCCTCATCCTCACGGTCAGCAGGTCCGAGAACATAGGGGCCCCGGTTCAGGCCCTCCTCACCCAGAGACTTCTGAGGCTCCAGGCTGGGCTTCTCAAGCCCCACCTCCTCCCCGTTGCTCAGGCCTGGGCAGCTGTCAGAGCTGGGAGAGCCTGCAGAGGACAGGGCCACAGGGTCAGGGGTCAGGACCACACAGCTGCTTAGGAAGCCTGGAAGGGTTTTTCCCAGTGTGTGCAGAGGTGACTCAGTGGGGAATTCAAGGGGTACTCTCAGGGCAGTGTGGCTTGGGGAGAGGCCAAGAGGTCAGGGGGCAGATGGTATTAAACCCAGTAGTGGTTGAGAGGGGTCATAGGTCAAAGGTAAAGGTCTGGAGTGGTATTCAGCAGGGAGGTAGATAGGGTGGTTCAGTGCGGTAAGAAGTCAGGAAGTAGCGTACCACAGCTTTAATAGCGGGGTAAGGGATGACACAGAGGGGTTACAGGTCAGGGGTAAGTCAGAGCCACGTCTAAGCAGGGGGCACAGTGAGGTGAATAGTCAGGGGTGAGAGGTCAGAGGTCTGCTGAAATGATAACCAACTGGGCAGGTGAACTCAGCGAGGGCTTAGGGGCCCGAGGTCACACCCAGTGTGGGATGTGGTTTACTAAGGTCAGAGGTCAGCCTTCAGAACCATCACCGGGTTGTGGAAAAGCTCTGACAGGTGAGAGGCTGAGGTTGGGAGTCAGGAGTTGGGGTGCAGCTCGGTGAGACCTGCACCTGAGGTCAGGGGTCAGAGGCCCCACACCAGCCAACAGGTGGTGAGGAGACAGGCCAGTTGTGGGAACAGGCGCGAGCGAGGCGGGAGGGTGGGCTGGGGGTCTGGGATGAAGTGTCACAGGGTCTGGAGCATGAGGCCAGAGGCTGGGGTCAGGTCAGGGTGGCGGGCCGGGCTGGGGCCTACCAAGCTGCGGGGAGGAGGGCTCGGTGGCCGCGGAGCTCTCGCTCAGGGCAGAATTGCTCTGCTCCAGGGGCCGCTTGCGCCCGGCGCTGTCTGGGCCACCTGCGCTGGGTCGGTGCCGCTTCTTGTTCTTCACCAGGATACGGCCCATCAGGTCCTGGGGGCTGGGCAGGGGAACGCCTGGGGCCAGCTGGGCAGGCATGGACGAGTCAGGGCCCTAGACCGGGTCCACAGCACCCTGGCCCCCACGCCACCCCCCTCGCTCCGAGCTCCTGTACCGGGTACTTGTCCAGAGGCTCGATGAGTAGCGCATCTCCAAAGATGGAGCGGCAGTATTCAGCCATCTTTGCCTGCTGCTTTGCCCTGCGAAACCGAGGTCAGAGGTCAGAGGTCCTCAGGGGAAGCTGAGGTCTACGGGACATGTCAGCGGCGGTTCGCAGGGTTGGAGGTCCCTGAGCAGTCCAATAGCGCTGAGGCGGGAGGACTGTCCCCGGGTCCACGGGGTTTCATGCCAGGGGCTCACTCACGAGTCCACATGGTTCTCGAAGGAGAGGATGACGGGGTAGGGTGAGGTCTTGAAGGCGGTCTCGGCAATGGCCTCCAGCACGTCACGCAGAGGCACCTCTGTGGTCATGGTGAAGCCGTGGGTAATGAAGGGTTCCTCCTCGGGCGGCCGTCCCTTCCACACGTCCAGCTCCACGCAGCGGCAGCCCCACAGCAGTGCCTGGCGGTACATCTCCACCGACGAGGTCCCAGCCAGCTGCCCCGCTGGGGGCGAGGCTCCGTCACCAAGGCCGCCCACCAGCCCAGCTCCTCACCACCCCGGCCCCACCTGGAACCAGGCCATGCTGGATTTGCAGAGGGCTCTCTGTCTCTCAGATGGATACCCACCACCTGTCCATCCCACCAGCGTGAGCTGGGGGAGTCATCCCTGAGACTTACTATAGCTCCCTACTGCCTCAACAATCCCTCCGTCTCCTCACTCCCTCCGCCCACCTCAGCCCTGGCACAGCTCACACCACCTCCTGTGTGGAAGACTCCAGGCCTCCCTGCCTCCAATCCAATCTCTCTTTTTTTTTTTTGAGACGGAATCTCGCTCTGTCACCCAGGCTGGAGTGCGGTGGCACGACCTTGGCTCACTGCAACCTCCGCCTCCCTGGTTCAAGTGATTCTCCTGCCTCAGCCTCCCGAGTAGCTGGGATTACAGTTGCCCACCACCATGCCTGGCTAATTTTTGTATTTTTAGTAGAGACGGGGTTTCACCATGTTGGCCAGGCTAGTCTCGAACTCCTGACCTCAGGTGATCCACGCCTCAGCCTCTCAAAGTTCTGGGATTACAGGCGTGAACCACTGTGCCTGGCCTCAATCCAATCTCTATAGAGCACCTGGCATCATCCTTCTAAAAACATATCATATCAGGTCACATCATCTCTTCTGCTTCACCCTCCAAAAAGCCTCTCCCTCCTACTCAGGATAAATCCAAGTGCCTCTAGGCCCCTGGGCTTAGCCCTGCCTTGCTCTCTCTCTCTTAGCAGGCACCTATCTCCGGCACTCTGCACCCTGCCCCACCAGCTTCCTTTCTGCTTTTTTATTATTTATTTAATTTTTTTTTTAGAAAGGGTCTCACTCTGTCACCCAGGCTGGAGTGCAGTGGTGCAATCACAGCTTACTTCTGCCTCAACCTTCCCAGAACCAAGCGATACTCCCACCTCAGCCTCCCAAGCAGCTGGGACCAGAGGCATGCGCCACTATGCCCAGCTAATTTTTTAAAAATTATTTGTAGAGATGGGGTCATGCTATGTTGCCCAGACTGGTCTCAAAACCTGGGCTCAAGTGATCTGCCTGCTTTAGCCTCCCAAAGTTCTGGGATTACAGGCATGAGTCACCGCACCCAACCCCCTTCCAGCCTCTTAAAAGCACCCTGCAGGCTGGGCAGGGTGGCTCATGCCTATAATCCCAGCACTTTGGGAGGGCGAGGCAGGCGGATCACCTGAGGTCGAGAGTTTGAGACCAGCCTGACCAACATGGAGAAACCCCATCTCTACTAAAAATACAAAATTAGCCGGGCGTGGTGGCGCATGCCTGTAATCCCAGCTACTTGGGAGGCTGAGGCAGAAGAATCGCTTGAACCTGGGAGGCAGAGGTTGCGGTGAGCCGAGATCGTGCCATTGCACTCCAGCCTGGGCAACAAGAGCGAAACTCTTGTCTCAAAAAAAAAAATGCACCCTGCAGTCTCTCCTGCTGCAGGCCCTAACAAGCCGTTCCAGCCCTTCCCTGGGAAAGCCACCATGAGGCCCCACTGCTCAGGGCTGGCTGCCTGTTCCCTGCCTGCATCCCAGCACTGGCCGATGAATGAGCAAATGGGCCAAAAGGACTGTACCCCAGGAGTGGGGCTGTGCAAGGGTCACAGGGCAGAGGTCACGGGCGCCACCCTTGCTCCCCACTCACCAGTGAGATAGGTGTTATGCGAGGAGTTGATGAAGTAGGCACTCAGCGGCTGGGTCATGTCTGCGCTCAGATCCAGGGCTTCCAGGGGCAGGATGCCATTCTCCTCGCCTCCCAGGTAGCGGCTAAAGCCCTCCATGGACATCTGGTCTAGGGTGGGAGGAGATCAGCAGGGTCAGCTGGGGTCCTACCTGCCCCCACCCACCTGCACCCCGGCCAGCTCACCTCGCTCCAGAAACTGCTGGTTGGGCTCATACTTTTCGATGAGCAGCCGGGCCTGGGAGGGCCGCAGGGGCGGGTACAGCACTTCGTTGAGTCTCGGGTCGCGTTGCTTCTGGTTGATGAAGTCCATGAGCTGCTCCAGCGTCAGGTATGGCTTGCCCTTGGCGCCTCTGGAGGGGACAGGAAGCTGGGTCAGGATGGAGCCTCGCAGGGCTCCCACCCCCTCGCCAAGCCCTTGCCCTGGGCAAGGGAGTCAGAAGGCCTGCCCCTGGATCTGGCACCCAGTGAGTGGGACTCTGGGTGAGTCATGGCCAACCTCTGGGCCTCAGTTTCCCCCTTTACTCTCCTGACTACTCAAGATTGTCAAGGCAGCAGACTAGTGGGCACTGGCAATGGCCGGGGCTTAGGAGCTGCCAAGTGGTCAGCCCACCACCCCTTGCTTCCAGACCTCACAACACGCCTGAGCCTTGGACCCCATTGCAGAGTGGGCTGATTAAACCAACCCTGGCACAGGGTTAGCCCAGAGCTGCCTGTAACTGAGGGGCAGAAACGGCGGCTCTGAGCACAGGCACATCATCAACAGGTTCTCCCCGGGCACCCCTCCGCCCCCCGGCGCTCCAGGACCCGGCCCACCAGTTTCCCCTCTCCCCATTGAGCTAGAGGCACGCTAAGCAGAACCTAAACACAGAGCACAGGGGCTGTGAGGCAGGCCGGGCCCACTCACATCTCCAGCAGGATCTTGTCAATGTCCGGCCGCAGACACAACTTGTTCAGGAACCGCTCAAAGATTTCCAAGGAAAACTCATCGGGCCGGATGGACTCACTCTGGAGGTCGAGGAGTGTGGGGTGAGAAGCCAGGGGCGGCCAGCCCTGGAAGGGTGGGTGCCCACCGTGACGCCCCACCCCGCCCCGTCCCCACCCCACACACCCGGTTGAATTTGAGGCCACAGGATTCCAGCGCAGTCTCCACCCGCTTCTTGTCTGCTGAGAACATCTTCAGGATGCTGATGCGGGCAGGAGGGGTTCAGGGTCAGTGGAGGACAAAGGTCACCAAGGTCAGGGCAGGAGGAAGGTGCTGGGGGAAGGGGTGCTCACTTCTTGACGGGGATCCGACCATCCTGGTTCACCTGCAGCTTCAGCTTCGTGTATCTGGGAAGGCAGATGAAGAGGTCACACCCTGAAAACAGCCACGTGAACCCCCCAGCTCCCCCTCGGGTGGCCTGGGGCTCACGCTTTGCGCAGGAAGGTGTTCCGGGAGGCGTTCTGAGCCAGGATGTTCATAGCCAGCTTGAACAGCTCCTCAGACCAGACCTGGAGGGCCAGTATACACGGGGAGGCGGTGAGTGGGGGACAGAGGGGCTGCCCAGCCACAACCCAGGTCCACAGCTGTCTCTGGTACACAGTAGGTCACAGAGCAGCCTAGAACACAGCAGGTGTTCGTTAAGTGACGGCCGACTCACGGAATAAGACAGTGACTCCCCCCTCGTCCCCTTGGTGCCAGCCCACCTTGGCTGTGTCATCCTGCACGGCCATGAAGTTCAAGAACACTGTGTTCACCGGGTCTGGCCCAGACACCACCGTCATCAGCTTCTCCTCCAGCCGGGCATCGGGACCCCCAAAGCCCAGAACTTCCCGGATCTTGGGGTCCTGAGTAGGTGACAGCGAAGGGTGAGGAGGGGGCTCCCCTACAACCTCGCTGTGGTCTTCACTCCCAGGCTCCATCACTCACCTTGGGCAGGCGGGCATACCGGCCTGTCCGTGTGTCCCTGATGGAACTGATGTCCAGTGTGTCCACCTCCTGGGGGGGAACCAGATGCCGGGCTGGGTATGAGAGGCTGCAGGGCGATAGCCAGGAGCCTCCAAGCTCCCTACCCAGGCCAGGGAGTGGCCAGCCCCTGGCTATAGCCCCAGCCTCAGCTCCTGCCCTGAGCACTTCCTGTCTGGGCAGCAGTGGGAGAGGTCAGCCTGCAGCCGGGCCCCACCCCCACGGGCAGGGCAGGGGTCTGGGACAGGGGTCCTTGGCCTGAGCGAGCTGCACCAGTGCCCACCCTCACCATGTTGGGGCCCGTCCAGTACAAGAAGAAGCCATTGGGGTCCACACGCAGGGTCACCAGGTTCCGACTGGAGGTCTCCTGGGGACAGCACAGGGCAGCAGGAGTCAGGAAGTGAGGGCTGTGGTGCAGGCCTGGCCCCTGGGGCCCTCCCATCATGCACCCCAGAGTTCCTGCCCATGAGCTAAGACGAAACCTCATCCAGTCCACAGGTCCTGTGCGGCTGCCTGTGGCCCTCAGAACAAAGCCAAGGTCCTAGGTGTGACATTCAGTGTCACACCTACCCCAACGCCTCTTCCCAGCCTCACCTCCCTCTGGCCCTAGGATTCTACCTGACCTTTCCCAGGGCTTTGTCTCATGTTCCCTTCGCCAGGACACCCTGCCCTTCCTTCTCTACCCGTGAAATCTGACCCACCCCCTGGAAGGGGTCCCCAGCCCCCATCCTGGGCTCAGTTTCCCCAGAAGTGCTGAGAGCTCTGCGACAGTGGCAGCCCCCCAATTCACCCCACTACAGAATGTTTAAGGCATGAAAGTGAGAAGTCTGACTCCCACTGCCCTTCTGCATCCCTTGGGACACCACGATGGCCCCTTGGTCTGCCTCAAAGCCCATTATCCACCTTACCACATCTGCCAGGGTCCTCACAGCCTCAAAGCTCATCCCCATCTTATAGAAGAACAGTCCCCCTAGAAGGGGACTTGCCCTACTCTCAGGACCGGGCAGTAAGTTCTTCCTCCCTCAAACGGCCGTGCAGCTGGCAGGGGGCAGAGAAGTGCATGCCAGCCCCATTTTCTGAGAAGGGCCTGGTCCCTGGCACAATCTCAGGGCCACCCCGTGTGACTCAGGACCAGCAGCCAGAGGGGCTGTCCTCCAGGGCTTAGACTCGGCCAGGGCCAGAGTGACCAAGTGGCTACAGGTAGAACCCTCCTATTCCAGGTTCTTCCAGACAGAAAATGACCCCACCTCATGTTGGGTGCCACCCCCAAAATGCTGCTCAGTGTCTGGTGGACAATATTATTATTATCAATACATCTCATATACACACACCGCCCCCGCTGCGCACCAGGTACACTTCTATGCACCTAGCATCTTCGAGCACACGAAGGCCTCCTAATCAGCCTAAGAGGCATGTGCTGTTGTCACTCCCATTTTACAGATGAGGACACTGAGTTACAGGGACACTTCGTAGCCTGCCCGAGGTCATTGCAGCCAGGACCTGCTTGCAGGCAGTGTGGTTGCAGCGTCCTGTGACCTGGGAAGCAGGGAACGGAGACTTCTGCCAGGCTCCCAGCTCCTGGCCTCAGCCACACCCCATTGTGGGGCCTGGGATAAGTCTCTGCTTTCCAGACCTCAGTTTCCTCTTCTGGACAATGGGGATTGCACCAGCCCCACCCATGGCAGGCTTTGCTTACAAAAGATGGGTGTTCATCTGGGAACAGAAGGGGCAGAAGGCCCCCAAAATTTGGGGATGCATGGGCCTCCCCACTTCAGTGGGCTGACACCCAGCCCCAGCCCCTCTCGGGATTCCCAAACCTACCCTGGGCCTGAGGCCCCCGAATGGTGTGCAGGGGGTGGGGAGTCTATGGGTACTGCCCCTAGTGTTTCCCTCCCACCTCTCCCCAGGGGTCTGGACCTCAAAGGCAGCCCAGGCCCCCTGCTCTCCTGCCCCAAGCCTCTGTCAGCACCCCCCACCCCACCCCCAGGGCCCTCTCCCTGTTCCTACTTCCTTATTTGGGTTTATCACAGTGGAAGGAAAAGAAGAAACTTTTCCCTTCAGGCCAGCCTGGGGGGAGGGGTCTCCCCCGGCCCCTGGGGCACCCAGGCACCCCTCCTCGCACACCTGCCGCTTCAGGCCACGCCCCCATCTCCTCCCCCCAGCTCCCACGCCTACCCCGGGGCCCCACCCAGCCGGAAAAGAGCCCAGAGTCTTCCAGGCCCGTGGCCTGACTGGGAAGGAGCCGCGAGGAAGCTCAGGCCGGCCGGGTGGAGGCCCTGGGGAAGGAGGGGCCCAGGGGGCAGAAGAGGGGACCCAGGATGGGGATGAGCAGCCGAAGGTGGGGACACAGGCATTTGGGAAGCACCAGGGGCAGGACAGGGAAAGGGGGGCCAGGATGTATTGGGGTTCAAGGTCCCAAGCCTAAGGAGTGGGGAACAAAGTTCCCAGGGGTGGAGGAACTTGGGGGGCAAAGTCTCCACTTAGGGGGTGACTGGGTGCTCCCATCTGAGCAGGGAGCTGGGCTGGGATCCAGAAGCAGGGCGAAGGGGTGCCAGCCAGAACAGGGGGGAAAATGATGAATGGACGAGGACTGTTCAGGCAGGGCACCGGGGAAAGTAGGGGCGCCCTGGCACACACCCAGAATGAGGATGCCCCGAGCCAGCCTGGAGGTCAGGGTCCTGCAGCTGGGTAGTCTAGTGCTGGGCAGGGGTCTGGGGACCAGGCCAGGATCGAGGAACCAGAATTAGCCTGGCAGGGAGCGGTGGGAAGAACGAATAGAAAACGGGGGGACGGGGTTTATTGGGGTTCAAACTCTCTGCGCCAAGGAGTGGAGCCAAATTTTCCAGAGCTGAGGGACTGGGAGCTGGGGGGACAAAATCTTCATTACGGAGACGATCGGGGACTTAAGTTTCCGGGGCGCAGCCAGGCTGGGATGAGGGTGGCGCCACGGGCAGGCGAGGCTGGGGTAGGGGTCCCCAGCGTCTGGTCGAGCTTGACTGAAAGAGTCCCGGGATCTGGGCGGAGCAGGGGCCCGCGCGCTTACCTCGTCCCATTTGATGAACTTACTCCCGCGCCGCAGGGTCTCCACGACGGTGGGCGGCTCCAGCTGCAGCGCGTGGACGCCGGGCTGGGCGCCCGCCATGGCCGGGCCAGGGGCGGGTCGGGAACCCACGGAGCCCTGACGGGGACCGACGGCGCCGCTGCTCCCACCGCGCAGCCCGCTCCGGCCCCGCGGCGTCAGCGCCCGCCCGCCCGCCAGTCTGTCCCGGACCGACCAGAGCCTCGGCGGGGCCTGGGCGGGGCGGGGACGGGGCGGGGCCTCCCGGGCCCCGCCCCCTCCCATCGCGTCGGACCCGCCCGCCCCGCGTCGGCTCCCCCTGGCGGCCGGGGCGGCGACTGCAGCCCGAGCGGGGATTGGGGCAGGGGCACGCGGACGGGTCGGGGGTTTTGCTGCCGGGCTCAGCAGGACCTGATTCTTCAGGCCTGTGGTGGAAGGAGGGCGCTGGGGGCCGAAGTGGCTGTTGGGGAGCCGCTGGAGGGACTGGGTGTAGAGGGCGCTGCTTAAGGCGGTCCGGGATCAGCCCACTGAGGTTTCTGAGAGACGGGGGCTGCAGTACCAGTGGAGGGCTGGACTTGGGCCGGGGGTCGCCGCAGAGCCCTGTCGCCCACCTTCTTCTGTCGCACTTAGCTGAATGCAGGAAAAGCTTCTCCCGCCCCGCTCGGCCCTGGCTTCGCCTCACCCACTCTTATGCTGCGCGGTCCCCCCTCCCTGGGAGCACTTAGCCGGCTAATGGACCTCCCGCCGGCAGGCACCCCTCCCCCGTCCCTAGCCCAGGGAGGCCGGGCGCCTGCCACCTCCTTTGAGGACCCAAGCATCCTGGTCTTCCAGAGTGGGCCCTAGAACAGCCCCCTTCTTGTTGCCGCAGACTCCATGACTGGAGCCTGACTGTGAGCCTCTTGGCTGGGAACCGCGGGGGGGACGCTGTTGTCTGCCCAGAGGGGTCAGAAGCTTTGTGGGTGTCCCCAGACAGGAGGGTTGAGGAGGGGCTCTGCAGTGCCTGGCCCACAGCAGGTGCCCTGAAATCTGCGTTCCAGAGATGGGAGCGAGGAAGGCGCATGGGCAATGGGATGGGTGGGGGCTGCAGCCCCTCCCGCAGGGCTTAGCTGGTGGGGGGGGTTCCTGCCTGGGGGCCCCTGTGGGAGCCCCCCCAATACAGAGGCAGTAACAGCAGCAGGTTTAAAGTAGAACTCATCCAGAGGGGCCAGCCAAGTCACCTAGAAACCCAGAAAGAGATGCAGCTGGCTCTGGGGGAGGAGGGGTCAGCGGAGGAGGAGCTCCCCTGCAGGCCCCTTTGCCCCAGGCTCTGAGACCCCCACAAGGAGCCCTGCCTGGCCCTGGCCTTCCTCCACACCCCACCAAGTTCTCCGTCAACTCTAACCTGGCGGATCTCCTCGCTCTCAGCCCTGGCCCTGTGGGGTGTGATTATAATCTCCACTTGAGACCCAGAGAGGGGAAGGGACTTGCCCAAGGTCACACAGCTTCTCAGGAGGATTTCAACCCTCCGACTTCCTGAGGCCCAGGAGCCTCTAGACCTCACTGGGAAAACAGAACCATGCAAGGTGGAGCTTGGCCTCTGCCCTCACAGGCTGGAGTTCAAGTCCGGCTCTTGCTAGCAGCCTCTTGCTAGTGGCAGAACCTAGTCTCTCTAGGTGCCTCAGTCACCTTGTCCAGAACCTAAAGGTTGTTGTATACATAAGCAAATGGGTGGGAGATGCCAAATTGACATGAGTGGCTGGAAGCTGTGGGTATACCAGGGAGGGAGGAAAGGGCATAGGTCAGCTCTGGGGCAGTGGAACCTCCAGCCTGTGCCAGGGCTAGCAAAGCCTGGAACCAAGGCCTGAGCTTAGGGGATCTGAGCTGTGGGCCCTAGGCCTTGGGCAAGGGTACTTTAGAGAAGCATTGGGCAGCAGCTCCTTGCGGAAAAAAACAGGATGGGCACCTGTTTCCTGGGCTTAAGCCTCTCTCCTCCCCCAACCCTGTGTCTCCGGAGGCCAGGGCAGCCCCCATTACAGGGCTCCTTCCTTCCCAGACACTTTCTTCCATCCTTGGTAATGGTAATAGGGTTTCTCAGCAGGCAGTAATGGTGAAGGCAGGCAGCCTTTCCGGACTCTACCCTTGATTAAAGGAGCGGTCTTGACCCACAGGACCCTCCCCAGAGCCTCTGCTTCAAGGATGCACTCTAATGGAGGGGGGCTGGGGCCCTGGAAGCGGTAGGGCCAGGGAGGCCACAGACTGAGGCTAGAAGGAGGAGGAGCAGTGGTACACTCCATTCCCAGTAGGGCTCAGGCAGGAGGGCCAGGGCTGGGCATGGGCCCCCAACCACAGGAGGTCAGGACCGTAAGCCCCCTGAAGAGGCTCTGAGCAGGTAAGTGACTTGCATACAGCCTCTCAGCCCACGGGGCAGAGCAGGATTTGAACCCAGTATTTCTACTCCAAGGCTAAGGTTCTGTGGCCCAGCTTCCAAGAAGGTGGCAGGCCAGCATGCCCACCTGCACCAAGTGGTCTCGGGTGGATAGCCATGGGAACTGGACAGGAATCTGGGTATGCCTGGGCGTGGCGCAGGGGGGGAAAGAGGGAGAGTCAGAAAGAATGCCTGACCTGTGGACATGGACATGGCTGGAGACCTTCACACCAGCCCTGAGGGAGGACAGACAGAAAGGTCAGTGCTCAGGGTCACAGCATCTTGGGGGCAGAGCTAGGGCTGGAGGTCTTCATGGCCTGCAGGCCCCACTTCCACAGAAGCTGCATTAGGGGCTGTTTGAGGGTCTTCCCCCTTTAATCTGTGTGCACCCTCAAGGCACAAACAATGCTTGGGTTCAGACGGAGCTGGACTGGCCTGGTGGGGTGTGGTGGGGAATTTGGACTGGGGTAAAGTGATCCTCCTATCAGGCCAGGCTTAGGGCAGGAGGCCAGGCCATGGATGGGACTCCCTGTGGAGAGGGTGGATCCTACCTAATCCGCAAGAGCAAGGGTCAGCCCTTCCTTGGCACCCAGACTGGCTGAAGGGAGGCTGAGGCCAGACGAGGGGCACGGGAAGGGGAAGGGTCAGCTCACTCTACCCTTCCCTGAACTGAACCCTGTGAGCCCATTGCCCTCACAATGCCCAGCCTCTGTCTTCTGTTGGTCTCTTCTCTCTGACTATAGGGCAAAGGAGGAGCCCAACATCCTGGGTTGGAGTTTGGATGCAGCCCCAGCTGTGTGATCCCAGGGCCAATCCCAATCCATCTCTGAACCCCACCCGCTGCAGAGGGCTTCCCCCCACAACTTCCAAAGAGTGTCTGAGGGGCTGGAGCAGAAACATTGCCTCTCAGATCCAAGACCCTGTTTGGGATGGCACAAGGTGAGCCTGCCTTCCACAGAAACATCCCCTGGGAGCTGCGCAGCCTTATTGGGTGGTGTCTACAGGGAAGTGAGGAGGCTGAGTAGAGACTTCGTGTCAGGGGGTTTGAGCCACACAGCTTGGGTTCAAAGTCTCATCTCCCGTTTTATCTAGCAGTGGGACTTAATTAACCTCCGTGGTGTAGTAATTGAACTTTCCACGAATTTTCCTATTTAATTTTTGTTACAACCTTCTGAGGAAATGCAGGCACAGAGGAAGCCATTCATTCTTTCAAAATCATTTGTTCAACCAATGCGGCGGCCTACTACGAGTGTGACATAGTTCTAGGTGCCGGGGTTCAGCGGGAGCCAGGTAATTTGCCTAATAGCAGTGGATTTGAAGACTGTTCAAGCCTGGGAGCACCAGCAGACCAGGTCGGCGCAGGGCTCAGCCCCGCGGCACTCACAATCTAGAAGTGGGAGACAGACAATACACGAATGAATGAGACCATTTAAAGATGCACAAAATCAAATAGAGGGAGGGAATGGGATGCGCCGTCGGCTTATTGGAGGTGGGCCAGGACTATGTGAAGGACCGAGGAGCCGCAGGGCGGGGGTGCAGGAGCCCCGGGAAGGCGCCCTCTCTGCGGAGCCGACTGGGCGGCGGTCCCGACGCACGCTCCTAGGGGCAGCCGCGATTACCGCCTTTATTATTATGAGTCCCGGCCCCCGCACTGCCCAGCTCTTTGCGCCTTAGTTTCCCCCTCTGTGCGCACCCGGGGCGCGGGGCGCAGAGTACGCACCAAACAACTTTACGCTTCCCGGCCTGGCCGCACGGCGGGGGAGGGGCGGCGCTGGGCGCGGACTCCGTTTCCCACAAGCCCGAGCCTCGCGCCATCTTGCCGGTGGGCGGTGGCTGCCCGGGGTTGGCCGTTCGGGCAGGCCGGGTGCCACCGCTCACCCCCAGCCCCGGCTTCCTCCGCTGGGGGCGTGGGACCTGCTAGTCAGAGAGCCTAGGGACCCGGACAGCTCCTGCCTGCCTTCTCCACTCTTCCTTTCCCAGGAGCCCAGTCCACGTGTCGGTCCGTGCGGAGGAGCCCGTTCGCCCCTCGCTGGCCGAGGGCTTGAGGACCTGGACATCGGGGACCGCAGCATCTCCTCACCAGACTCCCTGTCTGCACACGATGTCCACTCCCCTGCATTCTCAGATGGCCCCTATTCTCAGATGGCCTCAATGAGGACAGAATGAGGAAGGGTCCAATGAGGACTAGGGTCCTGGCGTGAGCGCAAATCGTCGACCTGAGCGCTTAGAACGCCTGGGTTTGGGACTGGAAGGTTGCATTTGAGGGGTACGGACAGCTAGGCCACCCCCTGCCGAATAGACCCTCCCCTACCCCTGCCCGGGGGCGGAGTAGGGGAGAGGGGCCTGTAGAGGGGCTGGCCCTTTAAGGGGGTGTGGTCGGGGGGCGGAGGAAGAGCGAGACAGAGAAAGGGCTTCGGCGGCGGCAGCTCGGGCGGCGGCCGCGGGGGACAAAGGGCGGGCGGATCGGCGGGGAGGGGGCGGGGCGCGGCCAGGCCAGGCCCGGGGGCTCCGCATGCTGCAGCTGCCCCCGGGCGCCCCCGCCGCCGCCCTCGCCGCGGAGCCGCGCGGAGCGGAGCCGGCGAGCTAACCCGAGCCAACCGGCGGGCGTCCCGGAGGCGGTGGCGCAGGGAGGGGCCCGACGCGCGCACGTGGCCCCGGCGGCCGCCATGGCGGACAGCGGCACCGCGGGGGGCGCGGCGTTGGCGGCCCCGGCCCCCGGGCCGGGCAGTGGCGGCCCAGGACCACGCGTCTACTTTCAGAGCCCCCCCGGGGCCGCAGGAGAGGGCCCGGGCGGCGCGGACGATGAGGGCCCAGTGAGGCGCCAGGGGAAGGTCACCGTCAAGTATGACCGCAAGGAGCTACGGAAGCGCCTCAACCTAGAGGAGTGGATCCTGGAGCAGCTCACGCGCCTCTACGACTGCCAGGTGTGTTCCCACCCCGCGCCGACACCCCAAAATCGGTCTCGTGCCGGTCCGCCTGGCAGCTCCACTGTGAGCTCGCCTGTCACTGTAGTCAAAGGGCGCTCTGCTTCCCCGCGCGCTCCCCTCCTCTCTGCACTCCCGCCCCCAATATATACTCTTTCTTGCCTGACCTAAGTCACTTCTGCCTTCTCCGCTGCCTCGGACCCTGCCCCCCATCATGCCACTCCCCAGGTCAAGCCTAGTGTCCTCCAGAAGCCTCAAGGGGTAGCCTGGGCCTTGGGCAAGAAGCAAGGGAGCTAGTCTGGGCTGGCAGCGGCAGGAGGTCTCACCGCCTAGTGCCCGCTGGGTTAGACTGTGGTTACAAGGTGCTGGTCTGGTAGGGCGGCTGGGGCTGGGCTGTTCTGTTCTGTGGGCTAGCCTGGAGCTCCATCTTGGCGTGCGTGCAGGCTAGCCCGCTTTCTGGGCTCTGCTTCTCCACCCCCATGACTCCTTGGTTGTTCAGACGGTGACTCAGGCCCCGGGGGGCAGGGTGGAGGAGTGGGTTTGCCCGGTGCTGCCTGCCTACCCTAGCCCAGCCCTGGAATGCAGCTGACTACAAACAGGATAGGGGCTTCCTGGGGAGGGTGTGGCAGGGTGGTGGGCACCCCCTCCCTCACCAAAGCATGGGCTCTTTGTTTCCTCTTTGCCAGTCCTAGGTCCTTCCCAGTGACCCCTCAGCCTTCACTTCCTCCTGGCTCCCGGGGAGCTGACAGGTGTTTGGGGGAGGGGAGGGGGGTATGATAAGCTGGGACAGCTGCACCCACCGGTGCTCTGGTGAGATGGGGGGCGCGGATGTTGGGGAGACACATCTGCTGGGTTCCCAGCCCAAGGTCCCCAGCCCTGGCTGTCTGGCCTTGTCTGGTACCCCTGGTGCCCACTGACAGGGACAGGAAGCTCCCCCCGCAACCCCGCTTTGGGCAGTTTGCCTTGGCACGGGCCTGATCTGTTTTCCTCCTCAGAGCAGCTGCTGTTCTGTCTGCTGGGCAGAGGGCCGGGTTCCTCCGAGGTAGGCAGGGGCCTCAACCCAGAGCCCCTCTCACACCCTCTCTCCAACTCAGGCTTATGTCTCTCCCTCCTCCCTCACCCCCACCCCAGGAAGAGGAGATCCCAGAACTGGAGATTGATGTGGATGAGCTCCTGGACATGGAGAGTGACGATGCCCGGGCTGCCAGGGTCAAGGTGAGGGGGCTGGGGGGCGGTGGGTTGCCTGAGGCACTGCCCCGGGAAAGCGAGGCTGTGGAGCCAGGCCCTCAAGCCCCAGCTCCTGCCTCAGCAGAATGGGGCCAATGCCTAGCTGTGAGGTGGCTGTGGCATCTCCTGTGCCTCAGGGTTGCCCCAGTCTCTTGGAAGTGGGTATAGGCGAGCTCCAGGCCCCCACTCCTGAGGACTCACTTATCCTTCCTCCCCCATCCCCTGCTAGGAGCTGCTGGTTGACTGTTACAAACCCACAGAGGTAAGAGATTTCCCCGCGGGGCGGGGGTGGCAGGGTGAGGGGAGCCCAGCTCCTGTCATCTTGGGGTCTGGTCTCCTTAATGTTTACCCTCCCACCCCACCCAGGCCTTCATCTCTGGCCTGCTGGATAAGATCCGGGGCATGCAGAAGCTGAGCACACCCCAGAAGAAGTGAGGGTCCCCGACCCAGGCGAACGGTGGCTCCCACAGGACAATCGCTGCCCCCCAACCTCGTAGCAACAGCAATACCGGGGGACCCTGTGGCCAGGCCTGGTGCCATGAGCAGGGCTCCTCGTGCCCCTGGCCCAGGGGTCTCTTCCCCTGCCCCCTCAGTTTTCCACTTTTGGGGTTTTTTATTGTTATTAAACTGATGGGACTTTTTGTGTTTTTATATTGACTCTGCGGCGCGGGCCCTTTAATAAAGTTAGGATACGCCTTTGGTGCAGCTAACGGGTTCGGCTGGTCTTTTTTAGGGGGGCACACTGCTCTGTGGCTTCTGCCAGTTCAGCTTCTCCCTAGGTGACGGCAGGCCTTCCTAAGGGCCACGTAGCCATGACGATAGCCCAGTGCTGGCTCCCAGACCAGGAGTTGAAAGTGGCTGGGGAGCTGTGGGGGTGGGGGGAGCAGTACTGCTGTTGGCAGACAGGAACACTCTTTTTCTCTGGGCAAGGGCCACCGTGTCATTGAGCCTAGACCCCCAAGGCTCCACAGTCAGGAAAGGAGAAGGTGGTGGGGTATGCCGGAGCTGAGGTCTCTGAGTCTCTCAGGGCCCACAAACACACACAGGCTTGCTCCTTGGACTTTTAAGTGTTTTTTTTGTGTGGTTTTTTTGTTTGTTTGTTTGGAACAGTCTGGTCCCTGATGGGGGCCTCTCCCCCTGCCCCTCCCCAGTCTGGTTACAGCTCAGATCGTCGCTCGATTTTGAGCAGCTCCACCTCGAACACCAGGGTTGCACCGCCTGTAGGGGAGAAGGAGAGTCAAAATGCCAACCAGGGCCACAGGGAGGGGGGCTGGCTGCAGGTGATGGGAGGTGTCAAAAGGTTTACTACCTGGAATCTTTGGGGGAGCTCCCCGCTCTCCATACCCTGTTGAAAATGCACAAAGAAACAGTCAGTGATGGCCAAGCTCCCTTCCAGCATGGGCAAAGGGAGGGTGTTCCGCCCCTCTCAGCAAGAAGGCCAGAAATGGAGAAGGGTAATGGAGATGGGAAGGGGGTGCCAAAGACCTGGCAAGGGCAGAGCGGGGCCACTACAGCTGAGTGCTTCAGTGATCTTGCCCTGTACTCACTGCTAGACACAGCCAAACTTGGAGGAGGCATGTATTGTAATGAATGGATACGGTGAAGACCAATGAAAGGCTGAAGCAGCTTTCACCCTTCCCAGTCACACACCCCAAACTTGCTCTGCACCCTCAGGAGGGGCCTCTTACCCAGCTCCGATGGGATCACCAGCTTGCGCTTTTCCCCCTCACACATCCTGCAGGAAGACACATGCTCAGCCCATGGCAGCACCCAGGGCCCCTGTCTTGTATCCCTGGGGCTTGCCTCCCACAGCTTACCTGCTGGGCGGTGGCCATGCACGCCCCCACTCCCAAGCCCATTCCCCCATGACTCACCCCAGCAGCCCCTGGTCCCAGCCCTTGATGACCTGGCCTGTGCCAAGGGAGAAGACAAAGGGCTGGTTCTGGGGCAGGCTGCTGTCAAACTCTGTCCCATCTTCCAGCTTCCCCTGTGGAACCATGAGAAGGCCAGTGAGGAAGAGGGGGACCACCCCTGACACCCCCCTCCCTCAGCTGCTTTCCCCATCAAGCTGGCCCCCACAGCACTGGTGGTCAACCCTTTTTGGTTTTTGAGATGGAGTCTCTGTTGCCATGGCTGGAGTGCAGTGATCTCGCCTCACTGCAGCCTCTGCCTCCCAAGCAGCTGGGATTATAGGTGCCCGCCACCACGCCCGGCTAATTTTGTATTTTTAGCAGAGGAAGTTTCATCATGAGGCCAAACTGGTCTCAAATTCCTGACCTCAGGTGATCCACCCGCCTTGGCCTCCCAAAGTGCTGGGATTACAGGGGTGAGCCACTGCGCCCAGCTGGTCATAGTTCTTTAAAAGGACAGAGTCTTGGGCAGCTCACAGTACACTGTCACTGCCTGCTGGTGCCCACCTGGGCAGTAGGCAAGGGCAAGGCAGAACCATGGAAACTGGCTTAGAGGGGAGAGGGGACTTGCCCAAGGTCACCTACTTGGCTGATGGAGAACCAGACTCCCAAGCACTCTCTGGTCCTCGGAAGCCCCACCCACTCCCAAAAGGCCCGCCCAACCCACTCACCGTGTAGTGCATGTGCAGCACATCCCCTTTGCGCGATTTGATGGGACAGTGGTCCACCCGCTTCTTGACCCCGATCTGCAGCTTCCTTTTGCCCTCGGCCCCCGTGGCCGTGGCCACAGCGCTCAGGCAGATGGACAGTACTGTCAGGACCCGGACCCAGCTCAGCCTCATGTCTCTGTGGGCAAAGACCCCGACCGACCGACTGAACGAGGGGGAGGGTAGGGAGAGTATGGAACACAGGTAGGTAAGAGGAGGGTTCCACCGCCACTGTATCTTCCTTGCCCCGGGGGATCCCCTTTGTCCCGGGTCACCGCCCTCTCCCCCGGGCTCCGGGGCCACACTTACCAGTCCAGTGAGAAGGGGGCTTGGCCGAGGACCCCAGCAGCGGGGGGAGGGGGTCAGGGGAGGCCACAGCAGCCAGGGCCCCGCCCCTCTGCTCACCCCCATACCTTCCCTCCCTCCCAGTCCCCACCTCCGCTCTTCAGTTCCCGCCTGTCCCTTTACGCAAAGTCCAGACCCTATCTGGCTGCACTGCAGTTGTCCCGACTGGGCGGCCCCACTCACGCCACACCCAGCTGCCCCCGGCCCAGCACACCAACACCTCTGCGGCCGCTGCAGGGGGCCGGCCCCGAGGCACCCACACATCCCCACTGGGTGGCTCCGAGGAGCCCGGGTCCTCGGGAGATACCCCCCAGCCTGGCCCTGTGCCTCCGCCCGGGGCGCCGCCCCAACTCTGAGCCCTTGGGGGTCTCCGGGGCACCCAGACTGGCCCTGTGTCTGCTGGCCGCCGAGCCCGCTCCACCCACACCACCTCTCCCGGTGGAGTTCTCGGCCTACGGCGTCCCCAAGCCCGACCACCACGGAGACCACCCCCGCGAGGACGCCCGGGGCCATTACTCGGGCCGGGCTCCTCACTTGGCTCCTTGGCACCGCCCTTCGGAGGACGCGGTGCCGCCCCCGGGCCTGCAGCCCCGCCTTCGACAGAACTAGACCCCTTTTCCGGAGCCGTAGCCACGCCACTCACCAGCTGAAGCCCCGCCCCCAGCGCCTGCGCTCCGTCCCCCTCTGCTTCCGACCCCCAGGCTCCGCCTTTCACCTCCTCCAGCTCCTCCTTCAAGAGCCAGGCTCCGTCCCCCGACCCTCCTAGCTCCGCCCCCCGCCGCCGCCGGGCTCCGCCTTCCACTGGCACCAGCTCGGAGGTCCCACCCGTCCCGGTTCCACGCCCCGCCCCGAGTCCCAGGACTCCGCCCCGTGCGGCGTGAGAACCCTCCCCCTGCGGCATCTCCGGCAGCTCCGGCCCCCACCCCTAATTTCCTCGTCACCTAGCTCTCGTTGACACTCGGAGCCCGGTCCGCTCCTGCCCGGCCTGATCCAGCCTGCCCTCTTGCACCCCGGCTCCCCCCAGCCCGGGCTGTGGCCGCCGCTCACCTCCTCGCCGCGCCCCCGGAGTCAACCCCGGTGGTGCTGCCGCCTCTGCGCAGGCGCGTCCTCGTCTCTACCAGGCCGGGCCACGCCGCCCTCCCTCATTGGACCGTGCGAAACCCGCGGCCACACGCCCGCTGGCGCGGGTCTTTCCCTAGCCCCGCCCCCGCGACGCCGCTGCTCTGCGTCACTTCCGGCGGAGCGGTAGTCTGTAAGGTTAGGTGAAAGTGACTTCCGAAAAGGCCGGAGACACTTCCGGCCGAGGTGATAGTAAGGTCAGGCGGGCGTGGGTTCCCGGAGGGGGTCTTGAGGCGCCATTTCAAGTCACCCCCATCCTCTCCCACAGCACTCCTGTTTTCCCCGGCCTCATCATGGCCCACAGCCCTCAGTCGCTGTGGAGCCTGGGCTTCACAGTGACACTCACGTTTGAATTCGCGGTCGGCTGTGTGCTTGGTAGAATTTGTCATCCAACACAGGCGTGTAACACGGGCTTGATGACACCCACCCCACAGGGCCCCGGCAGGACCGAGATGATGTCCAATGACAAGCCCTGACTTCCAGCCAATGCTCCCGCCCACGTCTCTCTCCCAGGAGCCAGGCTTACCTCTACCTGTGCACCTGGGCTGTGACTCATGACTGGAATGATCTGGCTGGGTCTGTTCCCCGACCAGACATATTTTCAGGCGCCCCAGCAGCCACCAAACATCTGTCAACTGAAGTAATGAACCTGCAGTTGAGAGGCAGCTAAACCTAGGTTGAAGGTTAGGGAGACAGCTGATTTGAGGTCAAATCCCCCTGGCCAGTTAGATTTTCTGAGCCTGTTTCCTCAATTATAAAAGGAAGACAATCATGATGTTGACCTCAGAATTGAGGAGGAAGTGAGGAGGTGCATGTGAAGCATTGTGTGTGTCTGGTGGGGCTAACTGGGCTCTGGAGGTGGTAGCTCTGGGGCCCTAACCCCTCTCTGCCTCACGCTAATTGACCTATGGCATGTCCAGTGACATCATGACTGAGAAAATGATTTGAAAGCAGTAATCGCTGTCAGGAACTGTCTCCTGGTTCAACCCACTCCTGCCTTAGGCCCACTAAGATCATACCCACATGCTCTGACCCAACACCTCAGAGAAAGCCTCCATTAGGGTAGCTGCCCCTCCTAGTGGCTGCCCAATTGAGTTAACTCTGCCCTGAATGTCCTGCTTCAGCAGGCAAAGCAGTGATGCCCAAGGTTGGCCTTTCATCCACCCCAAACCACTCAGCCCTGGGCACTGAAGGCTGCAGGGAGAAGGGTAGGGGCTGGGCCTGGGCTGGGATAGACAAGTCAGGAGAATCTCAGGCAGCAACCGATGAAGGGACCTGCAGGGTGCGAGGGAGGTGAGGGTAGAGAAAACTGTGTGGGTTGGGCGGGCGCAGTGGCTCACGCCTCTAATCTCAGCACTTTGGGAGGCGGAGGCAGGTGGTTCACCTGAGGTCAGGAGTTCGAGACCAGCCTGGCCAACACAGTGAAACCCATCTCTACTAAAAATGCAAAAATTAGCTGGGCCCACGTGGTGGGCGCCTATAATCCCAGCTACTTGGGAGACTGAGGCAGGAGAATCGCTTGAACCCAGGAGATGGAGGTTGCAGTGAGTGGAGATCGCACCATTGCACTCCAGCCTGGGCGACAGTGAGACTCCGTCAAAAAAAAAAAAAAAGAAAAACACTGTGTGGGTTGGGTTGAGGGGAGCCTGCCGCCCAAACCAGGCCCACCAGCCCCAGAATTTTGGTGCTTTCGTTTCAGGGAGGTGGGAGTGAAGTTAAGACAGGGCAGGTGCTGGGGCTTTAGATTCAAGCTGCAGGGAACAAAAAGCAGCAGATGCTGAAAGTGCTGCCTGGCAGGAAGAACAAGTGTTCTTTTCTATTATGTAAAGATAGTCTCAAACTTCTCTGGGGCCTGAGGACGCCAACCACAGCAATCTTCTGTTCCCTCTATGTGCACATGTGGAAACTGCTGCTCAGAGAGGCAGGGGTAGTGACAAGCAAGGTCACTCAGCAGATCTGGGTCCTACCCCAAGCTCTCTGGCCACAGAAGGCCGTCTCCTTCCAGAAAAGAACCCCGGTGAAGAGCAGGAGGGCAGGCAGTCTGTATTGACTGGGCTGTCCCTGACTCCCATGCCTAGCAATAACTTGAAAGTGATGAATACATAATTCTGGCCCTGCCTGGGATCTGCTGTGGGGCCTTAGTCCTCATTTCCTCCATCTGCACGACGAGGGAGCAAGACAAGCTTTGGATTTAGTGATGCAGACATTCATGCCAAACCAGCCAGCCTGGACAGTGACAAACGGTGACACAGGCAGGGACAGCTCCTTCCATCTCTTTTATCAGGGTTGGGGGTCACAGTTCTTGTACCAAAGCCCAAATCCCATTATGCAGAGGTTTGGGTCTTCTTAGTGAGGGGAGGAAGAGCCAGTTGTAAGATGCTTACTTGCACAGGGCGGTTAGAAACTGAGACAGTACCCCATTCTCCCCTGAGCTGGTATATGACCCCCTTGCTGCCTCCCAGTCTCCTCTTCCAACTCTGTCCTGTTTGATGACGGCCTTAGGGAGACAAGGGATGGCAGAAGAGCCCTCTGAGAGGCCCAGGTCCTGGAGCAGCTTCTGCCTGGGCTGAGGTCTTGGGGGCTTGGCTGTTTTTTACCAGGCTCCTCTTTGTTCTCCCACTGGTATATAGCCTCTGAGGCAAGTCACCTTGCTGAGTCTGAAAAGCCATGTGTCACCTTCGCAGCTTCCGGCACCTGAGGAGGGAGGAAGTGATCTGTTCATGCTGGCTGGAGCGCAGCCTCAGCCCTGGACTCACGTGTGCCTCGGGCCCACTAAGATCACAACCTGAGCGTCCTGCCACACCACTCGGCCCTGGGCACTGGAGGCTGCAGGGGGAAGGATGAACCTTCTGCAAAGGCCATCCCCTCCTGACACTCCTCGGGAGCCCCCACTGGCCCGGCCCATATGATTTCACCCCATGGCCTCACTGTGGGACACGGATGGTGAGAAACACATCAGGTAAGGGTGGACGAGGGTTCCACTATGTCCCCTGGCCTCTTGAAGCCCATAGGTAAGGGTAGATGTCTACCACAGGGGCTTCTGGGAAGGCCTGAACTGCAAGCTGGAAAAGCTGTGTCCTACATTTCTACTCCAGGCAGATGTCACCTCCTCCAAGAGATCTCTGACCTCTGAAAGATGAGGCCAGGTACCCCTCACTACAGCCCTTGACATCCTCTGCTGGCATCGTCCCTCCTATAGCTGACTCCTGAGTTAGAATGTTGGGCTTGCTTACACAGCTCCAGGTGCCAGCAGCTGTTTGGTAAATATTTGTTCAACACATTCAACAGTTTCCCCTTCCCTGGCCCTCCTCCCACTGGCAGGCTCACCCTGGACCTGCTCCAGGACAGGGCCTTGGTGCCTTCCCAAACACACACCACCCCACAGACGCCTCACCTGCAGGTGTCTGGGTTGAGCTCTAAGCCCCGCCCTTGGCAACGGAGGAAGCTGCGGCGTCGGCAGCGGCAGCGGCAGGTCCGGGGGTCAGGGCGCTGGTGGCGCTGGGTGCAGCGTGGGCAGAGGGGCCTGGGGCTGGAGTGGGATGGGTGATGTCAGCTGGGGAGGGTGCTCCAGGGGCAGAGTCCCAGCCCGGAACAGAGCGGGGCTGGGGACGGTGGTGGGGAGTGGCAGCCCTAGGGAGGAGAAGCGACATGTCTGGGGTGGGAAGGAAGAGTCTTCCCTAGAGCTGGGGTCGGGGCAGAGAACACAGGCTTGGGGAGCAGAGGGAAAGGGAAAGTGAGGGACGGGTGGGAGGAGAAAGAGGAGCAACAGCTTCCGGACTCACTTGTACTCCCCCAGCCCCCGCTCAGCTGGAGTCCAAAAGACTCACCTGTCCGGCTTCACAGCACTGTCCTTTTTTTTAGGTCTGAAAAGTAAGAGAGATAGACACAGACAAACAAGAGGAAGATGAGGAAATCCCAGCATCCTATTCTCTCTCTCTCTCTCTTTTTGAGACTGTGTTTCCCTCTTCTTGCCCAGGCTGGAGTGCAGTGGCGTGGTCTCGGCTCACTGCAACCTCCACCTCCCAGGTTCAAGCTATTCTCCTGTCTCGGCCTCCCAAGTAGCTGGGATTACAGGCACCCGCCATCATGCCCGGCTAATTTTTGTATTTTTTTTTTTTAGTAGAGATGGGGTTTCACCATGTTGGCCAGGCTGGTCTTGAACGCCTTACCTCAGGTGATCTGCCTGCCTGGGCCTCCCAAAGTGCTGGGATTATAGGTGTGAGCCACTACCCCCGGCCCAAGCATCCTACCTTGTTGCCCCAGATCCAAGGCCTACCCTTGGCTCTACAATTTTTTTTTTTTTTTTTTTGAGGCAGAGTCTTGCTCTGTTGTCCAGGCTGGAGTGCAGTGGCACGATCTTGGCTCACTGCAAGCTCCGCCTCCCAGGTTCATGCCATTCTCCTGCCTCAGCTTCCCGAGTAGCTGGGACTACAGGCGCCCGCCACCATGCCCGGCTAATTTTTTGTATTTTTTTAGTAGAGACAGGGTTTCACCACGTTAGCCAGGATGGTCTCCATCTCCTGACCTCATGATCCGCCCACCTCGGCCTCCCAAAGTGCTGGGATTACAGGCGTGAGCCACCACGCCTGGCCCCTTGGCTCTACTCTTAGGAACCTGGTCCCCAGTTCTGTGGACCACCAAACCCAGCACCCCCCAAGCCTGGCCTCTGCGAGCTCAGAAGTTGGGCCTGGCTGGCACCTGCATTCACACTGGCTGTGTTCTTCCAGGGACATCTCCCCCAGCTGACTGCTCGGGTACCGGATCATGAGGATCTGTGCTCAGGAGAAGAACGGGGGACAGTGAGGGAGAGAGAGAAAGGGGATGCTCTAAGACTGGAGGGAGAAAAGCTCACCCAATAGCCGGGAGGCTGGCCACCAGCCTTCCCCCCAACCCTGTCTCCTGTGCCTCAGTCTCCAGGCTGCCCCAGGCCCAGAGCCAGCCAGCATCCACCCTGCCCGCTGCCCCACCTGCCCAGTACCTGCATCCCCTGCCCGTTGCCCCACCTGCCCAGTACCTGCATCCGGACTTGGTGCTGCCCAGTGGGCACACACTCCAGGCCATCGTCAGGGCAGCAGCCACCACAGCGCTGCACAGTCACGCAGCTGGGCACCAGCTGTTTGGCCACGGTGCCCATGAGCTCCACAGTCAGGGGCACCACCACCTCCCGGGGCTGGCAGGTAGCACGAGTATACACATCTATCCATGACACCACTGGGAGCAGACCGGTAGGGGTTAAGTCCTCACTGGTTTTCCTGCAGCTGCTCCCAGCATCTGTCCTCCCCAGTCCCCAAGTCACAGCCACCCTCCACTAGCCCTCCCCACTCTGCCCTCACAACCTGTCTTCCCCTGCCCTGTTTATCCAGATCCCAGTAACCCCACTGCCTCAATTTCCTCCTCTGTGAAATGGGTAGAATAATAGTTTGAATATTCTAGGGGAGTTACACAAGATGGTGGACACCAGGCACCTGGAATCAGGGCCCAGGACAAACCCTCTTAGTGCTGGCTAGTGCCGAGTTTTTGTGAGTATTACCTTTCTTCTGGTGGCCAGGGACATCAGGCTGGGAGACAGGGGCCTGTGGAAGAGAAAAGACCTGTACCCAAGGTACACTTTAGGAGGGTGTGACCCTGTCGCCATCCCTGGGGCTTTGCCCTTGCATCAAGAGGCTTCACCACCTCTCTGACATCTTTCCAGATTGCTCTGTTCCTGTGGCCACCGCTCTAGCTTTACCTGTCCTTTTCTGGCCACCCGGGACCTACCCTAGCCCAAAACACAACAGGTGCTCTGGTGGCCGCGCCAAATTTCCAGGCCGCGGAGCCGAGCATGTTTGGGGGCTGCATGCAGATCAGGAGCGCGCACAGTGCGCACCGAAGCAGGTCCTGCAGGCACCGAGGGAGCCCCGCCCCCGGCGGTGCCCAGGGGACGGGGTGGGGCGGAGGAGTGGCCCCAGACTGGGCCTGGCGGGCCAGCGGGGAGGGGCACCTCCCAGGGGATGCACGCGCCGGGCCCCCGTCCAAGGCCGGACCCCGAAGATCCCCTTGGCCGAGGCCGCGGGTCCCCTCCTCACTTCCGCCAACCTTGAGAGAGGGCACGGCGGGCGGGCGCGCTGTCAGGCCGCACGTACCTGGGCGGGGGCCAGCTGCAGGAGCGCGGCGAGCAGCAGGCGGCGGAGCAGAGGGCTCATGGTGCCCGCGGGGGCCGCCCGCCGGGGGCGCCCGCATCGTCCTAGCCCGGCGGCGCGGGGGGCGGCGGCAGCCAGAGCCCCATGGCGCGGGCCCGAGCGCGGCGGACGGGGGCCGGGCGCGGGGGGCGGCTCCTCCGCGGCCCCCTCCCGAGCCCTGGGTGCAGGCAGCGCAGCGCAGCGCAGCGGAGGCGGCCGGAGGAGCCGGGCGGGCGGGCGGCCGGTGGCGGCGGGCAGCGGCGGCGGGGACGGCGGGGACGGCGGGGGCGGCGGGGGGCCAGGCCCGGGCTGGCGGGCGGGCGGCTCATGTGACCCAGACACGCGCTCCCCACCGGGCCTTGGGGCGGGGGCGGGGCGGCGGGGTGGGGGGGCGAGGCCGCCGGCGGGGCCCGCCTCCTCCGCACACCCCCTCCCGCCTCCCGCCGCGGCAGGGGAAAGGGGACGCACCGCCCAGGAGGCCGGGCTCCCGGGTCGCCGCCGCCACTACCCGGAGGGCGGGGCGCTGCCTCTTGGCGAGGCCGGGGCCGGGGGCGCCGGGCCTTAAGGAGGGAGCCGGACACGAGCTCTGCGAATCACTTTATTGCGCGCGTTTCGGGGAGCGGGCCGTCCAGGGAAGGAAGCAAGGCGGGAACGCACTGTAGGCCCCATCCAGGTGAGCCCCTCAGGGGCCGGCGCCCGGGGGAACGATCTCGGGGCCTTGGGTTGGCTCGGATGGTGGCGGCTGCCGCTGCCCTAGCCGTTGTCGCTCCTGCTGAAGGCTGGCTCTGTTGGCCCTGGAGGAGAGGGCACCTGGGTGGTTGGGATAGGGATCCCGAAGTGCGGAGCCTTGACAGGGAGCAGGGAGCAGGGAGCAGAATAGAGCAGGGACAGACCTGGCCCGTGCCCGGGCTTCGTTGTAGAAAGCTGTGATGATTCGATCCTTTTCATCCATGAAGTTAAGGTGCATCTGCTTCACCTTCCTGCAATGGGTCACAATTAACCCTGGGACTCCAATTCCTGCTGTCCCTGAAGTCCTGCCCCCTTCCACCCCACTCTAGGGGACTCACAGCTTTTTACCCTCACACAGGGTTAGGGACCTCAGTCTAACCCTTCCTGTGATAGATAGGGCTCAGAGTGGCCTTGGCTTGTCTAGGGTCCAATGGCATCTGAAGTCCCTGGTCACTTCGAGGTGTGACAGCAGCTGTGGACATGGGGGTGCTCCTCCCAGAAGACTAGAAAGGGTATGGGTCTAACTCCATCACTGAACTACTCAGGCTGCTAGCAGTGGGCACTGGCCTTTAGGTATCTGCTATAGAAAATCGGCTTTGTGGCCAGGCGCGGTAGCTCACACCTGTAATCCCAGTACTTTGGGAGGCCGAGGTGGGTGGATCACCTGAGGTCAGGAGTTTGAGACCAGCCTGGCCAATATGGTGAAACCCCATCTCTACTAAAAATACAAAACAACTAGCCGGGCGTGGTGGTGGACGCCTGTAGTCCCAGCTACTCGGGAGGCTGAGACAGAAGAATTGCTTGAACCTGGGAGGCAGACGTGAGGTTGCAGTGAGCTGAGATCGCGCCACTACACTGCAGCCTTGGCGACAGAGTGAGACTCCATCTCAAAAAAAAAAAAAAAAAATAGAATAAAGAGAATCAGCTCTGTGGCACGCGTGAGAGTGGCAGGGAGATGCCTACTGCCAAATGAATGAGCTGTGCTGCATTTGCTGCTTGTGCTTGATTTTGTTTGGCTCAATCCCTTCCTGGCAGCCAGCACGAAAGATTTACATTCGAAATATGAAAAACTGTAAATGACAACGTTAGCTCTTGGTTCAGCGCTGCCTTTACTAAGTAAGGAGAGTCTCCAGAGACCGATTTCAAGCAGCTCTTAGCTTGAGAGACACAAGAGTACGGGCCACGAGGTGCTGTGGAGGACTGGCTGACCACACTGGAAATCACCCACCCTCCTGCCCTCTGCCCATCGCCCCGGGGAGAACAGGCATCACCTGAAGGCAATATAGTGCAGGCCCATGCCGGCCAGCATGAGGAGGAGGCAGTACCCCAGCACTTGTTTGTTTTGTTTGTGTTGCTGCTGCCTCAACTGGGGCCCCTGTGGCCTCACACTGTGAAACTGGGACCAGTACTGCGCGTTGGGGGGTGCCCAGGAGCTGCTGGGAGGCAGAGGAAGGGACATTGTGGAAATGAGGCTCCCCAAGAGACCTGGGGGTGGGGCAAGCTGAGGGCAGGATTACTGTACCTGTGTGTTTGGCGGGCAGACTTGTCATGGGCTGTGGTTCGTGGAGACTTTGGGGGACTACCTGAGCGGAGCTGGTCATCATAGCTGCGGCGGCTCTGCTCACGGCTGAGCACACGGTATGCCTCGCTCAGCTCCACAAAGCGGCTGTGCAGGCTTGGGTTCCCAGGGTCCCGGTCCGGGTGCAGCTGGGGTGGGGCAGGACTCCTCTTATCTCCTTTTGCCTGTCCCTCCCCAGGACCCATGCTGATGACATCTACCCACCAGGGCTCCAGTCATACCCAGAGGCCCTGCCTGGTCAGTGACCCTCACTCAGGCCTGCCCACTCCTCAGAAGGCCAGAGAGCATGGACTCCTGCCTCCTCCTGTGTTCAAGCCCTCCCCACCTGCCAGCCCCCTGCATTCACCATATGCCCCGGTCCAGGTTTCTCAAGAGCAGGCAGGCAGGTCAAGAAAACCAAGCCCAGCCCATCAGACAGGAGCCCTGGCTCCTGCCCACAGCCTTTCCCCTACCATTGAGCACCTGCCACTCCCTATGAGGGCTGAAAAAATGTGGCACCCGCCAGAGATGCTGGTCTACTCCTGGGAATTTGAAGCACACCCACACTGGCTCAGAGTTCCTGCTCCCCCTCCCCACCTTAGGGGTACTGGTACCTCTTTGGACTTGGAGAAGAAAGCTCGTTTAACTTCCTCAGTGCTGGCACCAGGATGCACCCCCAACAGTTCATAATAAGTACTGGGTCTGGACCTGTGAACAGAGTCCCAAACCTGCAGGGGCTGAAGGATCCCAGAAGCTAGCTCTGCCCTGCCTTCTGGGCCACACCCTTCAACTCAGCCACCAAGAGCTGAGAGGGCTGAAACAGGTCCCAGGACAGATCTGTCTCCAGATCAGCCCTCCCTTTGGAGTGTTTCAGGCATAGTGCAGGTCAGGATTTCTCAAAGTGGAGTCCAAAAACTTGTTGGAAAAAACTGATTCCTGGCCAGGCGCGGTGGCTCACGCCTGTAATCCAGCATTTTGGGAGGCCGAGGAGGGCGGATCACCTGAGGTCAGGAGTTCAAGACCAGCCTGACTAACATGGAGAAACCCTGTCTCTCCTAAAAATACAAAATTAGCCGGGCGTGGTGATGCATGCCCGTAATCCCAGCTACTCGGGAGGCTGAGGCAGGAGAATCGCTCGAACCCGGGAGGCGGAGGTTGCGGTAAGCCGAGATTGCTCCATTGCACGCCAGCCTGGGCAACAAGAGCGAAACTCCATCTCAAAAAAAGGAAAAAGAAAAAGAAAGAAAAAACTGATTCCTGACCCCCACCCAATTGATTCCTCCAGTTCAGAATCTCCAGAGCAGAGCCCAGGAATCTGGATTTTGTACCCGACACCTCCCCATCTCCCACCCCCTACAGAGGGTTATGCACAGTGATACAGTGATGCTTGAAAACCACTAGAGCTGTGGTAAGAGCGCTGGGTTTGACCTGGACTCAAACTCCTCCTCTGCCGCTTAAATCGCTGTATGACCTTGGGGGTCTTCTCTATCTCTGATCCTCAGCAAGGAAGGCGAGCGTTATCTGAGACAAACCTGGGAGCCTCCTGACACGGAGTAGAGACCACAACTAACTCAGCACATAGGGCAAACAGAAACCCATTGAACAACCGGGCCGGCCCCCCGCGCCCAACTCACCGCTGCCCGGCGGCCGCTCCAAGGAGCCGGGAGGGAGGGCTGCGGGGCCACAGCCGGCACAGGCGCAGGGGCAGTAAGGGCGGCATGGCGGCGGGCGGGCAGCTGGGAAAGGAGGCTACCAAGAGCGCACTGGACCAGGATGGGGCTAGACCTCAAGCACCCGGGGGCAGAGGGAAGGGGCCTGGCCCGGTGTTCTGCGAAGGAAGACTGAAGCAGGCCCGGGGAGGGGGCGGTTCTTGCCCAGGACCAGACCCGCGTGTCCTTGGATCTGCCCCTTCCTCTGACCCGGGCATCCGCAGCCCTTCCCCGCGCTGGCTTCGGGGTCTGGCCACCCAGCCAGGGACTCCGAGACCCCGTTCCCACCCAGGGATCTTGGGGCCGGGAGAAGGAGGGGCCACAACCAGGCCCCGCCCCCGCTGCTCACAGACTCGCGGCCGTCGCCATTTCCTGCGTCTATTCAGGCCCCGCCCTCGCACTCTCATTGGCGTGGATGCCAAGACCACGTCCACCTGTCAGGAAAAAAAAAACCGGTGGAGACCCCGCCCCTACATGTCTATTGGCCTTTGGTGCCTCCGGTACCCCAGCCTGCGGACGCGCTGGACAGGCGCGGGCGCCCACCTGGGGAGCGGGCGGGACAGAGCCCGCTCTCTGAGGCTTTGTGACGTTTTCGGCCCGGCCACCGTCTCTCCGTTCCGCTGTTGCTCCCCTCTGCAGCAAGGCATATCTTATGGAGCTGCTTCCGCCCCGGAGCCTCTCTGGAGCCAGCCAAGGAAGGCACAGCTCTTATCCCCTGCTTGCAGAGGGGGACACTGAGGCTGGGCGGGTGTTTTTTTTTCCCAAGTCACTTGTCCTGCCTTACACACTCAGGGCCCATTGCTCCTCTCTGTCACAGAAATAGCAGATGCCAACGGAATCCAAGAATAAAGTCCTTTATTATCTTCAGAGTGGCGGGAGTAGGGCTGGGGACCTTAGGGCCGCTCCAGTGGGACTTCCCTGAACCCGGTTGTAGAGGATGATGGCGCCTTTGGCCGAGGGGCAGAGTTCAGCCCACATCTCCGTCTCCTGCAATCTCCGCACTTTCTGTGGGGAGACAAGGAGACCCAGGCATTCAAGCTTGCCACATCTCCTGCCAGGGCTGTGCCCAGAATTCCTGAGCCTCAGAGACCTCTGCACTGTCCTTAGGGAGGCATGTTAAGGGGCTGAACAGGTCCCTGGACCTTTCCCTTGCACTGAGAGCAAATCTTGTGACTCTGGAGGGAATTGTGACCCAGCCAACACCTCCCCTACAAGATATGCATTGCCAGGCCTCGGCAGGCCCCAGCCCTGGCCTCCAAGCAAGATGGTTTGTCACTCTGCACCTGTGTCTCCACAAAGATGATTCCTGTAGACTCGTGGGCCTCGGGTCCCCCACTCAGGTAGTGCTTCCTCACCTGCTCAGAAGTCAGGCTGCACCTGGACAAGAACACAAGGGTGGCTTAGTGGGTGACCAGCCCCTGCGGGGTCCCTGTGGAGCCACAGCTGCCTCAGCCCACTCCTTACCACCCACCTTCCCAAGACCCAGGATCATGTACCCGAGCCTACTCACTGGACATAGAACTCGGCACTGGCTCGGCCAGCACTGGTCTCGTTTCGGGCGATGCCCAACAGCAGGGGCTGGCTCAGGGTGAGCAGCGGCAGGTTCACCTGCGGTGGAGGGTGGGGTGGGGGGAGGTCCCACCTATCAATGCCACTGCCCACATCCCTGCCTGTCTCAATGAAAAACAGCCTGTTACCCGTGTACAGCAGTTTATAACTTGTAGATCAAGGACCCAGCATTACAGAATGTCAGATGATGGGCATGTTTGTTTTACAGGTACACCAAAACCAGAGAGATTGAACACGTTGCCCAGGGTCACCCAAGAGAAGTCAATTTAGTGACTGGGACTCCCACTTACTGTTTTTTCTTTTTTTCTTTTTTTTTTTTTGAGATGGAGTCTCGCTCTGTCGCCCAGGCTGGAGTACAGTGGCACGATCTCAGCTCACTGCAACCTCTGCCTCCCAGGTTAAAGTGATTCTCCTGCCTCAGCCTCCTGAGTAGCTGGGATTACAGGCGCACGCCAC
This sequence comes from Pongo abelii, assembly GCF_028885655.2. Lineage (NCBI taxonomy): Eukaryota > Metazoa > Chordata > Mammalia > Primates > Hominidae > Pongo > Pongo abelii. The sequence goes on from NC_071994.2 coordinate 10,473,965, forward strand.
CACACCCGGCTAATTTTTGCATTTTTAGTAGAGATGGGGTTTCTCCATGTTGGCCAGGCTGGTCTCGAACTCCTGACCTCAGGTGATCCGCTGGCCTCGGCCTCCCAAAGTCCTGGGATTACAGGTGTGAGCCACCACACCCTGCCACACTTACTCCTTTACTTACTCCTTTTTCTTTCTTTTTTTTTTTTTTTGAGACGGAGTCTCGCTCTGTCGTCCAGGCTGGAGTGCGAGTGCAGTGGCACGATTCTGGCTCACTGCAACCTCCACCTCCTGGGTTCACGCCATTCTCCTGCCTCAACCTCCTGAGTAGCTGGGACTACAGGTGCCCGCCACCACGCCCGGCTAATTTTTGGTATTTTTAGTAGAGTCAGGGTTTCACCGTGTTAGCCAGGATGGTCTCGATCTCCTGACCTTGTGATCCGCCCGCCTCGGCCTCCCAAAGTTCTGGGATTACAGGCGTGAGCCACCGCGCCCGGCCACTTACTCCTTTTTCAACAGACTTGGGGAGTAGGCAAGATATTTATCATTGTTCCCATTGAAAAGAAGAATCCTTGGCGGGGCAAGGCATGAGAGTCACTTGAACCCAGGAGGCGAAGGTTGCAGTGAGCCGATATGGCACCACTGCACTCAGCCTGGGCAACAGAGCAAGACTCTATCTCAAAAAGAAAAAAAAAAAAAAAAAGAAGAAGAATCCGGCCTGGCGCGGTGGCCCACACCTGTAATCCCAGCACTTTGGGAGGCTGAGGTGGGCAGATCACGAGGTCAGGAGATCAAGACCATCCTGGCTAACACGGTGAAACCCCATCTCTACTAAAAATACAAAAAAATTAGCCAGGCATGGTGGCGGACGCCTGTAGTCCCAGCTACTTGGGAGGCTGAGGCAGGAGAATGGCGTGAACCTGGGAGGCGGAGCTTGCAGTGAGCTGAGATCGTGCCACTGCACTCCAGCCTGGGTGACAGAGCGAGACCGTCTAAAAAAAAAAAAGAAAAGAAAAGAAGAAGAATCCAAGGCAGAGGGTGCTGAGGGCTAGAATTCCACTCCAAGTATGTATAGTTGCAAAGCCAACTTCTTCCCTCATTGCTGGCCAGATGCCTGCAGGCCTCCTGCCAGCCCAGACCTGTAGGATTCTGGCAAGTCCTACCCCTTCCCTTCATGTCTACCACCCTGTCCAGGTCAACCTCACTCACCTCATCACAGATCTCCTGAAGGACACTGGAAAAGAGTTCACGTACCACCAGCTCCTCAGCGAGGTCCTCGTGCTGGGGGCTGCCACCAGGGCACAGGGCCTGTGGGAGGTCAGGCTCAGCCCCTGCTCCCCACCTCTTCCCCCTGCCCTATCTCAGGACCAGCAAGCCTATACCTGCTGGCCCTGAGGGCCTGATGTGGCACAGTGTAAGAGAGTTAGTGATCCTGAGTCTGGTGTCCTTTCCCTGGCAGACAACCAGAGGTCTAGCTTCAAAGGAGATACACAGGTGGCAGGGGTGGAGTAGGGCATCTTCTTCCTGTGCCCAATCTTTCCTCCCCGTGTTTTCTAGTTTCTCACAGGACTGGGGCAGGGGTCAGTGGGGAGCCAGCTGGACTGCCCTGAGCAAACTTTCAGAGAAACACCAGGCCAATTTTCCCTTTAAGGGATGAGGAAATCAAAGCTGGGAGGATTGGGAGGGTGGAGAGCTGCAGCTCCCTTGAGCTGTCTGGGTCTTTGTGCCCAGCCTGGAATCTCACCTGAGGCTCAGGGTGCCCACCAGGCACGTCCACCAGCCCAGGGGCCTCAGCCACCTGCCAGGAGCGGCGTAGGAAGACAAGGAAGTCATCGGCTGTGGCTAGTGCAGCGCCCACCCCCAGTGGGTCCGCCAGATAGGCCTGCGTGTCACCCCAGTCGGTGGCCCCCTGCTGTCGCAGCCAGGCAGCTGAGCTGGACCAGTTGGTGCCCAGGAAGTCTCGGTAGGAAGTAAGGCCCAGGCGCAGGAGCAGCTGTGGCCCCCGAGAGCCAATAGGCGCCAGGGTGGCTGAGTGCAGGCGGAACTTGGGGGCGTCGAAGAGCCAGGGTTGGGCCTTTAGCCGGGTCTCCCAGATGGCAGTGATGGCCTCTTCCCCACATGGCAGTGGGCGACGGTCATGGGCGGGGCTCAGCTCGGCCTGTATCTGCTCCTGGGGCAGGCCCCCGCCAGGGCACTGCAGCAGCAGGGTCACCTCAGGGTCCATGGTCTGAACGGGGCAGCTCTGGGGGAGGATACAACCAGGCCTGTCACCCAGGGGGCCACTACCACTCCTGGGCTGCGCAGCTGGCCCCCTCTGTCGCAGACCTCCTGAGGGTACCCGCAGCGCTTCTCCACCCCCCGGACCACTCCTTGGGCAGTAAAACATGCCATCTTCCCCGCAGGAGCCCCGAGTCCCGCAGGGTACCCAGGACGCCCAGGCATCCCTACCATCCAGAGGTCTTGGGTTCAGGCGCCCCAAATGCCCATGTCCCCCAAACCCCGGGGTCTGTCTCCGACCCAGGGCGCGCGGGGACCCCTTTCCAGGGCCCGGAAGCTCCAGCTTCCAGCGGGCGCTCACCGACCGCCGGGTCCCGCAGGCTCCGCCCCTTCTCCGAAGCGGAAGTGCCCGCCCCGTTCCCCCGCGGCTTTTCATTGGCGGGTCCGCCGCCCGCCCCGCCGCGGTTGAGGATCCTGGAGGTTTGTCCCCACCGCCCCGACGCTTCCGCCCCATCCGTCGGCACGTCGGCCCTGCCTCCCAGACCACCCTGCGGGGCGCACCAGCGATCTGGAGTGCGGGGCTCGGCCTCCCTGCGCTCCTGGCTGACGGTGTGACCTTGGGCAAGTCTGGCCTGCTGGGCCTTAGTTTCCGTCTCTGCAGCAGGGACTTAGGGGTGGTGAACTTAATGAGCCGTATACTCCCACCCAGCGCTCACTTCCTGAGGCTTTGTGACTTTCTGGGAGGGGTGGGGACGTGGGAGGGGCCTTAAAGCAGTCCCCCCTCGTCACTGCTCCCCACAGGTCTTAACCATGAACTTCTCTGGAGGAAGGAGGCAGGAAGCAGCAGGGTCCAGGGGTAGAAGGGGTCCCAGACCCCGAGAACAGGTGCGCGCCTCCTCCCCACCCCCTCCCACCAGTCCAGGCTCCCCGGGAGTTGCTGGGGGGCGGAGCTGAAGGGTCCTACTATTCCTGGAGACCACTGGCACTCCTCTCTCTCTGGGCTCTCTCTGCAGTGGGTCATTGAGGTTTCAGGATGGGCAGCAGGGCGGGGTCACCATGGATACCAGGGGCCACCGCTGGGTTCTTTCAGGACCGAGACGTGCAGCTGTCCAAGGCTCTGTCCTATGCCCTGCGCCATGGGGCCTTGAAGCTGGGGCTTCCCATGGGAGCTGGTAAGTGGGGGCCTTGGAGGCTGGGGCTTGAGCCCAGAGAGAAACGTGAGCCTGTCTGCGACTCCGCCCCCACGGCTGCCTCCACTGCTCCCTGAGGAAGGCACAGAGGGCACTTCCTCCCCATGCACAGAGGAGAGCAAGGCCTAGAGCCCCTGTCATGTCCACAGCAGACTGAGGAGAGTTCTTGTCTGGGCCAGGCCTGGTGACCGCCCCCTCCAGCCAAGCAGCCAGGTCAGCACTTACCCCGAGGGCGTGCCCTGGAGGGTATGGCGCAGCTGGTGGTGTGAGTGTGCACTCCGGGCCAGCGCTATGCTGAGCACTCACCTCCCTGCCCCTCCGTGAGGCAGATCCTCTTTTTATGTAAGTTGAAAAAACTGGGGCCCAGAAAGGGGAGACTTTCTAAAGGTCCCACAGAGGATGCCCGAGCGATCTCCAAGCCCAGACTTTGTTTCGGTTGCCTATGGCTCCCTGTTAACCCTGGCCCAGTCCAGAGCAAGGTTGGCTCCTGAGCACCCTGCCTGCCCACAGACGGCTTCGTGCCCCTGGGCGCCCTCCTGCAGTTGCCCCAGTTCCGCGGCTTCTCTGCTGAAGATGTGCAGCGCGTGGTGGACACCAATAGGAAGCAGCGGTTCGCCCTGCAGCCCGGGGATCCCAGCACTGGCCTTCTCATCCGGGCCAACCAGGGCCATTCCCTGCAGGTTGGGGTGAGGGGACAAGCGCGAGAGCCAGATGGGAGGGACCCCTGCCTGCGAAGGGGGTCTCACTGCTGCTCATTCAACCAGGTACCTAAGTTGGAGCTGATGCCCCTGGAGACACCGCAGGCCCTGCCCCCGATGCTAGTCCATGGTACATTCTGGAAGCACTGGCCATCCATCCTACTCAAGGGCCTGTCCTGCCAGGGAAGGACACACATCCACCTGGCCCCAGGACTGCCTGGAGACCCCGGTGTCATCAGTGGTCAGTGCCCTCCCCTCCACCTAGCTACTCCCACCCACTCTGTCCTCCCAGGTCCCCTTCAAAGGTTACAACACTTGTCTGGGGTCACCCCATGCCTGGCATGGAGCAGCACCCCTGCATCCCCCAGCCCAGGAGTCCAGTCTGCCCAGGTTGCTGACTGCACTCCAGGTGCCCAAGCCTCAGCTCCAGCTGTCTCTGCAGGCATGCGGCCCCATTGTGAAATAGCTGTGTTCATCGATGGCCCCCTGGCTCTGGCAGGTGAGTCTGGACAAAGCAGGGCCTGCCCTTGCCTTCGGGGAGGGCATGAGTCACATCTCTGGCTCTGTCAACAGATGGAATACCCTTCTTCCGCTCTGCCAATGGGGTGATTCTGACTCCAGGGAATACTGATGGCTTCCTGCTTCCCAAGTACTTCAAGGAGGCCCTGCAGCTACGCCCTACCCGTGAGAGCCACCACCCCAGCCCCTATTCCTTGTTCCTGAAGGCTGTGCCCTTCTGCCCTCACCGCTCTCCTAGCTTCCAACCCTAGACTGACTTAGATCTCCCTTTTCTAACCAACTCTTGTCTTTATCAGGAAAGCCCCTTTCCTTGGCTGGTGATGAAGAGACAGAGTGTCAGTGTAGCCCCAAGCACAGCTCCAGAGAAAGGAGGAGGATCCAACAATAAAATATTAATTTATAAAAAAGAAATTTTAAAAAGTAACAAGAAAGAAACTCCAGTTTGAAACCATGTTTCATCATCCTGTAGCTACATCTGGTCTTCCTTGTGTGCTGGGGGACTGCAGATAGGTCAGGGGTATCAGCCTCAGCCACTCAGACAAGGAAAGGGGGCACCACATGAGCTCAGGGACCCCCACCCCCATCCCTGGCCTGAGTGATGGCGCAGCGTCTGGCCCTGCCAGGTCCTTGGCCTGCACAAAGTCAGTGACAGCAGGTGAAATGCCCAGCTGGGTGCCTGCCTGGAGCGGGTGTGGGGCAGTGAGCCCCTGTGGGTGTGGGCTTGGGAGTGGCCATGACAGGTGGTGAGCAGGGCAGGGGCAGTCAGACAGCCCTCAGAAGGCCTCATGGCCCCCGGTGAGCTGCAGGAAGAGGTCTTCATCCAGCTCCTCCCCACGGGCCCGCTCCCGCGTCGACAGGAAAATGTAGCCCCCGATGTACTCGTGTACAATTCGGCAGCTGGCAGACACGCAGCTGAAGGCCACATTGATGTGCTCATCAAACTCGATGGCCACCTGAAGGGCAGACAGAGGGCAAATGGTGGCTGGGATAAGGGAGCAGCCCCTGCCCCACCCTGGCTGGATCCAGCTCCGGCCTGGCACCTGTCCCCCATCCATATACCCTGGGTCTGGGCCTACCTGCCGGATGTCCCAGTTGACATTCCACTGGCGCATGTTGCTGAAACGCCAGGTCTTGACCACGTCGCCCACGGCCAAGTCGATGCGGATCAGTCGGTTGTTGGCGATGCCCAGGATCTCATCTTTCCTGCTGCCCTTGAACCTGGCCCCCAGCGAGAGAGAGTGAGCCAGGGCTCCACCCTGCATGGCCCGAGCCTGCCCAGACAAGGTGGCGCCGTGCTGGAAAGCCAGCCCTTCCCGACTGCAGCTCACCAGCTGTGTGACCCTGAGCAAGCCATTTGGGTTCCCTGGGCCTCAAGTTCCTCATCTGGAAAATGGGGGTTAATTGATAGAATCCCCACAACAGCATTTAGCAGCATCGGGCAAACAGGCCATGCCTTTAAATGGTAACTTTTTTTGTTTTTTGTTGCCATCCTCATCAGCTGCTGTCTCCCTCCCTTCTTTGCAGTCTTGGGAAACAACTAATCAAAGGGGCCCACTCCCCATAACAGCATCCACCGCTAGCCCTGTCTTGCGGATCGGTGAACCCAGGCCCAGACAGTGAACTGTCCACAGCAGAGCTGGAGCAAGAACTGGTTCTTCTGCTCTTCTGACCTGAACTGTCTTTTTTTTTTTTTGAGACGGAGTGTCGCTTTGTTGCCAGGCTGGAGTACAGTGGCACGATCTCTGCTCACTGCAACCTCCGCCTCCCAGGTTCAAGCGATTCTCCTGTCTCAGCCTCCCGAGTAGATGGGATTACAGGTACGTGCCACCACTCGTGGCTAATTTTTGTGTTTTTAGTAGAGACGGGGTTTCACCATGTTGGTCAGGCTGGTCTCGAACTCCTGACCTCGTGATCTGCCTGCCTTGGCCTCCCAAAGTGCTGGGATTACAGGCATGAGCCATCGCACAGGCTCTTTTATTTATTTATTTATTTATTTGAGACTGAGTCTCACTCTTTCGCACCCAGGCTGGAGTGCAGTGGCACAATCTCGGCTCACTGCAACCTCTGCCTCCTGGGTTCAAGAGATTCTCCTGCCTCAGCCTCTCGAGTAGCTGGGATTATAGGCGCCCGCCACCACACTCGGCTAATTTTTGTATTTTTAGTAGATATAGGGTTTCACCATGTTGGTCAGGCTGGTCTCACACTCCTGACCTCAAATCATCTGCCCACCTCGGTCTCCCAAAGTGCAAGGATTACAGATGTGAGCCACCGCGCCCCGCCTATTTATTTGTTTTTTTGTTTTGTTTTGCTTTGTTTTTTGGAGGCAGAGTCTCGCTCTGTCACCCAGGGTGGAATGCAGTGGTGTGGTGTCAGTTCACTGCAGCCTCCGCCTCCTGGGTTCAAGGGATTCTCCTGCCTCAGCCTCCTGAGTAGCTGGGACTACAGGTGCATGCCACCACACCCGGCTAATTTTTGTATTTTTAGTAGAGACGGGGTTTCACTATGTTGGCCAGGCTGGTCTTGAACTCCTGACCTCGTGATCCGCCCGCCTCAGCCTCCCAAAGTGCTGAGATTATAGGCATGAGCCTTGTCTCTTATGTTTGTTGTGGAGGGACAGCATGAGGGGCACACATGGGGCCCTCAGTAAGGCCTGCTTACAAAGAACAAGGGAAGGGAGTCTTCGGGGTGCCTGTCCAGAACCCACTCTTGGGATGTGGGCACACAGCAGTCGGGTGGCAGGTGAGGGCAGAGACGGTGCTGGGCAGGGGGCCGGGCCAGGGGCCATACCTGACCATGACGTAGGAGATGCCGAAGTCGGGCAGGGACTGCCAGGCCTGGATGAAGCGCAGCTGGGCCTCTGCCAGCGACAACTGGGCCACATTCTGGTGGGCTTCCAGGATCCGTGGGGTGAGCTGCGGGACCATACTGGTGACAGGCTGCCAGGCACTATTCCCCTCCTCCAAAGTCACCGAGCCCCCACCTCCCCGTCAGGGTGACAGCATGTGAGCCTGGGAAGGGGCAGTGCCCACGTGGGGCCGCCAAGGTGCAGATTTGCACTGCGCCAGGCTGCCAGGTGGACATGGGCACCTGGACCGTGACTCCTCCCAGAGGGTGGGTACCAGCTGCGCAATCTCAGGGACGCAGTGGGAGAAGTCCAGTGAGCACATAGCTTTCCTGAGGAAGGCTCTGGAGACCCAGGGGTCAGGGGTCTCTGGGTAAGCACTATGCTCATTCCCACCCTGACTCCTGGTACCTGCTTGGCCTTGAACTTTCGCTGGAAACGGGGGGCAACGAGGCCGTAGGGGTTGAGGCCCTCGGCAGAGGCATCAGGGCCCTGGGGATGGTTGCCCGGGCCCCCGCCGCCGGTGCGCTGCAGGCTGAGGAAGGCCAGAATAGCCTGCACCTCACTGGTGTAGCTGCTGTCGGCCATGGTGCGGCCTTTGGAGGCCAGGCGGCAGCCAGCCATCCAGCGGGCATACTGCTGCTCCTGGGCGAGAGGGGTGAGGGGGACAGTGCTAACCAAGCTTGATGCTCCTCAGCCCCTGCCCCTGCCCCAGCTCCTGCCCAGCCCTGGCCCCTGCCCAGCCCTCACTCACATCCTGGCACCGCAGGTAGATCTCACTCATGCCCTCAGGGGAGGGCACTAGGAGTTTAATGCAGAACTTCTGGCCGGAGACGTTAACATCGGGAACCACCTCACAGCCTGGAGGGAGAGAAGGGGTGGACTAGGAGGTCGGGAGGGGAAGAGCCGCCTGAGGTCCTGGAGTGCATGCTAGCCCACGCCATCACCTCAGGACAGAGGGCATCTTCCCCGGTCTCCAGGAGGAAACAGGGCTGGTGGAGCATTCACCTGCCTAGCCAACAAGTGGGGACCGCCCCCCCCCCCCAGCCCCTGGCCCTGTGCACTCACCCTTGAGGTTGAGCTGCTGAATGGGGTCCCCAGGAGCCTCGTCCTGACTCTTGTAGTAGGACAGTGTGGTCTCCTTGAACACCACCCAGTGCTGGCGGTAGCCCTTCAGGGTCAGCTTCCGGGGCCTTCGTGGGATGCGGGGGTTTGTGAAAGGCCACCTCGCCCCCTCCCTCCATATGCAGACCAACCCCTCCAGCAGGGCTGCCTACTCTGGCCCCCAACTCACCGGAAGATTCGGAGATGGTCCTTGAGCTCTGGGATGGTGGTGAGGCTGTCCTATGGGAGGACCAGAGTCAGAGGGGCACCAGGTGCCTCACACTTCTCCCTGCCCAGCCCCTGCCCTGAGCCCCTCCTCACCAACACATCTGTGGGCGCCGACCCCTCCAGCTTCACCTCCAGGTTGCTCAGGGCCGCATCCAGGTCGTCCAGCCCTGGGTCTGTGCCAGCCGGCTCCCCCACCTCCCCGCTCTGGGACAGCTTGTTGATGTGGTACTAGGTGGTCATAAAGCCAGGGAGGGCTGAGTCCAGCAGCCTGGTCTCCTAGCAGTACCCCCAGGCCGGGCTTCCCTAGAGGTAGCCCCCGCTCAGGAAGGCCCTTCCTGCCCTGGGACTGGCTCACCTCCCAGCTTCCCTGGTGCCCCCAGGCCCGCCTGGTACCTGCAGGGCGGCAAACACCATCATCTCCTCCTCGGTGCAGTCAATCTCCTCCAGCAGCAGGTCCCATCGGGCCTGCTCATACAGCTGTGTCAGCCGCACGGGGTCTGTCTGGATCGGTGGGAGGGGAGGCTGGAGGCTGGGCTGGTCAGATGCCAGCTGCCCTGGATGCCCTGTGCTGAGCCCCTGCCAGCCTTGGCCCTCTGCCCTGCCCTCCTTGCTGAGGCAGATTCATTCAGTGGCCAGACATGGGCCACAGACCTCAACCCCGTCCTTACAGTCTGCTAGCCCCCTGCTGCCCAGGCCTGCACGTCTAAATCTTGGCTTGGTTGTGCTGATGTTTACTGTGTGCTGGCATGCTGCCCTGGGTGCAGGAGAGACTGAGTAAACCAATCAGTAAGTCAAATAATTCAAGGCTGCAATAAACACTATCAAGGAAACAGTTTCCACAGGGAAGCTCACATGAGCCCTCGGTCTAGGGCCCCCCAAGTTCAAAGGAGATGAGAGAATGGAGGAGATGAGAGAATGGAACATGGGGAAGCAGTCAGGGAAGGCTTCCCTGAGGAGGTGACAAGCTGAGTAGAGATAGGAAGGATGACAATGGGCCACTCAAGGGAAGAGTGAAGGAAGAGGATTCCAGAGAAAAGGAACAGGGAGGGCAGAGACTCCAAGAGGGGATCCCAGTTACCCACAGAAGACCAACAATCCCGCTGAAACCCACCCAAAATTGATAGCAAAGGTTTAGGAAGATAAACCCAAAAGGACAAAGGACAGGCCGGGGCGGTGGCTTGCGCCTGTAATCCCAGCACTTTGGGAGGCCAAGGCAGGCGGATAGCTTGAGCCCAGGAGTTTCAGACCAGCTTGGGCAACATGGTGAAACCCTATCTCTACTAAAAAATACAAAAAATTAGCCACATGAGGTGGTGCGCGCCTGTAGTCCCAGGTACTCAGGAGGCTGAGGTGGGAGAATCACCTGAACCCACGAGGTTGAGGCCGTGGTGAGCTGTGATTGCACCATTGCACTCCAGCTTGGGGGATAGAGTGAGACCTTGTCTCCAAAAGAAAGAAAAAGAAGGCCAGGCGCAGTGGCTCACGCCTGTAATCCCAGCACTTTGGGAGGCCAAGGTGGGTGGATCACCAGGTCAGGAGATCGAGACTATCCTGGCTAACACAGTGAAACCCCATCTCTACCAATAATACAAAAAAATTAGCCAGGCGTGGTGGCGGGCGCCTGTAATCCCAGCTACTCAGGACGCTGAGGCAGAATGGTGTGAACCTGGGAGGCAGAGCTTGCAGTGAGCCCAGATCGCGCCACTGTACCCCAGCCTGGGCGACAGAGCGAGACTCCGTCTCAAAAAAAAAAAAAAAAGGAAAAAGAAAACAATTTGGAAGATGGAGAGCAAACTGTAGATGAGAACTGGGTTATGCAGAGAGAGCTAGGGCCTCAAATGCCTTTTCCTTCTCCTGTCTGGTAAATCCACCAATGAGACCTGAAAATAGGTGGAAAGCAAGCAGCAAAAAGAACAGAGATCTGAACAGAGGCATCCAGTTTGCATGGCAGACCCCTGGCAGGCTCTGATGCGGATCCTCTGGATGAGATGCGAGGGTGAGCTGAAGAGAGGACTCTGGATAAGTCCATGAAAAAAAGCAAGTCCCTCCCCAGCTCCGTGCAGCCAAGTGATGGCAAGGAGGCACCTGGCAGAAGCTGGGACTCACTCTCTGGAGATGCTGAGCCAGATGCACCCCTGCATTTGGTACCCCAGACACAGCTGGGTGGGGTGGGGGTTGCACTAGGCTGAAAACAGATAATTTTTTTTTTCTTAAGACGGAGCTTTGCTCTTGTTGCCTAGGCTGGAGTACAATGGCACAATCTTGGCTCACCGCAACCTCCGCCTCCTAGGTTCAAGCGATTCTCCTGCCTCAGCCTCCTGAGTAGCTGGGATTACAGGCATGTGCCACCACGCCCAGCTACTTTTGTATTTTTAGTAGAGACAGGCTTTCTCCATGTTGATCAGGCTGGTCTCGCATTCCTGTCCTCAGGTGATCCACCTGCCTCGGCCTCCCAAAGTGCTGGGATTATAGGCGTGAGCCACCGTGCCCAGCAAAAACACAAATTTAAAGAAAGCTGGCATTCAGATGAGTGACACACCCACACCCTTTCCCACTTGTCACCCAAGACATTGGCAGGGAGCCTTCTATCTCCAGTTGAAAGATCAGTGGGGTTGCCACTGAGAGGCTGAGCCACCAGAGAAATGCCCGACAAAGAGTGGCACCCCGGTCTCATTGCCTCCAGGGGGCCACCAAGATGCCAAGCCCTACTCACACACTCAGGGTCTCCAATTGGTTTCTTAGAGCTTCACTTTTAAATATGAATGGACAGGCATGGACTCCCCACATTTAAGGAAAGCTTCAAGAGTGAACCACAGAGACCAAGACAACAAGAATAAAACAGTTTGGAGGAAATGAAGGCCAGGCAGGGCGCAGAAGAGAACTTCAAAAGCGAAGCAAAATCCTTATAGAGTACAAAAATCAGCTGGGCATGGTGGCACCCGCCTGTAGTCCCAGCTACTAGGGAGGCTGCGGCAGGAGAATTGCTTCAACCTGGGAGGTGGAGGTTGAAGTGAGCCAAGATCGTGCCACTGCGCTCCAGCCTGGCAACAGAGCAAACAAAGGATTTTTTTTTTTTTTTTTTTTTTTTTTGAGACGGAGTCTCACTCTGTCGCCCAGGCTGGAGTGCAGTGGCGTGATCTCGGCTCACTGCAAGGTCCGCCTCCCGGGTTCACACCATTCTCCTGCCTCAACCTCCCGAGTAGCTGGGACTACAGGCGCGCACCACCACGCTCAGCTAATTTTTTGTATTTTTAGTAGAGACAGGGTTTCACCATGTTAGCCAGGATGGTCTCGATCTCCTGACCTCGTGATCCGCCCGCCTTGGCCTCCCAAAGTGCTGGGATTACAGGCATGAGCCACCGCACCCGGTGAAAAAATCCTTATAGAGGCTGGGCCCGGTGGCTCACGCCTGTAATCCCAGCACTTTGGGAGGCTGAGGCGGGCAGATCACGAGGTCAGGAGTTTGAGACCAGCCTGGCCAATGTGGTGAAACCCTGTCTCTACTAAAAATACAAAAATAATTAGGCCAGGCGTGGTGGTGCATGCCTGTAATCCCAGCTGCTCAGAAGGCTGAGGCAGGAGAATGGCTTGAACCAGGGGGACAGAGATTGCAGTGAGCCGAGATCTTGCCATTGAACTCCAGCCTGGGTGACAGAAGAAGACTTCATCTCAAAAAAAAAAAAAAAAAAAAAAAAAAAAAAATCCTTACAGAGCTAAAGCACTGCACTCATAAAACAAGACCAGAATATTCTTTTTTTAAAGGAATGTAACTGGGCGTACTGGCTCACGCCTGTAATCCTAGCACTTTGGGAGGCCGAGGCGGGCGGATCATTTGAGGTCAGGAGTGTGAGACCAGCCTGACCAACATGGTGAAACCCTGTCTCTACAAAAAATACAAAAATTAGTTGGGTGTGGTGGCGGGCGCCTATAATCCCAGCTACTTGGGAGGCTGAGGCAGGGGAATCTCTTGAACCCGGGAGGCAGAGGTTGCAGTAAGCCGAGATCGTGCCACTGCACTCCAGCCTGGGTGTGACAGAGTGAGACTCCATCTCAAAAAAAAAAAAAAAAAAAAAAAAATCCCAACTTCTCAGGAAGCCAAAGCGGGAGGATCACTTGAGAACCAATCTGGGCAACGTAGCAAAACTCCATCTCTAAACAATTTTTAAAGAATTAGCCAGGCTTGTGGCACATGCCTGTAGTCCCAGCCACTCAGGAAGCTAAGGCAGGAAGATTGCTTGAGCCCAGGAGTTCAAGGTTGCAGTGAGCTATGATCGCACCACTGCACTCTAGTCTGGGTGACAGAGCGAGATCCCATCTCTAAAAATAAAAAAAGAAAGATAAAAATATAAATTTGGTTCTATTAAAATTAAGAGCTGCTGTTTATCAAAAGAAACCATTCAGACAATTAAAAGGCAAAGCATAGAGGGGGAAAATATATTCACAATGTATTTATCTGGCAAAGTGCTCATATCCAGAATATATAAAGAACTCCTACAAATCAATAAAAAAAGACAAATGACTCAATATGACAATTGTCAAAATATTTGAACAGAAACCTCACAAAGCAGGATATCCAGATGGCTAATAGCCATATGAAAAGGGACTTAACTTTATTAGTCATCAGGGAAATGTAAATTAAAGCCACATGGAAAGCAGATCAGTGGTGGTCGGGGTGTGGGAGGAGGAACAACTGCAAATGGGCATCGTGCAATCAGTGCTTGTCTGGGGCAGTGGAAATGTTCTAAAACTGGTTTGTGGTGATGGTTGCACAACCATACACATTTGTTAAAAATAAGCTGAGCCGGGCATGGTGGCTCATGCCTGTAATCCTAGCACTTTGGGAGGCCAAGGCGGGTGGATCACGAGGTCAGGAGTTCAAGACCAGCCTGGCCAACACAGTGAAACCCAGTCTCTCCTAAAAATACAAAAATTAGCTGAGTGTGGTGGCACGTGCCTGTAGTCCCAGCTACTTGGGAGGCTGAGGCAGGAGAATTGCTTGAACCTGGGAGGCAGAGGTTGCAGGGAGCCAAGACCACGCTATTGCGCTCCAGCCTGGGCAACAGAGTGAGACTCTGTCTCAAAAATACGTAAATAAATACACACATACATAAATAAATAAATACATAAGTAAAAATAAAAAAATCAAGCTGAATGGTTACAATGGGTGATTTTTATGGTATGTACATTCTACCTCAACGAAACTGTTTAAACAAAATTACATGAGATACCATCACCACACCTATCTGAATGGCTACAATGAAAAAATAGAAAATACCAAGCACTGGTGAGTCGTGGAACAACTGAAACGCTCATCCACTGTTGGTGGGAGTGTAAACTGGTGCAATCACCTGTTTGCTTGCTTGTTTGTTTGTTTGTTTTGAGACAGAATCTCACTCTGTTGCCAGGCTGGAGTATAGTGGCTCGATCTTGGGATCTTGGCTCACTGCAGCCTCCAGCTCCCAGGTTGAAGCGATTCTCATGCCTCAGCCTCCTGAGTAGCCAGGATTACAGGCATGTGCCACCATGCCCAGCTAACTTTTTCTACTTTTAGTAGAGACGGGGTTTCACTGTGTTGGCCAGGCTGGTCTCAAACTCCTGGCCTCAAGTGATCCGCCCACCTCAGCCTCCCAAAGTTCTGGGATTACAGGCATGAGCACCGCACCCGGCCTGGTGTACTTTGAAAAGCTGTTTAACAGTAGCTACCACAGTTCAACTCATGGATGCCCTATATCACAGGGTATAAACATGTTCACCAAGATACATAGCTTGGAATGTTCATAGCATCTCTATTCATAACAGCCCCAATCTGGAAATTGTACAATGTCCATCAACAGTAAAATGGATACATTAATTGTGGTATTTGACATAATGAAATGTTATACAACAATGAGAAAGAATTTAAGACGATGATATATGCAATATGGATGAATCATACAAACATAACGCTGAAAGAAGCCAGGTGCAAAAAGAGTATAGACTGTGTGGCTCCATTATGTACATTTCACAGACAGAACTAATCTAAGATGTTAGAAGCAAAGTTAGTGGTTACTTCCTGTGGGAGCTATTGCCTGGAGTGTAAGGGGGCTTCTGGGCCCAGTAAAATTCTGTTGCTTGATATGTTAATTATATTTGTGTATTTTTCTAAACGTATGTTCACTTAAAAAGAAAGCCCTATGGCCAGGCGTGGATGGCTCATGCCTGTAATCCCAGCACTTTGGGAGGCCAAGGCAGGCAGATCACCGTAGGTCACGAGTTCGAGACCAGCTTGGCCAACATGGTGAAATCCCATCTCTACTCAAAATACAAGAAGAAATTAGCTGGGCATGCTGGTGGCGGGCATCTATAATCCCAGCTATGTGGGAGGCTGAGGCAGGAGAATCGCTTGAACCCAGGAGGCAGAAGTTGCAGTGAGCCGAGATTGCGCCATTGCACTCCAGCCTGGGCGACAAAAATGAAACTCCCTGTCAAAAAAAAAAAAAAAAAAAAAAAAGCCCTATAAAGGAACACTCAAAAAACAAGAGCTCTTGGAACTTAAAAATATAGTTACAGAAATTAAAAATTCAATAGCTATTTTAGAGGATAAGTTGAAGAGGTCTCCAGAGAGTAGGACACAAAAAGAAAAAGAACCGAAAAATAAGAAAGAAAAGATAAGTGTCGGCCAGGCATGGTGGCTCACGCCTGTAATCCCAGCACTTTGGGAGGTTGAGGCCTGTGGATCACCTGAGGTCAGGAGTTCGAGACCAGCCTGGCCAACATGGTAAAACCCCATCTCTACTAAAAATACAAAAAATTAGCCAGGCGTGGTGGTGGGCGCCTGTAATCCCAGCTACTAGGGAGGCTGAGGATTGCAGTGAGCCAAGATCACACCATTGCACTCTAGCCTGGGCAACAAGAGCAAGACTCCATCTCAACAACAAAAATAGATAAATAAATACAATTAGCTGGGCATGGTGGTGCGTGCCTGCAATCCCAGCTACTTGGGAGGCTGAAGCAGGAGATTGCTTGAATCCAGGAGGTGGAGGTTGCAGTGAGCTGAGATTGTGACATTGTACTCCAGCCTGGGCAACAAGAGCAAAATTCATTTCAAAAAAAAAAAAAAAGGCAATTATGAACTTCAAAAACATTTGAGCAAAAAGGGAAAAAATAATCATAGTTACTCTGTGGCTTAACTAGGAACACTATTTATATGTGTTACTATTTACAGCCATATCACATTGTTTTAACCAAAGACTATAGACACTACTCACTTAGAAAGAGGCAAGGAAATGTGTGTATTGTGTGGGCAGCGAAGAGAATGTAAGACAGTGAAACCTTCTTACAAAGTCAATAGATAATGTGTGAAATGGCAAAACAAAGAAGTGGAAATATGACATAGAGAGGAAAACACTAGAGTAAAAAGGCACAGCTGGCCCAACGCCGTGGCTCACGCCTGTAATCCCAGCACTGTGGGAGGCCAAAGTGGGCAAATCACCTGAGGTCAGGAGTTCGAGACCAGTCTGACCAACATGGAGAAACCCAGTCTCTACTAAAAATACAAAATTAGCTGGGCATGGTGGCTCAACGCCTGTAATCCCAGCTACTCGGGAGGCTGAGGCAGGAGAATCGCTTGAACCCAGGAGGTGGAGGTTGTGATGACCTGAGATCACATCATTGCACTCCAGCCTGGGCAACAAGAGCAAGACTCCATCTCAAAAAAAAAAAAAAAAAAAAAAAATTAGGCCAGGCGTAGTGGCTCACTCCTATAACCCCAGCACTTTGGGAGGCCAAGGCGGGTGGATCACCTGAGGTCAGGAGTTCGAGACCAGCCTGACCAATATAGTGAAACTTCATCTCTACTAAAAAAATACAAAAATTAGCCAGGCCCACACCTGTAATCCCAGGATAATTGCTTGAACCCAGGAGGAAGAGGTTGCAGTGAGCCGAGATTGCGCCACTGCACTCTAGCTTGGGCAACAGAGCAAGACTCCATCTCAAAATAAAAAATTAGCCAGGTATAGTACACACCTATAGTCCCAGCTACTCGGGGAGCCGAGGCTTAAGGATCCCATGACCCTGGGAGGTCCAGGCTGCAGTTAGCTGGGGTAACACTACTGCCCTCCAGTCTGGACAACAGAGCAAGACTGTGTCTCAAAAAATAAAAATAAGTAAATATACAAATAAATAAAACTTAGGAGACAGCCATCTGAGCTGGAGATGATCAACTGGGAGAGAGTGTGGAGATGGTATTGAAATCCACAAGACTGGAGATGACTGAGAGAAGGAGGGGAGAGAGCAGAGGCCCAGAGCAGAGCCTGGGGCAGAGCCTGTGGCTCACCAACACCGAGAGGCCATGGAGAGGAGGAGGGAGCGTCACAGAGCCTGGCAGAGTGGCTCGGGGAGAGGCCACCCCCAAGCAAGTGGACAGGAGGCTTCAGGAGGAAGATATTCCGGAGGAGTGGTCGGGGTGGTGTCTATGTCGCAAGTAAGTGGTCAAGCAAGTAGTGTGTGGGACATGGCCAGGGGACAGATAGCCTGGAGGCGTGGCCACCTCAGCAGGTGCACTTCTCACGTGTGGATGGTGACAAAATATATAGAATAGCTGCGGCCAAGGAGTGAGAGGGAGTCCAACAGCACCCAGAGAAAGCTTGGAAGCAAGAAGTGGGATTCTGCGGAGCAAGTGTTCAGACAACTACGATGTTTTGCAGAGAAAGGGGGCAGAGAGGCGGGGCCCACAGGTAGGAAGAGCAACCTGTGGGCTTCTGGGAAGTTTTTGAGATGTGCACAAAGCACATTGCATGGAGCATTTTGCCTGGAGCATGTTGGTTGCCAATGGAGGAAGGGAGGAAGAGTTAACAGGGCACAGAGGGGCCACCCTGCAAAGCTTCTTTCCTCACCCACCCCCAGGTGCTGCAGTCCCAAATGCTTCCCCCTCCAGGAAGACTTCCCAGAGCTCCCAGGCCTGGGCCTCTCCCACCTGAGCCCCAGACTTCTCAGGGGCACCCACACACACACTGTCTATGAGGATCTGTGGGTCTTAGCTTCCTCCCTGACAGCTCCCTGGGAAACAGGCACTGAGACTTACTGGTCTCCACCCACTTCAGCATCTGCCCAGGGCCCAGGACCTGGCCCAATGCTGAGGTGAGTAGATGAGTTTCAGTGCGTGTTTGTAGGGTCAGTAAACAAAGGTGTGGATGGACAAACGGGCAGATGGACAGGCCACTACAAGTCACTAACATCCCAGAGCCCATACCCCAGGCCCTAGGTCTCCACATCTCAGGGACCTGAGGCCTGCTTTCTCCCTGCCCCGGCCCACCTTGGGATCCAAATCGAAGAAGCTGTAGTACTTGAAGCGCAGCCAGAGTATGTCCCCGGCCTTGATGCCCTGCTGCATGAGACACCTCGACGAGTCCAGCCACCTGGGCCGCGGCAGAAGCAGCAGTCAGGGCTGCGCCAGGTACGGCTGTGGGGTGGGGAGGGGGGCTGGGCTGGGGGGACAAGCACACACAGAGAAAAGGCCTGGAAACGAAGTGTGGATTTGGGGTGGGCACAGACATGGGACAGGCGGTGGATCCTGGGTGGGGGAGCCCCGACACAGGGGGCGTGGCTTCTGGGCGCACCTGCTGTGGAGCTGGGTCTTGTCTGACAGGGAGCTGGGCCGTGGCAGACGCTGGAGCAGGAGGGGGTCGGGTGGCGGCTGGGGCCGGCTCAGCATGTGGTAGCAGGCCTCAGTCTGGGCACTATCCGAGAAGTGAGCTGGCATCCCCCGGAACAGTGCAGGCGCCACGCCTGGAGTGCAGGTTGGGGGTCAACCAGGCCTGTCTCCCAGGGCTGGGACTCACGGGCCAGCCCCTGCCCCTGCCCCCCCAGGCCCGCCCCCACCTGCACTCACCCCCAGCCAGGACGACCTTGCTCAAGTCGTAGAGCTCTTCCTCTGGCTCCTTCTCTTTCTTCTTCTTCTCCTTCTTCTCAGGAGCCCGGAGCAGGGATAGCTCCTCGGGGTGCCGGATGCCTGAGGGGAGCTGGGCTCTCAGCGGGGACGAGGTCCTGCTGCAGCCTCCCCACCTCACCCATGGGTGCTTGGGGTGGGTCACAGCCCTGCAGGCAGGGTGGCAACCCAGACAGCAAGGACAGTGTCAACAGAGCTGGGCCTGGAAACGGGGGAACCTGCCTCTTTGCATCACCCTCGTGGGGCAGGGGGAATCAGCTGGGCAACTTACTGAGGAGGCGGCAGATGGCAGCCACAGCCTGGAAGAGGGGCTGGGAGAAGCTGGCACGGAGGCGCAGTGCGCGGCGGTTGGGCAACCGAAGGACGACGGGCCGGTGCTGGGGCCCAAAGAAGAGGCGTGCGTCGGCCAGGATCCCGTACTTGTCCAGTGTCCAGTGGGTCTGCAGCAGCCACTGCCTCTTCTGTTCCCACCAAATGGCATGGTCTGACCAGTCCTGCTTGCGATCTGTGGGGCACAGGGGCACATCTGGGTCCAGCCTTCCTCCCTGCTGCCCCCAACACCCAGCACAACCCCAGGATTCAGAAGCCTGGGGCGACCGCTCCCCTACCCTGCCTAAGCCAAGAGTGGGGCAGCCTGGGCGGGCCTGGGGTCTACCCCATGGTAACAGCAGCAGGGCTCTCTGTAGGCAGCCCCTGATTGGCCTTCTAGGTTTGGCTTCTATATCGTTTCCCAGGGGAGCTCTCCATCCCAGAATCTGGATGCCCCAATCTTAGCGCCCCATCTCCTGCATTCCAGCCCACTGGGCTCCCTCCACATGACGCACCCTCTGTCCTCCCGCAATCCACGGTTTAATGGCCTCTGTCTTGCATTCTGGGGAGCTCCTGGAGGCAGAGACTACGTCTGTCTCACTGCTGTATGTCCTTAGGGCCTGGACCTGTGCCTGGCCTGGAGCAGTGAGCACTCAATATTTTTAGGTATTAGCTGTGTGACCTTGGACAAGCCACTTAACCTCACTGGGCCTCAGTTTCCCTGTTTGTAAGATATAATAACGATCTTACAAACTGGGACATGGAACAATGCCTCCCACGTGGTAGCTGCAGGGTTTGTGGTAAACTCGCGCACGCACATGACGATCCATGAGAGAGCATTGAATTAAAGATGTGCGTCTGTCCCTTGTCAGCCAGCTGGGAACTGGAGTTACAGTAAGGAAGGCACAGGTCTCCCCGCCTCCTTCCTCCAGGAGCATGAACAGGCGGGAGAGAGCATAGGAAAAAGGCTGCCGGAAAGCTGCTCTGGGCACACAGCCCTTGAGAGTTTGCAAAGCCCCGTTTCCTGAGTTCCTCCCAAGTCCTCCCGGTGAGTTTTCTGATTCCCACTGCATCCCACCCGCCTCAGCCAGCCCCCAACCCCGCTGCTGCACATGCCGAGCATCACCACTGCTGCCAAACCAAGAGAAGCGCTCGTCCTCTGGCGCTTCCCCTCCCAGGCTGGGCCCTTCCCTCCTGGGCGCCCCGGTGGGACCCTGGCTGTGCGCCGCCGCTTCCCCTTCTCTTGGCTCCTTGCTCTTCTCCTGTCCTCTCTGGCCCCTCTCCTGACCGGCCCCTTACCTTGTCCTTTCCCCAGGTTCGGCCTGGGACCCTATTCTCCTGCCTCGGCCAGGTCCCCTTACTGGGTCTCCCTATTCTGCAGCTTCAGTTGCCATTTTCTGCTGCCTCCCCATGCGTGGCCCTCAGCCCAGACCCTGCCCTGGGCCTCCAGCCAGAAACCCATGTGCTGCCAGCTGAGGAGCCTGTCCACTGGCTTCCTCCCTTCCAGAACCCTCTGTTCCTGTGGCCAAGTGGCTGACACTGGGACTGTAAGCACCATGACTCCTGGTCTCGGCTTTTGCTGTTCAGCTCAGACTCGCTGTGCACAGAGGTGCCCTCTCCTCGCCAGGTCCCCCTCCTCGCCAGCTCCCCACACCACCTCTCAGGGCTGGGGGACACGGACTCGTGCCAAAGGCCCAGGCATCCTCCCTTTCTCTTCTAGCCGCCACATGTAATCAATGCCAATTCCACCTCTAGAATCCACCCTCCTCTCCGTCCTCCCTGCCCGGCCTTAGGAGGCCCTGGTGTCTCTAACCAGGACCACAGCCTCCTCAGGGGCCCGCCGCCACCAGCCTTTCGCCTTGCTGCTGATCTTAGCAGGACAGCCTCCTGCTGAGAACCCTTTGGCTGCCACCTTCCCCTCCAGAAGAAAGTCTAGACCCCTTCTGGAGGCCTTCGGGGCCGTGCAGAGCTGGCCAGGCACCATCCAGTCTCATATCTGGTCATGCTCCCGGCATCCTCACCGGCCAAGAGCCCTAATTCACAGCCCTCAGAGTACCAGCGCCACCACCTTGCTCCTTCCTGCTGAGGCCACCTCTCAGGACTTCTCCTGGGGTTATCCCCATCCTGGGCTCGGGACAGCCCCCTCCTCGGGCTCCAGGCCCCCGTGATAGCTCCTTCTGTGCAGCAGCCGGCACGCAGCCCCCACGGGTCAGTCTCACCCGCTGCTGCTCCAGGAGGCCAGGGACTGGCCCAGGGCGGCCAGGCTGAGCATCAGTAGACAGAGCTGATGTGCTTTGGAATGACAGTATCCCCACCACAGGGAACACAGAGCTAAAGGGACTTGCCCTGGGGTGCCCAGCAGCGGGTAGAGCAGCAGAGTCTGTCTGACTCCAGGTTAAGGCCTCCTACGTTACCCTCGTGCCGTGCCCTGGGGCCACCCAGGTCTTCACCGCCCTCTCTCTGTTCCTCACTTCTATTCTCACAGCTGCTCCGGGCCCTGCCCCTGGCAGCTCCCCTCGCAGCCTCAGCCTTGTGGCCGGGTCGTTCTGGGCCCTATCCTCTCCACAGTCAGACTGACCTTCTCCTGAGCTGCACGTGGCGGCCTGGCGGGGTCTGAGGAAGCCTCCCCGCCATCACCCACCCCCCACCCACTGGCAGCCAGGCCCAGGCTCTTGGCTGGGACTGTGGTGGGCCTGTCTTCCGGCTCTGCCTATCGGGGTCTTCCTGCCGCCCTCTCAGGAAGGGGTAGCCCCCACCCTCGGCAGGGAAGGAAGATGAGAAGCCCCCGTGTCACTGGCCCCGTGGTCCTCCATGACTGATACCACAGGCTGCTCTGCTGTAACTTCCTGTGGGGGCAGGGGCAGGGCCTTCCCACCCAGGCTGGGCTTGTCACCAACCTGCTGAAAGCTTCCGCCAAGGGGAGGGAGTGTGGGGGCAGGCCCCTAGGTCACCTAGACCCCCTCAGACCTCAGCAATGTGACTTCGGCCTCGGCCCAGGCAAGACCACCCCTTCCGCCCCTATTGGTGGCTGAATGGGGGATTGTGGCTGGGTCTGATCCTTAGCAGACCAGCTGGAGCGGGAGGGAGGGAGGGAAGAGGGTGGGAGAGAGAGGAAGTTGGGGAAATGTCTTTTTTGGAACCAAATGATTAAGCTAATGCCTGAGTCACCGTGACACCATTATCGGGAGCTGAGCAGCAGGGATGGCCCGGAAGTGCCCAGAGACACCCATGGCGGCCACCCATGGTGCCGAGTTCAGCAGGCGGGCAGCGGACACTCACTGATCTGCTCCACAATCTTCAGGAGCACCCCGCCGATGTGCGACTCCCCAGTGACCCGCAGGGTGACTGACTCGGCCTCCGGGTCCTCCTCTCCCACAAACACCCGCAGCTCCCATGACGAATCGATGTAGTCCCCGGAGGCTGTCTTCATCCCCGCCATGGCTGCAGCTGCTGCTACAGAGAGTGTGGAAGGAGGCAAGGTGGGCAGGCCCTGGTAGGCCTCCGGGTTTGGGCAGAAGAGCTCTGTGGTGCCCTGGACACACCCAGAGGAAAGCCGCTCATGAAGGAGGGCGGGAGTGAGCCCCCAGGCCAGCACGCCCGTGGTACCCTGACTCTCTCTCCAGCGCTGGCGCTCGAGCCGCGAGGGCCCTCAGAGACCATGTAGTCCAACCCGCTCCCATCCTACAGGCGGGCAGACTGAGGCCGGGTAAGAAGGGGCTCACTCAGGACCACCGTGCTCAATGCCAGCCCACAGCTCACTCCCAGACCCTCAGGGGCAGCTGGCCACTCTGGCCACTCTGGCCATGGCTTCGTACCCAGGCCAGGAAGTAGTTCCGATCCTGGCCCACAGCTCAGATGCCAACATCACAAACCAGCCAAAGCCTCCCCGGGGAGGTGGAAAGTTCAGGCTGCCGCATGGCGAGAAGCAGGCTGGGCAGAGGCTGCAGGAGGGTAAGGAAGAGAAGGGCCCAGGGTCCCAGTGAGGCCTGAGCTTACCTTTCCTGGCAAGGGCTGGGGGCTGCAGGTGGGTCTCGGGCTACACCCCTGCGGACCGTGGGCTTCCTGCCCTCCTTTCTCTTTGGAGCTTCCTTCAGGGCAGCCCTTGCCTGTGCCTTATCACGAGCAGGGCGGGTTCAGCCCCTCCCCAGGGCGGGCTGGCGCTGGGTGCAGGAAGCACGCTGCCAGCCCACAGAGGGTTCCAGGGGCCCCCACCTTTGTCCCCAGAGAGCACAGGAAGCTAGGGAGAGCAGGACTTAGCGACTCAACACCATAAAAACGCCCCCTGCCTCATTTGGAGGAAAGCTCAGTGCAAACTCAAGTCCCCCGGCTGTGTGTGTTCAGGGCTAGGTCCACCTTTGTGGGAAGCGTCTCCCATCCCCAGCCTGTCACATGAGGCGGGGACCTTGGGCTTTGAAACATCACTGGGCTGCCGGAGGGAGAGCCCAGGAGTTGACAGAGTGTATCCAGGTTATTTGGGACTCACAAGTTAAATCGGTTCCAGCCTGGCTGTCCCTATCAACCAAGGATCCCTCAAGGCCCCAGAGGGAAACAAGTCCATTTTGCAGTTTTTCCTAGCTCCGCGTAGGGCTACTTTCAAACTCATGAACTCAGACCTGCCAGGTGAACGAGTGAACAGAACTTGGCCCTGACCATCCACAACCTCCCGGGCCCTCAGGTCCCCCAGCTCCAAACACGACCCCTCCACTGTGCTCCACTTGGATGAGCCTCCCTGAATCCCCATGAGGCTCACTCCCATCAAGTCCCTGCTTAGGTGACACCTCAGGGGTCTCTGGTGGTCTATACCCTCCTGCTCATCTCCTGCCCTGGATGTGGACTTCAGTAGAGCAAGGCACATCCGCCACCAGCTCTGCGCAGGACAGTGGCCTTTCCAGTGAACACACTGGGGGTTGGAGCACAGAGGGTGGGCAGGCCTGGGGGCGGCAGAGTCCTGCTGGTGGGGGAGGCTGCCTGAATGGCGCCACTCAGATGGGGAAGGGGGCGGCCTGCCGGGGATTCCCAGGGGAAAAGCAAGCTGATGAAACTAGCAGCAGGAAGTTCAGCCAGCTGCTAGTCTCAGCGCCTTCCTAGCCCAGAAAGCAGCACTCTTGGAGCAAATGAGGAAGTTTTACTCCTGCCCCAGAGACCTCCCCAGTCCAGGAAGAGAGCTTTAGAAAACGCAGCTTGTTGCAACCATGGAAAAGTGTAATTAAAGCTTAGCACCCTAAGTTCTCAGGTGAGAGCCCTGCGTTAAAACCATCACCCAGGCCGGGCGTGGTGGCTCACGCCTGTAACCTTTGGGAAGTCGAGGTGGGTGGATCACGAGGTCAGGAGATTGAGACCATCCTGGTTAACACAGTGAAACCCCGTCTCTACTAAAAATACAGAGAAAAAAAAAAAAAAAATTAGCCGGGTGTGATGGTGGGCGCCTGTAGTCCCAGCTACTCGGGAGGCTGAGGCAGGAGAATGGCGTGAACCCGGGAGGCAGAGCTTGCAGTGAGCTGGATCACGCCACTGCACTCCAGCCTGGGCAACAGAGTGAGACTCCGTCTCAAAAAAAACCCATCACCCAGGGGGGTGCAGTGGCTCATGCCTGTAATCCCAGCACTTTGGGAGGTTGAGGCGGGCAGATCGCTTGAGGTCAGGAGTTCGAGACTAGCCTGGCCAATATGGCGAAACACCTGTCTCCACTAAAATACAATAATCAGCTGGGTGTGGTAGCAGGCTCCTGTAATCCCAGCTACTGGGGAGGCTGAGGTAGGAGAATCGCTTGAACCCAGGACGTGGAGGTTGCAGTGAGCCGAGATCACACCACTGCACTCCAGCCTGAGACTCCATCTCAAATAACAAAACAAAAACAAAAACAATCCATAACCCAACTCCTAAATCTAACAGCAGCTGACGGCATAGCTGCCCTCTCCCCACAGAGGTCTCAGCATCTCACATTAGAATCCTGTTCTCTGGATCTAGCCGGTTTCTAACTTTGAGACTATAATGTGGAGAATTAACAGCACTGGGGTCACCCCAAAGCTTATCTGAACCTCTCATTGGTACCACTTGGGGTGGGGAAGCCTTCAGATTCCCTTCCAGCTGCTGAGCAACAGCGCCACCTGGCAACCTTCTCGGCAAAGCCATGGAGCTGTGCCAAGCCACCTGACTCCTCCTAAGCCTGCCCCAAAGAGAAGAGCAAGATCAGGTTCCAGGAGCAGCCCCTGCAAGACAAACTCCTGGTTTAAAAAAAAAAAAAAAATCACTCAAGGCCAAAGCAACATATAACCACGCCCAACTGGCTTGTTTTATTGGAGAAGGGGATGCAGAATAAACAATGTGAGACGGCTGGGACCTGAGGCTGGAAGAACCCCCTCCCCTCCCCATACATGCCCACTGCCCCAAATAAAAAATAACCAACTATGGGAGAGCAGCCGAGACAGCAACTGGGCGCAGGGGAAGGAGACACGGAACTTGAGGGCAGCGGTGAAGAGACCATGCGTGTGCTGGGAGGGCCCAGAGGCAGCAGCGGCACAAACAGCGCAGGTACGAGTCTCTGTGTCTTCCCCGGGGTTATGTATAAATATAGAGAGATGAGGCCTTCTCTCCCCTGCTCTCCCTTCCGCTCCGTGCTGCTCGCCGCGGTCCCAGCTCCTCTTTCCACATGAGGGCGAAGGGAAGGGGGGATGAACAAGTCATCACCGAATTGCAATCAGACCCACATCCATCAGCTTCTGGATCTTCTGTGCTATTACAGGATTCTTTAAGTGTCTACAGAGGAAGACGCAGTTATTTGAAATGAGACAACCTTTAAAGTCTTACTTGCTCTCAGAGAAAAACCCAATTCAACCCCCTCTACAGAAGGCCCCGGCAGGGAGGGGTCCTGGCGAGGCCCGGGACGCCGAGCCGCAGAGGCCTGCTCCACTTCGCAGAACTTGCCAGTCCTACTCTGAGCCCACGACACAGCTTCCAGTCAAGACCTTTCTCCCAGCTAAATGGGCCTTTCCAAATGACTGCTTAAGCTATCACAACTAACAAACAAAGCCCTTCCAGCTCGCCACCCACTGCCAATCTCCTTAAGTTCAAGAAGAATGACAGAATTCCTCTTCCTCGCAGACTGAGCATACCACCCCCCAGCTGCGTGCACTCATCTGCCTGCTTTTGTTCTCCATTTCCAGCAAGGCCGCCTCTCTGACTCTACGTACTCGCTGAGTGCCTGGGGGTCCTTCTGCATCTGTTCCAGGATAAGGCGCATGGCTGGGTCACTCATGATCTGCTGCACCTCAGGGTCGGCCATGGCTCGTCGCTTCACATCTTCGGGGCTGTCGTGCCGGTTGTACTGTGCCATCATACAGCGCTGGTAGCCGTCTGCTGCCTCCTGCAGTCCAGAAGAGACAAAGGGGAAGCGTGTTAGGACCACCCAGCTCACTGCTTCAGCAGGTCCAAGATAACAGAAGTAACTGACAAGGGGAGAGAGAGCAAGTAAGAGAGAAACAGAGAGAAATGGAGGTGACAGGGAAGAAATCAGGGACTGAACATGGAAAAGACCCAACAGAGAAAGAGGCAGGGGGAGCCCCTGGAGGCCAGAAGCAGCCCCACCTTACAGCTGGAGTCCAGGTCTAGCGCCTTCTGGTACACATCCATGGCTTTGGTGTAGTCCTTCATCGCTTCCAGGGCAGCGGCTTTCCGTGTATAACCCTTGACTACAAACAGGAGAGGTGGCGCGTTATCCAACCGCAGCGCCCAAGGCTGCTCCTTGCACCTCTTCACCTGCACACCAACACTGTTCACACCTGCTGATGCTGGATCCTAAATCCTACAGGTCCCAAGGACACACAGGTAGACAAAGGGCTTGCCCTTTCCTTCTCTAATCTTTTGGCTAGAGACAGGGGACAGGCAGCAGAAAGGCACTTACTGAAGGTCGGCTCCAGCTGGATACATTCCTCACAGTCCTAGAATGAAGAAACAGAAAGAAATTAGGCTCATTCCCTTGGACAAGCTTACTACAGGCAACTCAAGCATGTGGACTTTCAACTCTAAGGCCTCACCCAGCACCACACAGAGGTGACAACACCAGGAAAGACAACTCCAGATGATGGATCATCCCACACAAGACAAACTGCCCAGACTCTGCAAGAGGCTGATGTTATGAAAAACACATAGTGAGGGACAATTCCAGTTTGAGAAACTGAAGAGTACATGACAACTAGACAAAATGCGTGGGCCTTGGTCCTGAGAGCTTTGGAATCCAAAACCATTGCTGATTAAAAAATAAAACAACACCGGGTGCGGTGGCTCATGCCTGTAATCCCAGCACTCTAGGAGGCTGAGGTAGGTGGATCACCTGAGGTCAGGAGTTCGACACCAGCCTGGCCAACATGGTGAAACCCCGTCTCTACTAAAAAAAAAAAAAGAAAAAAAATTGCTGGGCTGGTGGCTGCACCTGTAATAATCCCAGCTACTCAGGAGGCTGAGGCAAGAGAATTGCTTGAACCCAGGAGGCGGAGGTTGCAGTGAGCCAAGATCACGCCATTGCACTCCAGCCTGGACAACAAGAGTGAAACTGTCTCAAAAAAATAAAAACAAACAAACAAAAATAAATAAAAAAACCTCAGAGTTTTAAAACGTATTTTTGGAGAAGTGGGCAAGTTTCAGTATGGATGGACAGACCTCAGATGGCATCAGGGCTTGGCCTGGTGAGGTCGCGTGTGCTGACAGTGCTACACTGGACAGGGAGTCTTTTCAGGCAATGTGTGCACAAGACTTGGATGTCTCATTCTAAGTACCAAATGTATACAATTTCCTTTCGCAAACAGTTCAGCAAAAACAGGTCAATATTTGTCAGATAAAGGTGGAACAGATATTCACTATGTATTCTTCTCTTTGAAACATCTTCGAAGTGAGAAATGCTGAGGAAGAGAACACTATCTAGTACACTGAGCTCCCCTGGGCTTAATTCCAACCCTTCCACCAAGAAGCTGGGACAGCAGCAGAAATCCCATTCATTCTTTCTCCACGCTCTCATGATCGGGAAAGTACTGCCCACCTCCCAGGTGACTGACAACCTGCTATTCTTTGCCTCACAAATCAATGTGCTTTTGACATGACTCTCGTACAATCCTACTAGTAGAAATGATGTCTCTAGGCCAAGACACAGACCCAGAAGACAGTGGCACAAAATATAAAAACCAACACTAACCCAGGTATGGCTGTTTCTAGACAGGTCACACTTTGTCACCTTCCCACAATATGGTCCAGGTTTGTCAGCTAGAGAACAGTTGAAAAAAACTGCTGATAGAGGCAGGGTGGCTGAGATTCGAGAGGATGAGGGAACTTCACAGTGTCAAACAATCATATTTGACCTAACTTGATATGACTGAGAACAGCAGACCTACCTAGCTGAGCAAAACAGAAAAGCAAGGAAGGATGGTACAGCTGCTGAAAAACATACGGTGGTTCCTCAAAAATTAAACATAGGCCAGGCGCAGTGGCTTATGCCTGTAATCCCAGCACTTTGGGAGTCCGAGGCAGGAGGATCGCTTGAGCCCAGGAGTTTGAGACCAGCCTGGGAAAACATGGTGAAACTCTGTCTCTATAAAAAATACAAAAATTAGCTGGGTACAGTGGTGCACACCTGTAGTCCTAGCTACTCAGGAGGCTGAGGTGGGAGGATGGTTTAAGCTGGGGAAGCAGAGGTTGCAGTGAGCTGAGATCGTGCCACTGCACTCCAGCCAGCCTGGGCGATAGAGCCAGACCTTGTCTTAAAAAAAAAAAAAAAAAAAAAAAAAGGGAGGGGGGGCCAAGCGCAGTGGTTCACGCTTCTAATCCTAGCACTTTGGGAGGCTGAGGCGGGTGGATCACCTGAAGTCAGGAATTCAAGGCCAGCCTAGCCAACATGGTGAAACCCCATTTCTACTAAAATACAAAAAATTAGCCAGGCATGATGGCGGGTGCCTGTAATCCCAGCTACTTGGGAGGCTGAGATGGGAGAATCGCTTGAACCCAGGAGATGGTGGTTGCAGTGAGCCAAGATCGTGCCATGGCACTCCAGCGTGGGCAGCTGAGCGAGACTGTCTCAAACAAACAAACAAAAAAAGTAAACACAGACACCACATGGCCCAGCAATTCCACTTCTTAAAAATGGTTAAAAAGGCAAAAACAAAGAAAAAAGAGGAAGGATACGGGGCTGAAAGGACCCACCTTCTAATGTACTGCCAACCAGTAGTAGCTCCATGGGCCAGGACCAGTTAGATACAGGTCCCATATTTTACACACACACACACACACACACACACACACACACACACCACTATAAATCTGGGCAACAAAGCAAGACCCCAACTCTACAAAAAAATAAAAAATATAGCAGATGTGGTGGCATGTGCCTGTGGTCCTAGCTCCTCAGGAGGCTGAGGCAGGACAGAGTGAGACACTGTCTCAAACATCATGATCATCATCAACTCAATGTTAATGAGAACACAGAGAGAAAACCCACTCCTCATGTGCAGGCTTTCAGTAATGGCCGCCCCCACAGGTCTCCTCACCTTGAGTGCCAGCTGGAACTCCAGGAGTTTGGTGTAGCAGGCAGCTCGATTGCTGTATAATTTGGCATCTTTCGGGTTCCTTTTGATGGCTTCTGTATAATGCTTCATGGCCTGGGGATAGTCCCCTGGGGAAGAAAAACAAAGACTATCTTTTAAAAAGCAGAAAGCCCCCAGATGCAGCCGGCCATATTACCCCATAGCCAGGCACGGGAGGCACACCCAGCGCCGCTCCCCCGATCCCTGAGCTGCAGGCAATACCTTTCTGAAAACACTCGTTGCCTTTGTTCTTCTCCTCCAAAGCCAGGTCGGGGTTTATGTAGGCCAGCCGCTCTTGCTCCTTCAGGATTTTCTCTGCCTACAAAACATAATTCTTGGAATAATAAACACTCATAATCATCTAAATATTGGGCTTAAAAATCAGATTAGGGGCCGGGTGCGGTGGCTCACGCCTGTGATCCCAGCACTTTGGGAGGCCGAGGCGGGTGGATCACAAGGTCAGGAGATCAAGACCATCCTGGCTAACATGGTGAAAACCCCATCTCTATTAAAAATATAAAAAATTAGCCAGGCGTGGTGGCGGGAGCCTGTAGTCCCAGCTACTCGGGAGGCTGAGGCAGGAGAATGGCGTGAACCCGGGAGGCGGAAGCTTGCAGTGAGCCGAGATCGCGCCACTGCACTCCAGCCTGGGCGACAGTGCGAGAGACTCCGTCTCAAAAAAAAAAAATCAGATTAGGATTTTAATTTTCAGAGTATTGCTCGCAAGATTTTTTTTTTTTCTTTTTTGAGATGGACTCTCACTCTCACCCAGGCTGGAGTGTAGTGGCACGATCTTGGCTCACTGCAACCTCCGCCCCCACCAAGTTCAAGTGATTCTCCTGCCTCAGCCTCCTGAGTAATTGGGATTATAGGCGCCTGCCACCGCGCCCAACTAATTTTTTCGTATTTTTAGTAGAGACGGGGTTTCACCCTCTTGGCCAGGCTGGTCTTGAACTCCTGATCTCATGATCCACCCACCTCGGCCTCCCAAAGTGCTGGGATTACAGGCGTGAGCCACCGCGCCCGGCTATTGCTGGCAAGATTTTAAAAGAAATTTACAGTCTTTATCATTAAGTATGCCATGAAAGAGAATGAATGGCACTGACACAACACTTGGTCCAAAATGAGCCCTGTATGGAAAGGATGCACGCCATACTAGCACAACTCATTTTCTCACCAATCCTTTGTCACGCCCTACATAATTTATGACAACTGGCCTAATTCACATCATTTTTGTTGTATAAAATAGTCAAAATGTTATGTTACAAGAACTATTAACACTCTTAATGCACAGGCCCTCAATATTAACACATTTAGGGTTGAAATCTTGGCCAATACCAAAAACTGCAAAAAAAATAAACCAGATCACTTCCTACATGTTGTCACTGTTAAATGACAGAGAAAGAATCATATAAGATGACCAAAGCCACTACCTAAAAAAAGGTCAGGTTCAGCCAGGCATAGTGGCTTACGCCTGTAATTCCAGCACTTTGGGAGGCTGAGGAGGGCGGATCACTTGAGTTCAGGAGTTCAAGACCAACCTGGGCAACACAGTGAGACCCCTTCTCTACAAATAAAAAAAGTAGCTGGACATGGCTAGGTGCAGTGGCCTGTAATCCCAGCACTTTGGGAGCTTGAGGTGGGTGGATCATGAGGTCAGGAGTTTCAGACCAGCCTGGCCAAGATGGTGAAACCCCATCTCTACTAAAAATATAAAAATTAACAGGGCATAATGGTGTACACCTGTAGTCTTAG
The DNA here is from genome assembly GCF_028885655.2 of Pongo abelii. Classification (NCBI taxonomy): domain Eukaryota; kingdom Metazoa; phylum Chordata; class Mammalia; order Primates; family Hominidae; genus Pongo; species Pongo abelii. The sequence goes on from NC_071994.2 coordinate 10,505,299, forward strand.
CTACTCGGGAGGCTGAGGCAGGAGAATTGCTTGAACCTGGGAGGCGGAGGTTGCAGTGAGCAGAGACCATGCCACTGCACTCCAGCCTGGGTGAGAAATAGAGACTACATCTCAAAAAAAAAAAAAAAATTAGCTAGACGTGGTGGCACGTGCCTGTAATCCTAGCTACTCAGGCTGAGGTGGGAAGACCACTGAAGCCCAGGAGGTTGAGGCTGCAGTGAGCCATGATTGTGCCACTGTCCTTCAGCCTGGGTGAAACAGTGAGACCCTATCTCAAAAAAAAAAAAAAAAAAAAAAGTCAAGTTAATTATTAAATAAAACAGTAAGAAACAATGGCTCAATTATTAGGAAAACAAGAAAATACACCTGTTCTTTTCCTACGCACCTGCTGGCATTTCTTGAGCACATCTGGGGTTCGGTGTTCTGCCAGAGACTTGTTATAGAAATGGATGGCATCCTTGTACTTTTCTTCTTTGAAGTAGGAGTTGCCAATTCGAGCATACGCTCTGATAAAGAAAGAGGGACAAGGACCGCTTAGGACAAAGAGATAAGGTCAGCTCCTGCAGAAAAACACACCTGCAGCTAGAAAGGCCCGCATCACTGCCTTCAACACCTTTTGTCTTGTCTCCGGTGACCTTCTTGCCAGCCCTTTCTTAACAGAGCAAATTCTATGGCCAGCAGCCCTCCTCCCCATGCAGAGAAACTTAAGTCTTGGACAGCAAACCCTCCGCGCTACTCAAGGTATTCTGGAAGGTCGAGCCTACTTGGCAATCTGTCGATAGTCTTCTCGGTTTTCTCTCCCCACTTCAATGGCCTTCTCACAAAGCTCCCGGCACTTATTGTAGTCGCCCTTTTCAAAGTATACCGCTGCCAGGCAGGATGGTTAAGAAGGAACAGTCAGTCCTTGCTTCTTCCCTCAGAGACACCCAACAATTCCCTTGCCCCTTGTTTCTGGGCCTCACCTGCTTGATTGGTAATGTAAGTCATGTTGGTGGGGTCCAGCTCCTTGGCTTTGTCGTAATGCTTCAAGGCTGTGTCAAAGTCTTTCTTCTTGTAGGCATCGTTCCCCAGCTCTTTTTCTTTCAGTGCCTAGATGAGGTTTAGAAGAAGTGAGTGCTAAGCAAATCTAACTGAGGTGACAAAGACAGCAAGAATCTATGATCTGTCACAAGTTCTGAAATACAACTAACATGTATAGAATTCTAGCAAGTTTTCCTGAAGGCCTCTTCATCAATCAGCTATAGATAATACAGTCAAGTATCAGCCGTTAGAATGAAAACTAACTTCATCTTTGCTTGCTCTGAAACTCCTTTTCCACCTACTCTCCTGGATCTTTGTCAGGAAGCAGAGCGCTTCTTTAGGGGAGAGAAAATCCCTTTGACTTGAAGCAACCGGTGAGGACAGAAGCGTTTTGGACCAGGCTTTTTTTTTTTTTTTTAATTTATTATTATTATACTTTAGGTTTTATGGTACATGTGCGCAATGTGCAGGTTAGTTACATATGTATACATGTGCCATGCTGGTGCGCTGCACCCACTGACTCATCATCTAGCATTAGGTATATCTCCCAATGCTATCCCTCCCCCCTCCCCCCACCCCACAACAGTCCCCAAAGTGTGATGTTCCCCCTCCTGTGTCCATGTGTTCTCATTGTTCAATTCCCACCTATGAGTGAGAATATGCGGTGTTTGGTTTTTTGTTCTTGCGATAGTTTACTGAGAATGATGATTTCCAATTTCATCCATGTCCCTACAAAGGACATGAACTCATCATTTTTTATGGCTGCATAGTATTCCATGGTGTATATGTGCCACATTTTCTTAATCCAGTCTATCATTGTTGGACATTTGGGTTGGTTCCAAGTCTTTGCTATTGTGAATAATGCTGCAATAAACATACGTGTGCATGTGTCTTTATAGCAGCATGATTTATAGTCCTTTGGGTATATACCCAGTAATGGGATGGCTGGGTCAAATGGAATTTCTAGTTCTAGATCCCTGAGGAATCGCCACACTGACTTCCACAAGGGTTGAACTAGGTTACAGTTCCACCAACAGTGTAAAAGTGTTCCTATTTCTCCACATCCTCTCCAGCACCTCTTGTTTCCTGACTTTTTAATGATCGCCATTCTAACTGGTGTGAGATGGTATCTCATTGTGGTTTTGATTTGACCAGGCTTTATTCTGAGGCTGCAGCAGATCTGGTGTCGGTCTTGTGGTTGCCTCAGGGTCTTAGTTGTCAGGGAACCATAGCAGAGGGGGTGGTGAGTGGATGAGAAGCGGCTGAGTGGCACGAGTCTTCAGCAAAGCTCACTATCGCCCACACTGGAGGGCCTTTTTCCAGCTGAGACACCCTAAACAACCAACGCTTACCCATTTCAAGGTGCTAAATTTGGCAACAATCTGCTGTTCCAGTTTACAAGGAGGGAAATGAAATCGTTGAGACGCATGCCTCCTGCTCTAAAACAGTGCTGCTTAGCGGACACTCCCAACCACACACCATGTCCAGCCAGGAAGCAAAGGCCTACGGATTGATGTGGACAACATTTTTCTGGATCACGACAAGGACGTGAATTACTCCCAACTTTCCAGTCTTGCTCGGACCAACATTCACACGGGCAGCAATGAAGCTGCTGTGGTGACCATGGGAAGGGCAACTCCCGCTGCTCACTCTTTGCTACACATTACTCCTAGGAATGCTCTTGTGAAGCTCATCTTTTTTTTTTTTTGAGACAGAGTCTCGCTCTGTCACCCAGCCTGGATAATGACGAGATCTCAGCTTATTGCATCCTCTGCCTCCCGACTGCAAGAGATTCTTCTGCCTCAGCCTCCCAAGTAGCTGGGACTACAGGCGCCCACCATGACACCTGGCTAATTTTTGTATTTTTAGTGAAGATGAGGTTTCACCATGTTGGCCAGACTGGTCTTGAACTCCTGACCTCAGGTGATCTGCCCACCTTGGCCTCCAAAAGTGCTGAGATTACAGGCATGAGCCACCGCGCCTGGCCTGAAGTTGATTTTTTAACATGCTGACCATTCTAAGGAATAATAGCCATAAGCTTAGCACATACTAAAGCACTCAAAATAGTTTCAGGTGGGCACAGTGGCTCGTGACTGTAATCCTAGCTGAAGCAGGAGCATCGCTTGAGGCCAGGAGTTCAAGACCAACCTGGGAAACACAGCGAGACTCCGTCTCTAAAAAAACCATAATAATCATGGTCAATCAAGGTCAATAGATGTCCCCATTCGACATAAAGATTTCTAGTTGTTTACAAATAGGTGACAATGAGGAGAGAAAAAAACAAGACCTGCTTCTTATTCTCTGGAAGATCTTCTTCCATTGGCTCTGGCTTGGTCTCCTTTTTGGGAGGGGGTGGTGGTGGAGGTGTTGCAATCTCTTCCTCCTCATCCATACTGCCCAGATCGACCCCAAGGAGGACGCTGAGAGTGGTCATGATCCGGGGATCTTGTAGTTTCCTAGTATTGATTTAAAAAAAGAAAGAAAAATTGTAATTACTCCTCCCCACAATCAGTCTTTTAACTCCCACTTACTACTAAAGTCAGATTCCTGTGTTTAGAAGCTCCTTACCCATCAAAAGATGGCTAGATTTTGCACCAATCATGAGTTACAATTGAGGAATACTCAAACCGTCAAAACACCATCTAAAATAGTCAACAAAAATAAATAAAATGAAGTCACAGATAGCTGGGCACGGTGGCTCACACCTATAATCCCAGCACTTTGGGAGGCTGAGGCGGGCAGACCACTTGAGGTCAGGAGTTTGAGACCAGCCTAGCCAACATGGTGAAACCCGTTGCTACTACTAAACATACAAAAATTAGCCGGGCGTGGTGGTGTACACCTGTAATCCCAGCTACTCAGGAGGCTGAGGCAGGAGAATCGCTTGAACCCAGGAGGTGGAAGTTGCAGTGAACTGAGATCACACCACTGCACTCCAGCCTAGGTGACAGAGCGAGACTCCACCTCGAAAAAATAAAATAAAATAAAATAAAATAAAACGAAGTCACAGAGGTCAAGTTTATTCCTCAAGGTTGGCAGATACACAGAGGAATGACTTGTTTTAGGTATACTTCCATAGCTGATCTCAGGCCAGAAGATTGCGATAGAGATGGATACCAGTACAAGATTTAGACACATCTTTACACATGAACTTCAACCCTGTTTCCACTCTGATATACCAACAGAGACAGTAGGGCCTAAGTAGATGGAAAGGATGGGGTTGACGCTAGATCAGAGTTCTAGAAGAGCAGGCAAGAGGTGTATACAGATGACAAGGAACATTCTAGATTACTGTGATATATGCTCCCCTGACCCCTTCTATAACTACAAATAAACGACCACCACCTACTGCTCTGCAGAGAATAAGCAAAGGCAGAAACTCCACAGTTTAGACAAGGGAACCCTCTGCTGTGAGGTTACAGGAAGAAAACATAACATTCCCCCGATTTCCAGAACCTCAATGAGCGGCGTCCACTTACGTGCCCAGGTCAGAAGGCTTGTTTCGTAGCTGCTCTATTAGCTCCCGGTAGGTAGGATCACTGAGTAGTGTCCTTGTCCTGGGATCACTCTCCAACTTCTGATACAGATTAGGCATGTTGAAAGGGTTCATGAATTTTCTCTCTGTCCGAGTAAAGGAAAGCACATCACTATGAAATGAGTTCACTAAATTACTGTGTCCCATACCCTACCAGACTGACATTTCTTGGGGGGAAGATTCAAAATTAATCCCATTAATAATAAGAAAGAAAACTGTGCGTGGTACCTACCTGCCAACCTGGCCTCCATATTCTGTAAACCCTCTTTCAGCTGAGGGTTATTTGCCTCGTGTTTTAAGCCCTCCTCATAGGTTCGCTTCGCTTCTTCAAAGCGGTTTAAGAACTCTAGAGCTGCTGCTTTTCGTGAATAGCCCTTAAACCACCAAAGACAGACACAAAATAAAGAACACCCAGAGGTAAATCTAGAAGATGAACTCAAAAAAGAACAATTCTACTTTTATGGGGGAAAAGAAATGAGTATTCACATGAAGTCCAAAGAGAAAAAAAGGAGAGGAATAGGCTACGAGGCCAAGGCTGCTACTTTAAGGATCCATCCAAATAGCAGAGGCACATCTGCCCCACCCTGTTCACCTCTGATCAACTGTGGTCAGTTTCTTTGGCAGCATTTTTTTCCCTTACTTTTGGTAAAGACAGGCACTCCTTATGTTGCCCAGGCTGGTCCCAAACCCTTGGGCTCCAGCAATTCTCCTGCCTCAACCTCCGAAAGTGCTGGGATTATAGGCGTGAGCCACTGCACCGGGCCTCTTCCCCTCCTTTTTTTTTTTTTTTCCTCTTTTTTTTGAGACAGGGTCTTGTTGTGTCACCTGGGCTGGAGTGCAGTGGCACGATTTCAGCTCACTGCAACCTCCGCTTGCCAGGCTCAGGTGATCCTCCTGCCTTAGTCTCCTGAGTAGATGGGACTAAAAGCACATGCCACCATGCCTGGCTAAATTTTTTTTTGCATTTTTAGTACAGACAGTGTTTCACCATGTTGGCCAGGCTGGTCTTGAACTCCTGACCTCAAGTGATCCGCCCACCTCAGCCTCCCGAAGTGTTGGGATTACAGGCGTGCATCACCGCGCCCAGCCCCGGCCTCTTCCTTCTTAGTACCAAAAATAAAGCCTGTATTACAACTAATGGCTATCTTAGATTTGATGAAAAATGCCATTTCTGAGGAGGATACTCAAATGGGGAGGCGGGTAGGTAACTATCAGTGTATTAGGACAGGTAAACCTCAGGCCACCAAAAGGCATTTCTGGAAAGGTCTGAAGGGCCTCTCTCTCTCCACTGCCCACAGCTGACCTTGCCCCAGTCAGGCTTTAGGTCGACGGTCTTGCAGCCATCCTCGTAAGCCTTCTGGTAGTCTCCTTTCTTGGCATAGGCAGCAGAACGGTTGCTGTACAGCACGTGGTTGTGGGGATCCAGCTTAATGGCTTCGGAGTAGCACTGTAAGGCATCATCGATGTTACCCACGCTCAGGGCTTTGTTGCCTTTCTCCTTCAGCTCATTGACCTGAGGGGAAAGGAACACACAGCTTCTCTATGATGTGCCCATTTAATCCCAAGCTTTAAAGACAATACTCATTCTTTTATGTAGTTATCAACAAATAAATAGGTGACTTTACAGATCAGAAGAGAGAAAACCGGTTCATTTATTTAATTTCTCACACCTTCCCTAAGGAGCCAGCAAAGAAAAAATAAACAGGGGTAAAGAGCCCAGGCTGCACTCCACGCTGGCCCCTATGTGACGAACGAGGGCTCTGCCACTCTTCCGGTCTCCACATGGAGCTCACGAAGTCAATCCAGAACGTACCACATGCTCCTTCCATGGAAAAGTCAATTCATTTGCCACAGATTTCCAAAGCATCCAAATGACAAACAGAGCACAGCCCTAGTCACCCCTCACAGGAAGAAGGTGGGCGGAGTGGCACTGATACATGCTCCAGTGACCCAAAGGCTGTGGGATGGCAGCGGAGGCTTCTCTTTCTTGGGAGTGGCAAGATGCTTGCCTATGGCGTAGTTGCCGTCTCCTCCCATCAGGGAAGAACCAGTCTCCATTTCCTGGTGTGGCAAAATGTTGCCACATGATAGATAAATGTTCATTAATGGGTAACAGTCAAGCTAGCTCCCCAAACTGATTCCTGCCATTCTTAAACATTACTACATTACAAAGGGGATGGAGGATAAAGAAATGCTACTGTGGTTTAAACCTCTCCCTTCTCAAACATAGGGAGTGCAAGAAGTAAGGATACAGCGGGGTTTGGTTTTGTTTTGTTTTTTGAGACAGAGTCTCACTCTGTCACCCAGGCTGGAGTGCAGTGGCACGATCTCGGCTCACTGCAACCTCCGCCTCCCAGGTTCAAGCAATTCTCCTCCCTCAGCCTCCCAAGTAGCTGGGACTACAGGTGCACACCCCCATGCCTGCCTAATTTTTGTAATTTTAGTAGAGACGAGGTTTCACCATATTGGTCAGGCTGGTCTTAAACTCTTGACCTCAGGTGATCCACACGCCTTGGCCTCCCAAAGTGCTGGGATTACAGGTGTGAGCCACCACGCCCGGCGGGATACAGCAGTTTTAAAAAGTGAGGCAGCTCTGCCCGGCTGCCCCACCGACTGGGAAGTGAGGAGCGCCTCTGCCCGGGTGCCCAACTGGGGAGAGAGGAGCACCTCTACCCACCTGCTCCAACGTCTGGCAAGTGAGGAGTGCCTCTGCTGGGCCGCTGTGCCTCTGCTGGGCCGCTGTGCAACCCTCCAAGTGTGAAGTGACAGCCTTGTGTGTGATCTTTCTGCCCTCCTCAAGTTTGCATTTTCCACATTAAAGTTTACTTTTTCAGCCGGGCGCGGTGGCTCACGCTTGTAATCCCAGCACTTTGGGAGGCCAAGGGGGGTGGATCACGAGGTCACGAGATCGAGACCATCCTGGCTAACACGGTGAAACCCCATCTCTACTAAAAATGCAAAAAATTAGCCGGGCATGGTAGCAGGCGCCTGTAGTCCCAGCTACTTGGGAGGCTGAGGCAGGAGAATGGCATGAACCTGGGAGGCAGAGCTTGCAGTGAGCCGAGATCATGCCACTGCACTCCAGCCTGGGCGAGAGCGAGACTCTGTCTCAAAAAAAAAAAAAAAAAAAAGTTTACTTTTTCATTAAAAAAAAAAAAAAAAAAAAAAAAATGCGAGGCAGGCCTTGGCCCTGTCAGAACAGGGTCCTCGCTAAAGGGTTTCTCCTTACCGAGCTGCCCCACAAAAGGTCAGGTGCCCCACAGCAGCCTACCTGAGGGTAGGCAACCCCTCGAGAAACTCATTGTATTTATTATTATTATTCTTTGAGACGGAGTCTTGCTCTGTCCCCAGACTGGAGTGTAGTGACACGATCTTGCCTCACGGCAACCTCCGCCTCCCAGGTTCAAGCGATTCTCCTGCCTCAGCCTCCTGAGTAGCTGGGATTACAGGCACGCACCACCACATCCGTCTAATTTTGAATTTTTAGTAGAGATGGGATTTCTCCATGTTGGTCAGGCTGGTCTGGAACTCCTGGCCTCAGGTGATCTGCCCGCCTTGTCCTCCCAAAGTGCTGGGATTACTGGCGTGAGCCACTGCGCCCGGCCAACTCAGCCTTTTAAGTAGCTGGGACTACAAGTGTGTGTCACCACACCTGGCTAAATGTTTTTTTCTTTTTGTGGTAGAGATGGTGTCTCGCCATATTGCCCAGGCTTGTCTCAAACTCTTGGCCTAAAGCAACCCTCCTGCCTCAGTCTCCCAAAGGTGAGCCACAACACCAGGCCAAAATACACTTTTAAGAGGTAAGCGTTCTGTGAGATAGAGTTATGTCACCGAAGTTACTAACTCAATCTATGTATTATCCACCTACGACCCAGTAAATTGATGCAAGAAATAATTTTGTCAAGAGAAATGATTTTAGGCTGTAATCTCAGCACTTTGGGAAGCTGAGGCGGGTGGATCACCTGAAGTCAGGAGTTCGAGACCAGCCTGGCCAACATGGTGAAACCCCATCTCTACTACAAATACAAAAATTAGCCGCTGCCGGGTGCGGTGGCTCACGCCTGTAATCCCAGGACTTTGGGAGGCCGAGGTGGGCAGATCACCTGAGGTCAGGAGTTTGAGACCAGCCTCAACATGGAGAAATCCTGTCTCTACTAAAAATACAAAAAAAAAATTAGCCGGGCGTGGTGGTGCATGCCTGTAATCCCAGCTACTCGGGAGGCTGAGGCAGGAGAACTGCTTGAACCTGGGAGGCGAAGGTTGCGGTGAGCTGAGATCGCACCATTGCACTCCAGCCTGGGCAACAAGAGCGAAACTCAGTCTCAAAAATAAATAAATAAATAAATTAGCCGGATGTGGTGGTGCATGCCTGTAGTCCCAGCTACTCAGCAGGCTGAGGCAGGAGAATCATTTGAACCTGGGAGTCGGAGGCTGCAGTGAGCCAAGATCGCACCACTGCCATTCTCACCTGGGGGAGAGAGTGAGACTCTAACTGGGGAAAAAAAAAAAAAAGAGAAATGATTTTGGAATCCTCAAATAGATCAGGAACTTCCATCAATCAGAGACCTAACAGAGGCAAGCGCAGAAGGAACCGGCCAAATTAAGCAAACAAGGGATAAAAAATCCTAGAGCCCAAGACGGAGGCCAGAAGACCAACAGTTAACAAAACTCAAGTGGTGTCAAGAGGCAGCTGGTGAAGTTCCTGCCTATGCTTTAGAAAAGCATTTTTCAAACAGAGTACTGATCAGCAGTGGGTCAGCAAATCAATTTTGTAGGTCATGACCAGCGTTTTAAGAGACCAAATGGGACAAAAAATACCAGCACACAGTGCACATAACAGTAAATACTGTTTTGCTGAATGTGTTACATGGCTGTACGCCTGTGCTGGGTAAAATGTAAGAAGTGTATTATTGTGGGATTTATTTGAAAGTCCCCTCTTGAAAAAAAAAAAAAAAACAATCCTGAACATTCAAAATCTGTCCATCTTCTTTTTTTTTTTTTTGAGACGGAGTCTTGCTGTCATCCAGGCTGGAGGGCAGTGGCGCAATCTCGGCTCACTTCAAGGTCCACCTCCCGGGTTCAAGCAATTGTCCTGCCTCAACCTCCCACGTAGCTGGGATCACAGGCGCGCGCCACAATGCCTGCCTAATTTTTTTTTTTTTTTGAGACGGAGTCTCGCTGTCGCCCAGTCTGGAGTCCAGTGGCGCAATCTCGGCTCACTTCAAGGTCCGCCTCCTGGGTTCAAGCGATTCTCCTGCCTCAGCCTCCCAAGTAGCTGGGACTACAGGCGCGTGCCACCACATCCAGCTAATTTTTGTATTTTTAATAGAGACAGGGTTTCACCATATTGGCCAGGCTGGCCTTCAACTCCTGACCTCGTGATCCACCCGCCTCAACCTCCCAAAGTGCTGGGATTACAGGTGTAAGCCAGCACGCCCGGCCCAGTTTTTTTTTTTTTTTTTTTTTGTTATTTTTACTAGAGACGGGGTTTCACCATGCTGGACAGGTTGGTCTCAAACTCCTGACCTCATGATCCGCCCACCTCGGCCTCCCAAAGTTCTGGGATTACAAGCGTGATCCATCGCACCCGGCCCAACTTGAGTATTTTCTAAACTGAAATACAAACCTCACAGTTGAAAATGAAAACAAAAGGTAGAGACATCGTGTTTGTTTTCAGGAATGGCTTCCAGATGGTGGGCTCAAACACACCTGGGATTAAATGCCAGGTCATCTGTACAGCTGCCATGCCAGTTTGCTGTCCTGAGTTAAGTCAAATATTCATTTACCATCTACCTACCTGTACATACACTTCTATCGCGAGTGGTGGTAATTTAAAAACAAACATTTTAAGACCAGGCAAGGTGACTCACGCCTGTAATCCTGGTGCTAATGAAGTGGGAGGCCAAGGCTAGAGGATTGCTTGAGCCTAGAAATTCGAGACCAGCCTGGGAAACAGCAAAACCCCCGTCTCTACAAAAAATTTTAAAATTAGCCAGTTGTGGTGGTGTGCCCAGCTACTCAGGAGACTGAGGCAGGAGGATCGCTTGAGGCCAGGAACTTGAGGCTGCAGTGAACTATGATCCCACCAGGGCACTTCAGCCTGGGGCACAGAACCAGACCCTGTCTCTAAAAAAACATACAAAATAAATTTGGTAACAGAGATCGTTTCTTTTTTTTTTTTTAGATGGAGTCTCACTCTGTCACCCAGGCTAGAGTGCAGTGGCGCGATCACGGCTCACTGCAACCTATGCCTCCCGGGTTGAAGCAATTTTCCTATCTCAGCCTCTCCAACAGCTGGGATTACAGGCCTGCGCCATGCCCCGCTAATTTTTGTACTTTTAGTAGAGAGGGGGTTTCACCATGTTGGCCAGGCTGGTGTCGAACTCCTGACCTCAGGTGATTCGCCCACCTTGGCCTCCCAAAGTGCTGGGATTATAGGCGTGAGCCACTGCGCCCAGCCGAGATCCTTTTTTTTTTTTTTTTTTTTTTTTTGAGACGGAGTCTCGCTCTGTTGCCCAGGCTGGAGTGCAGTGGCCCAGTCTTGGCTCACTGCAAGCTCCGCCTCCCGAGTTCACGCCATTCTCCTGCCTCAGCCTCCCGAGTAGCTGGGACTACAGGTGCCCACCACCACGCCCGGCTAATTTTTCTTTTGTATTTTTAGTAGAGACGGGGTTTCACTGTGCTAGCCAGGATGGTCTCGATCTCCTGACCTCGTGATCCGCCTGCCTCGGCCTCCCAAAGTGCTGGGATTACAGGCTGAGCCACCGCGCCCGGCCCCAGATCCTTTCTTAAAGGTAAAAGAGCAACATCTTATTCCAGAAATCTTTTCCTCATCTATACTACAGCCCATTTAACCCTAGATACAACTGAAATATTATATGGGCACAAAAAAGTTTACTGACTTCATTTCCACTCTTTTTAATACAGCAAGGAAGCTCGAGCTTTGCCTAAAGCAGCAACTGCTACAGGAGACCAAAGGCTCAGCTCTGTAGCTCACACCAAAAAAAGGATGGTAGTCACTAGTCCATCGAGATGTCTTATTTAAGGGGAGCGTGTGGGCGATCTTAGTTTTATGGCCCTGAAGTTAAGAACCAAATAAGTTTCAGAATTGTCACCCTCAAGTGTTACGGGCCCGGAGCGAAGAGGGTAGTACTCCCGAGCGGGAGGATGATTTCTCGCAGGTTGGTAGAGGTTTCTTGGAGGTTGTTTTGTCCTTTTTCTTCCGATGAATCATTACAGCTCAATGACAGCTTGCAATGGAACAAAACCTCTAGACCTTTCACAACCACAAACTACTGAGGACATAACCAAGTCACTGAAAGGAAGCAGCAACCGCTTCAAACTCGGCCCCTCAAATGCTCAATAGAGGCCCATAACTTTCAGCGGTTGATCTCTGTAAATTGTCTACAACCACCCCCGGGTAGTCAGAAATCCATCTTTCAGACGCACCTTTCGGAAGCGTTGGTCCTCAGTCACTCGACAATCACACACACGAGCATACAAAAAGAGGGGGAGGGGCCGCAATACATTTGTAAAACACTGTCAGAGACGGAATACGTTCCAAGGACTTTTGCGGCACCGTTCCCTTTCCTGCATCAGGTAGAGTCGGTCTGCCGCTCCTCAGACCCTCGCTCAACGCTCTCCCACCCAGACCTTCTCAGATGTGGAAGAGTAAGATTTGCCTCAACTGCATCCCAGGCTGCTAAGATCCTCGGCTACTCCCAGTGTATTCCCGTCCCCGCTCCCTGGATCCGTCCAAGTTCCGCGTGGCTAAGTCCCGAGCATTTTCTCCATCGGCCGTGTCAGATCTCCCGGAGGGGTACCTCGCGGGTGCGGACCCCGGCCCCCGGCCCACCTCCACCCCGCCCCCTGCGGCCCGCACCCTCCCCAGCATGGCCCACAGCCGCCCCGTCGGGATGCCTTCAGGGCCCGGTCGCGACCCTTCTTCCCGCCGCCGGCCGGACTCACCCAAGCTGTGGCCTCTTCCCGGCCCTCCTCGCCCAACCAGGGGGCGATGGGCGCTCCCCGCGGCCGGCCTCGCTACAGACCCCGCTCCCGCCCGCCGCCCGCGGCCCTCACCTCCCCGCCGCCGCCCCGTCCGGCCCCAGCACCCAGCTCTAGTCGCCTTGATCCGGCGCCCGCCCCGCCCCCCTACCGCCGCCTGGCCTCCGCCGGTCCCCGAGCAGTCTCGGGGCCTCAGCCCGCCCCTCCCCCTTCACCTGCTCCATAGCGCAGCGCAGCCCGGAACCCCGTTGAATCGAATCCGTCCGCTCCGCGTTCCCAACCGCACGCGCCGCCTTCTGGAACTTACTAGAAGCTGCCGGGACCCCCGGCTCCCGCCCCTTCCTCGCCTGCTCACTGGTCGAGTTCTTCCAGGGGGAATCTCTGTGCTGCTCTACTATTGGCTTGAGGTCCAGCCCATCATCTCCACTTCCCTCTCATTGGACAGCGGGGAGTAATTCCCTCAACCCTGCCTCCCCCGCACCTCAGGATTGGGCTCTCCTCTATAAACCCACCCATCTGAGGCTCCACGAATGGAGGGAGGAGCGGACTTCTGCGACACGGATTGGTCTTTTGCACTGTCAATCGTAGCCGCGCTGGCCGCGCCCATTGGTTCTGTTCGTTCTGGAAATTTCCACCTCTCCCATTGGGCTGCCGGACTCCATGTCGGAACCGCCTTCAGAATGAGAGCGATTCCAATTGGGCGGAGGGTTGCCAACTCTTTGCGCTGATTGGTTTAAATCGCTGCCCTTCAAAAGGCCGGGTTTCGCCCCGCCCGTGGCATATGCGAGTACCGGCTGCAGTTGGGGTCAGTAGCTGTGTCTCCGGCGGCTGGGAGGCCTCTGGGTTGCTTTCCCCCTCGCTCCCGAGTGCCGCGACTTCCAGGCGGTCCCCGGGATCGCCAGCGGCACAGGGCCCCAACCCTTCCCCCGCGCATCGGGATGGGGGTCCTAGCCGGTGGGAGCTGCCTGGCCCTCGAGCGCCAGTTGCCCGCGTTGTCCAGCGCTCCGGTCTCGGCCCGGCCCTCCTGCATCCTGGCTGTTAGGTTCTGAATGTTCCGGAAATGCCACGTGACCGCGAGGGCGCTTGGGCTTGGGCTGGACAGGCCGGGGATCTCACCGCGGCGGGCCCGGCTGTCCCGCTGGGCGTCCTCAGTGGAACTGCACACCCTCTCTCAGCGCGCCGGTCGTTTGGTCCTGTAGGGCCAAGTGGAATTCGTGCGGTGTTTAGCACGCGGGAAGCACTTAACGAAAGGGAGCTGCCCCTCAGCCCTCGTGAGTCCGATGTAAAGGAGTGAAGGAGACGAAGAACTGAATCAGTAGTTGACCGCCTATGAGCTGGCGAGCTGTGGCCTGGTAGGGCCTTAAATCCCAGCCCCAGAAGTCAGAGGCAGGGCAGGCACCCCAAAGCGTGGAAGAGATGCACCTGCGGAGTGAACATGCTGCTATTGCTTCTAGGGTCAGCTGCGGTTCCTGGAACAAAGGAGCCGCATGACTCGGGTCTGGCGATGATCTTGGGCTCTGCAGTGTCCTCATCCTTCCCTCTCTCTGGGTAATGCCATCTTCCCAGGGTTTAGAGTGTGTCCTCTCTGCCAGTAGCTTGTCTCCACAGCGTCATCTTTAATTCCACCTGCCCCACCCGTTTTGGACACTGCAGCCAAGTTGCAGCACATCCGCAAACCTGGTAATCCCTCACTTGAAAGTGCTGGAGGCTTTAGGATGGAGTTCAGAGCCTGTGCAATCTAACCGCCTGCTTTTTTTTTTTTTTTTTTTGAGACGGAGTCGAGTCTCACTGTCTCCCAGGCTGGAGTGCAGTGGCGCCATCACAGCTCGCTGCAGCCTCAACCTCCTGAGCTCAAGCCATCCTCCCACCTCAGCCTCCCAAGTACCTGCGGTTAGAGGCAAGCACCACTACGCCTAGCTAATTTTTCTGTTTTTTTTTTGTATAGACGGATTTCGCCATGTTGTCCAGGCTGGTCTTAAACTCTCGCTCTGTCTCCTAGGCTAGAGTGCAGTGGGGCGATCTTGGCTCACTGCAACCTCTGCCTCCTGGGTTCAAGCAATTATCCTGCCTCAGCCTACCAATTAGCTGGGATTACATGTGTGCACCACCACGCCCGGCTAATTTTTTTACTTTTAGTAGAGGCGGAGTTTCACCATGTCGACCAGGCTGGTCTCAAGACTACTGACCTCAAGTGATCCCCCCGCCTCGGCCTCCCAAAGTGCTGGGATTACAGATGTGAGCCACCGTGCCCAGCGGTTTTGCATTTTCAATTGTGGGGCACGGTGAGAAAAAACTTGAAGAAAGCAAGGGAGTGAGATCCATGGAAACGTAGGGGAGAACCTTGCAGGCCCATGGAACAGCCAATGCAAAGGGCCTGGGGTGGGAGCTGCCTCGGGGTAGCCAGGATGGCAGGAGGCACAGCTGCCGAGAGGAAGCAGAGGCCAGGTCCTGCAGGGCTAGAGGCCATTGCCACTCCCGAACACATTGGCAGGTTTTGAGCAGAGAAGTGACATGATTTTAGTTTTCTCAGGATCCCTCTGGCTGCTGTGTGGAGGAAGAGGGGAGGGTGAGAGCAGGGATACCTCTTAGGAGGCTGTGGCAGTAATCCCAGGGAGCCAGAATGGGAGCAGAGAAGGGGACAGGAATTTGATTCTGGATGCATTTTGGAGGGAGCATGAAGAAAAGCGGGGTCAAGGGTTCCTCCGAGGCCTTGGCCTCCTCTCTTATTCATCTACATCCATCTGTCAAGGACACCTTTCATTTCTTCTTGGCACTGTCTCTAGGCCACCACGCTGCTGCCCACCTGACCAGCAGTGGCCTTTCCAGGCCTTCCATCTTCTCCCCAGCAGCTTCTCTCTGCGTGGCCAGGTCCCATTTCCCACACACCTTTTTTTAGAGTGTGTTGCACTGCTCTGAGTGCAGGGCTGTAGCAGTGACCAGGGCAGCCCCAGATGAAGCTTCTGCTCACAGGAACCTTTTCTACTGAAAGAGATGATACCTAAACTCTCAGCTGTGTGACTTTAAGCAACTTGCACAACCTCTCTGTACTTCAGTTGCCTCCATCTTCAAATGGGGATTAAAAAGTGTTGACATCATAGTGGTTGTGAGGATTACATGATTTGATATTTTTATAAAGCACTTAGAAGTTGTCGAGAAGAGTGCCTGGGGATTGCCTAAGGTCAGGAGTTCGAGACCAGCCCGGCCAACATGGAGAAACCTCGTCTCTGCTAAAAATACAAAAACTAACCACGCATGGTGATGCACGCCTGTAGTCCCAGCTACTCGGGGAGCTGAGGCAGGAGAATCGCTTGAACCTGGGAGGTGGAGGTTGCAGTGAGCCAAGATTGTGCCACTGTACTCCAGCCTGGGCAACAGAGCAAGACTCGGTCTCCAAAGAAAAATAAAGAACAGTGCCTGGCCACAGAATAAGAACTACATGGAGTTACTAAATCAAAATCGGTGCACAAATGATAATTCTTAAGAGTGAGTGCTACAGAGAACACAAAAGGCAAGGCACAGAGAGATGACCTGGGAGGCAGGGAAGGAAAGCACTCCCAGAGGTGAGTGGTTAGTGAAGGCCTGTCAGAGATGGGGTGAGGAGAAGCCTAGGGGCTACAGGGCGCCACACAGGGCAACAGAAGATGCAAAGGTCCTGAGGCCAGGGCAAATTCAGAATTTTTTTTTTTTTTTTTGGTGAGATGGAGTCTTGCTCTGTCGCCCAGGCTGGAGTGCAGTGGCACGATCTCGGCTTACTGCAACCTCTGCCTCCTGGGTCCAAGCAATTATCTGCCTCAGCCTCCAGAGTAGCTGTGATTACAGGCATCCACCACCACGCCCGGCTAATTTTTGTGTTTTTAGTAGAGACAGGGATTCACCATCTTGGCCAGGCCGGTCTTGAACTCCTGGCCTCATGATCCACATGCCTCAGCCTCCCAAAGTGCTGGAATTACAGGTGTGAGCCACCGCACCCGGCCCAGAATTCTCTTTATCTTTTTTTGTGGGGGGAGTGGGGGACAGAGTCTCACTCTGTCATCCAGGCTGCAGTGCAGTAGCGCGATCTTGGCTCACTGCAACCTCTGCCTCCCAGGTTCAAGCGATTCTGCCTCAGCCTCCCGAGTAGCTGGGATTATAGGTGCCTGCCACTACGCCCAGCTAATTTTTTTTTTTTTTTTTTTTTTTTTTTTGTATTTTTAGTAGAGATGGGGTTTTACCATGTTGGCCAGGCTGGTCTCAAACTCATTACCTCCAGTGATCCACCTGCCCTGGCCTGCCAAAGTGTTGGGATTACACAGGCGTGAGCCACCATGCCTGGCCCTGGCCCAGAATTTTCAAGAAACCTAAGGAAGGCTTTTTTGTGCTCTAAGTGTCCTTCTCTGTAAGGTAGTGGGGATGAAGTGCTCTTGACTTCCCAAGGTTACTATGCAGATTGAACAATATAATCCTCCCGGGTTGGCCTTGAGTCTTGTCAGACCTGAAGCTTATGACAATTTGAGAGCTCGCTTTGAGAAAAGAAACACACAAAAAATGAGGTGTGTGGCTTTAGAAGGAGCACAAATGGGGTCCCCGATGTTTAAGCTGCTTTAGTGTTACAGTAAAGCCACCTCTGAATACCCAGAAGTGTTAGCTCTTCTAACTTCCACCAACTCAGTCTTCTCCAAGCCTCTTGGTGGACTCAGAGGAGGACAGGGAGGCAGCCACTCTGGCCGGTCAGGGCCCTCCTCCCAGGTCCCTGGAACAGAGGAGCACCAACCACAGCTGCATCCTGGCCTGGGCATCACGTGACGTCCCAGAGTGATTCACGCTGCTATTTCAGTGCTGGTAGGGAGAGGCATGGCGAGGCTGTATCTGGAGTCAGCTTGAAGGCCGTAGTTCCTGCAGCAATGGCACTGAAGGTACAGCGAGGGTGACTGAGTCTCAGCAGAGCAAATTCCCAACTTTAAAGTTTTCTCAATATCAGAAAAACTAGGAGAGCTGGATCTCAGTGTAGGTGGGGAGTAGGGGTTAGAGAAGGGCTGCAGCTCAGAAGTTGGGCTCTGTAGACCTGGAATTTTTGTTTGAAACTCCTAAGAAATCTCTTAATTTCTTAACTTAACTGAGTGATCCTAACTTGTAGCTCTTCTGCAAAGATAGAATTGGCATCCTCATTAATGGGGAAAATAAAGTACTGTAGAGTTCTGTCCAATTCCGAGGACTTGTATAGAGCCAGGCACTGTGCCAGATGCTTCAAGGAATAAAATGATAATTATTATCTAATAATTATTAATCAGAGAACCCTGGAGCCCAGTCCCGGGCCTTGCTATCCACACCCCCCTCCCTGGGAGATCCAGCCAGTCTCGTGGCTATAAATGCCATCTCAGATGACTCCCATAATTCTGTCCTCTGCACAGATCTCACCCCCCAGTCCCAGACTTATTTATCCAGCTGCCATCTGGACATCTTGGTTTGGATGTCTGATGGACTTCCCAGGGTGCTCAAATCATAACTCCCAATATCCCTCTCAACCCCGCCTGCCCTTGACTTCCTCTTGCCAATGGCATCATTATTCTTTCAGTGGCTCAGGCTGAAAACTGTGGAAGCATTCTTGACTCGTCTCTTTCACAGCCCACATCCAGTCCATCAGCTAATTCCGTCAGCTGGACGCAGACCCCCGGGACCCCCTCAGGATGTGGGGGGAAGGAGTGTTGCTCCTTGGGCTGGTAGATGGCCAGAGTCAGAGGTGACAATGTGCTTAGACACCCTGCAAGGGGCCCCCCCAGCCTGGGCACCCAGACCATATATAGCCTCTGTAAGATGTGGGGTTGGGTTGGGGGATGGGAGGAGAGACTCTATATTTCAGGGGACCGCTGAGGTGAGGCCAGCTCAGCGGCAGCCACGGCCCACAGTGGATCAGAGCCCTTCCCAAGGGTTAAGGACCATGTGAACAGGGAATGGGATGAGTTCCTCACAGCTGAGTAGGATGGAGGCTTACAGTTAGAACAAGGTGATCCCAAGGCAATTTTTTTTTTTTTTTTGAGACAGTCTCTTTCTGTCACCCAGGCTGGAGTGAAGTGGCACAGTCTCAGCTTTCTGCAGCCTCTGCCTCCCAGGTTCAAGCAATTCTTCTGCCTCAGCCTCCCAAGTAGCTGGGATTACAGGTATGTGCCACCACGCCTGGCTAATTTTTGTATTTTTAGTAGAGATGCGTTATTCCCATGTTGGCCAGGCTGGTCTCAAACTCCTGACCTCAGGTGATCCACTCGCCTCGGCCTCCCAAAGTGCTGGGATTACAGGCATGGGCCACCACGCCCGGCTGAGGCAATAGTTTTCAGCTAGGGTGTCCCCAGCTGTCATTTGGCAATGTCTGGAGACATTTTGAGTTGTCATAACTGAGTGTGTGTGTGTGTTTGTGTATATGTGCACATGCGGTAGTGGCCAGGGATGCTGCTAAACACCCTACAAGGCACAAAATAGTCATCACAATTATTTGGCTCCAAATGTCAATAGAGCTGAGGGAGAGAAATATTAATATAAACACAGCAGTTCCTGCACACCGAGGTTGAGGGTCGAGGGTGAAACCTGCCTGCTACATGGCAGGCAGATTGCAACTGACCACAGCACATAATATGACACCCAATGGCAAGAGAACGATGTCAAGGGTCACTGAGGGAGATGAAAGATGGTGCATGTTCATTGACACCCCTCTCATTGCAAAGTGGGAGGTCTGTATCCCCTCCCCTTGAATTCCATGGAGTTGGGACTACTATGACCAATAGAATACAATATTCTTGCAGTTTCCAAGCCTTATAAAACTGGCAGCTTCCACTTCCTGTTTCTTGGGACACACTGTCTTGGAGCCTGTGCTGCCACTGAAGAAGTCTGAGTGCCCTGAGGCCACCATGGTGTGGGAAAGCCCATGCTAGCCTTGTGGCAAGCCAATTGTTCTGCAACGCAGCGCAGGCTCCAGGTAACATGAAGGAAGCTGTCTTGGGCCCTCTAGCCCAGCCCAGTCTCCAGCGAATCCCACTGAGTGACCCTAGTCGAGGCCACATGGAGCAGAAGAATCACCTAGCTGATCCCTGACCCACAAAATCTTGAGATGGAATTAAATGGCTGTTGTTTCCAGCCAGAAAAGCAAGGTAGCTTAAGGTAGTTTGTTCTACAGCAGTAGGTAACTAGAAGAGTCACATCCAAGGATTTGTTCCTGCACTTTCCCCCTCGCCACGTATGGCAGAAATTCTCAGGAATTCTCATGAGCCAGTGTCATGCTAGTGCTTGTTCCATCTGCTCCTCTCCAGCCGCCCCAGCCCGCTGATCCAAGCACTCTGAAATGACTCCTGTGTGTCGACTTCTTCCCATGAGGAAGACGTTTCCTTCACTGCCATGTGCTGGACCCCACTGCAGAGCCCGGGGCATTGTCAGTGCTTAGTGTTTGTCGAATGAGCCAATGGAACTGGTCACCCTCCGCTGCCCTGGGGGTCCCTCAGCCTCTCCCTGAAGGTCCCTTGAACCTTCTCTCTGGGCTTCCTCACTCCCTTTTCTGCTTATTCTTTTCTGAGCCAAATTGTTGTAGCCCCTCAGATCCAAATGGCCCAACCCCACTGTCTCCTTTCCAGCACCTCTGTTGAGAAATACCAAGTGGTAGAGAGTGTGCCTGTGTGGGCGTGGGTGGGATACGTGCCTCTTCTACACCACCCGTAGGAAGGTACGCTTAGCAGTAGCTATTGAAAACACAAACGTGATTCTGCTCTTAGGAATGTGTCCCACAGGTGACCCTACCCTGGTGGCACAGGACGTCTCACGCAGCACTGTCTGGGACAGCAAAAGGGATGGAAACCACCTGAGTCCAACCATGGAGGACACTGGAAAACACGATGCTGCCGCCATAGGATGGGATATTGGCAAGTGTGAAGAAACAACATTTGGGTAGATATTGACATGGCAATGACATATGGTAGAATGAAAAAAGTTAGTGGTTGTGATATTGTGAATATAATAAGTATGCATATTTGGGTTTCACTTCCAGTTCCTGGCACAGAGCTCCTGAAACACTTGTAATTTTTTGAGTGGTGGTGGGAGAGGAGCATCTTTTGTTACTCATAATGAGCCCCTTTCAACCATAAATGTATGCTAATGAGGTGACTCTTGGCGCATGAGGGTGGTAGCCAGGGGAAGGGGAACCCAGGAAATGATTAGAGGGTTCAAACCCTGGGGAGGGGAGATGGGGTGGACATTGAGTTAATTACCAGTGGTCAAGAATTAATCAATTATACCTGCATAATGAAGCCGCCATAACACTCCTAAATGAGGCCGGATATAGTGGCTCACGCCTGTAATCCCAGCACTTTAGGAGGCTGAGGGAGGTGGATCACCTGAGGTCAGGAGTTCAAGACCAGCCTGGCTAACACGGTGAAACCCCGTCTCTACTAAAAATACAAAAATTAGCCGGGTGTGGTGGTGCATGCCTGTAGCCCCAGCTGCTCAGGAGGCTGAGGCAGGAGAATCGCTTGACCTGGGCGGGAGGCAGAGGTTGCAGTGAGCCAAGATGGCACCACTGCACTCCAGCCTGGGTGACAGAGCAAAACTCCATCTGAAAAACAAACAAACAAACAAAAAACAACTAAATGACAGGGTTCAGAGAAGAACACATGGAGGTGCTGGGAGGGTGGCGTGATCAGAGAGCACTTGGAGGCTCCGCATCCTGCCTTCCGCACCTTGCCCTATGCATCTCTTCCATCTGGCTGTTCCTGAACTTGTATCCTTTATGATAAACCGGCAATAGTAAGTAAGGCTGGGTGCAGTGGCACATGCCTGTACTCCCAGCTACTCGGGAGGCCGAGGCTGGAGGATTGCTTGAGCCCAGGAGTTCAAGGCTGCAGCGAGCACCACTGCACTCCAGAGACACTGTCTCCAAAAAAAAAAAAAAGTAAGTAAACTGTTTTCCTGAGTCCTGTGAGCTGTGCTAGCAAATTACTGAACCTGAGGAGGGGGTCATGGGAACCCCCAATTCATACATCAGAAGTATGGGGGGCCCAGGACTTGCTCCTGGAGTTTGAAGTAGGGGCAGTCTTATGAGACTGGGCCCTTAACGTGTGGGAGCTGATGCCAACTCCAGGTTGATAGTATCAGAATGGATTCAATTGTAGGACACCCAGATGGTGTTGGAGAGTTGGTCGATGTGGAAAAAAAAAAAACCCACACATTTGGTGTCAGAAGTGTTGTGAGTAAGAAAAAAAAAGAGCATAGTAGTTGTGGAACAGTGTGTATGGCTGAATCCTATTTTTGTAAAAATAAAATTATGTGTGTATTTCTTCACATATGATTATACATGCAGGGAAAAAAATCTACGATACGCAGCCAGTGGCTAAAGGAATTACCTCTGTGGACTGGGAACAGGGAGGCGGTGTGCTGTGATAGTTTGCTGGGGCTGTCATAACAGAATGCCACAGATGGGGTGGCTTAAACAGCAGAAATGTATTTTCTTAGAGTTCTGGAGGCTGCAAGCCCAGGTTCAAGGCATCAGCGGGTGTGGTTTCCTCCAAGGCCTCTCCCCATGGCTTGCAGACGGCTGCCTTCTCCCTGCATCCTCACGTGGTCCCTCCTCTGCACTCCAGCATCCTTAATGTCTCTTTGTGTGTCCAACTTTCTGCCCCCCACTTTTATTTTTTTGATGGAGTCCACCCAGGCTGGAGTGCAGTGGCAGGATCTCAGCTCACTGCAACCTCCACCTCCTGGGCTCAAGCGATTCCCCTGCCTCAGCCTCCCGAGTAGCTGGGATTACAGGCGTGTGCCACCATGCCCGGCTGATTTTTATATTTTTAACAGAGACGGGATTTCACCATATTGGCCAGGCTGGTCTCAAACTCTGACCTCAAGTGATCCACCCGCCTCGGCCTCCCAAAGTGTTGAGATTACAGGCGTGAGCCACTGCGCCCAGCCCCGAACTTTCCTCTTAAAAGGATATCAGTCAGGCCAGGCGCAGTGGCTCACACCTGTAATCCCAGCACTTTGGGAGGTTGAGGCGGGTGGATTACTTGAGGTCAGGAGTTTGAGACCAGCCTGGCCAACATGGTGAAACCCCGTCTCTACTAAAAATACAAAAATTAGCCGGGCGTGGTGACAGGCACCTGTAGTCCCAGCCACTCGGGAGGCTGAGGCAGGAGAATTGCTTGAACCTGGGAGGCAGAGGTTGCAGTCAGCTGAGATCATGCTACTGCACTCCAGCCTGGGCAACAGAGCAAGACTCTATCTCAAAAAAAAAAGACACCAGTCAGACTGCAGTAGGGCTCACCCTAATGGCCTGATTTTAACTTAATTACCTCTTTTTTTTCTTTCTTTTTTTGAGACAGAGTCTCGTTCTGTCACCCAGGCTTGAGTGCAGTGGCACGATCTCAGCTCACTGCAACCTCTGTCTCCCGGGTTCAAGTGATTCTCCAGCCTTAGCCTCCCAAGTAGTTGGAATTATAGGCGTGTACCACCACACCAAGCTAATTTTTGTATTTTTTAGTAGAGACAGGGTTTCTTCATGTTGGTCAGGCTGGTCTCAAACTCCTGACCTCAGGTGATACACCTGCCTCGGCCTCCCAAAGTGCTGGGATTATAGGTGTGAACCACCGCACCCAGCCTTAATACCCCTTTAAAGGCCCTATATGCAAATACGGTCACATTCTGAGCTACTGGGGGTTAGGGCTTCAACATAGGAATTCAGGCAGACACGATTCAGCCCATAACAAGGGCTTTCACTATTTTTTTTTTTTTTTTTTTGTAGAAACAGGGTCTCACTATGTTGCCCAGGCTACTCTTGAACTCCTGGGTTCAAGTGATTCTCCAGCCTCAGCCCCCAGATTAGCTGGGACTACAGGTGCACCAACATGCCCAGCTAATATTTTTACTTTTATTTTTTTTAGATGGAGTTTAGCTATTTTTGCCCAGGCTAGAGTGCAATAGCATGATCTTGGCTCACTACAACCTCTGCCTTCCGGGTTCAAGCAATTCTCCTGCCTCAGCCTCCCAAGTAGCTGGGATTACAGGCATGCACCACCACGACCGGCTAATTTTGTATTTTTAGTAGAGATGGGGTTTCTCCATGTTGGTTAGGCTGGTCTCGAACTCCCGACCTCAGATGATCCGCCCACCTCAGCTTCCCAAGGTGCTGGGATTACAGGCGTGAGCCACCGCGCCTGGCCAATATTTTTATTTTTTGTGGAGTCAGGGTCCTACTATGTTTCCCAGGCTGGTCTCGAACTTCCAGGCTCAAGCAATCCTCCTGCTTTGGCCTCCTAAAGTACTGTGATTCCAGGCCTGAGCCACAGCACCCTGCTGGCTTTCACTTTTTACTTTATTTCTATGTTGTTAAAACGTATTACAATAAACATTACTTTTAAAGGATTTTGTGCACTTCAATCCAAATGTCCCTGAAGCATCTACCTCCTTCCTGGGCCTTCTTTGAAGTCAGAGTAGGGGCAGCTGAAGCCCCCCCTCTGCCAGCTCCAGGGACGAAACCCCGTGGCCCACTAAGGCCCTTCCCCTGGGGAGGGTGGTGTGGGATAAGAACATTCAGTATCTGTCTGGCCCTCTCAAGATCACTGAGGACTTTCCCAGACAGCTGACATGGTCTTCAGATAACTCTGCCAAAAATCATGTAGAGGCTGGGCACGGTGGCTCACGTCTGTAATCCCAGCACTTTGGGAGGGCAACGTGGGTGGATCACCTGAGGTCAGGAGTTCAAGAACAGCCTGGCCGACATTGCAAAACCTCATCTCTACAAAAATACAAAAGTTAGCTGGGCGTGGTGGCATGCGCCTGTAGTCCCAGCTACCCGGGAGGCTGAGGCAGGAGAATCACTTGAACCTGGGAGGCGGAGGTTGCAGTGGACCAGGATCGCACCACTGCACTCCAGCCTGGCCAACAGAGTAAGACTCCATCTCAAAAAAAAAAAAAAAAAAAAAAAAATCAGGTGGAAGGGCATCCTCTGTTTTCCAGGCTCCTGGTTTATAGCTACAAGCTCTGGACATTTAATACCTTGTAATCCATCCTTCTCTTATATACCTCTCAACATAATGACTGTACAATATGGCCAATGAAACGGATAGTAAAATGAAACATAGGCAAGTAATAAAGTGAGATATGACGAGAGTAGTACAACCTGGATGAGGGTGGAATGCAAAATTGTCATCAGACAGAGAAGACGACAGGAGGACCTGAGAGCTGGAGGGACGGATGCTTATCTACCCAAATGAGGCAATAAAAAGTAGAAAGCTGGCAGGGTAAAAATGGGGAAGAGCTGCCACTCGAAAGACTCTTAGGAAACAGTGATGCATCAGACTTTATCATTAAGTCCCACAGGAGAGGAGTGGATCTGGGGATCCCTTTAGATATGGTAGAATTCTCCTGGGTCCTGCTCTGGTCTTAAATCTCAGACCAGTAGCAGGAAAGCCCTAACTGTACTGTGGTCCTGCATGTCACTGCAACTTCAGCCCTGCTGTGATGGTGCATCTGCTCCTCTGGATGGCTTTGCCACCTTGAAAGGTGAGACCATGTGGAGCAGAGCCAAGGGGCCTCAGCTGACAGCCAGCACCAACCATCAGTCATGTGGGTGAGACCACTTTGGACCCCCAACCCCAGTTGGGTTGTCAGATGACTATAGCTGCAGGTACAAGAGTGACCCAGTGACACCAGCAGATGAACCGGCTAGCTTAGCTCAGCCCAAACTGCTGACTTAGAACTGTTGTTATGTTAAGCCAGTAGATTTTCAGTGACTCATTACAAAGCAGTAGATAACTGTGACAGTCTAAGAGGATCTAAGTCTGGAAACAGGATTGAATATTTAAGATAACTGATTTCCCACATTTATAAGTTTATTAGTATATAAGAGTTGCTTGGCTGGGCACAGTGGCTCATGCCTGTAACCCTAACACCTTGGAAGGCTGAAGCAGGAAGATTGTTTGAGCCCAGGAGTTTGAGACCAGCCTAGGCAACACAGTGAGACCCAATCTCTAAAAAAAAAAAAAAAAAAATTAGCTGGGTGTGGTGGCACACACCTGTAGTCCCAGCTCTTCAGGAGGCTGAGGCTGGAGGATCGATTGAGCCCAGGAGGTCAAAGCTAGTGAGTCATGATTGCTCCAGACCCTGTAGACACTGTCCCTGAAAAAAGGAAAAAGAAAAAGAGTTGCTTAAGTGATAAGGAAAAAAAAAAAATCTTTGTAAGTCTCTTCTGCTGGGAATTTGAGGTGTTTGAGAGGATCAGCTACTTTAACTCTGTAAAATATAGTTTAAAATCTATTCGAGGATTTAATTACCTAAGTTTGTAATTGGCATTAATTTTTAGAAGAATTTAATCTGTTGAACTTATGAGTTAATTAAATATCAAAGATAAGTGAACATAATTGTTCTTACTTTTATAAAAAAATTAGTAGGCTTATACATAGAAAACTAGATTTACAAATTGCACTTGGATGTTTAAGAAAAACTATTTTTTAAAATTTATATGTTTAATAAATACAGTATTAATTTAAACACAAGCAGCAGTAGGTAGCTTTTCTCTGCACAAAATCCCCTCTCCAACATTAAAAATCCTCAACTGACAACACCCTATGCCACAGCCCCCGTGGAAGATTCAGCATTCCACAGACTTCCACACCTTTGCTTCTGTGGGTCTCTCTGCCTGGAACGCCCCCAACGCATACACACCTTCCATACCTGGCAAAATTTTACTTTTTCCAAAAGGTCTATCTCAAATTCTATGAAGATATCCTTCCTCACCAATGTTCAGAATCCTGCTGCCTGCCCAGGACCACTTACGCATGTGCCCCAGGCCTCCAGTAGACCACGGAGAGCTGTTAGCAGGGACCTTCACTATCTTTGTGACAACAGAGCTGAATCCCAGCAAAAAGAAACAGTAGTGCTAGTACACAGTGGTAGTCCAGGGTGCTTCAGCAGCCTGGCCGTGTAGGACATGGGTTTTGGAGATTTCTGAGCAGGTGAATAACATGATATAAATGTTTATTTTAAATACATGTTTGTTGGCTGGGCACAGTGGCTCACACTTGTAATCCCAGCACTTTGGGAGGCCGAGGTGGGTGAATCATCTGAGGTCAGGAGTTCGAGACCAGCCTGACCAATATAGTGAAACCTCGTCTCTACTAAAAGTACAAAAATTAGCGGGGCATGGTGGCGCATGCCTGTAATCCCAGATACTTGGGAGGCTGCCCCTTGAACCTGGGGGACAGAGGTTGCAGTGAGCCGAGATCATGCCACTGCACTCCAGCCTGGGTGACAGAGCCAGACTCCATCTCTAAATAAATAAATAAATAAATCCATGTTACTTATTTATTTTTAGAGACAAGGTCTCACTGTGTTGCCCAGACTGACCTCCAGCTCCTGGACTCAAGTGATCTCCTTGTTTCAGTTTCCCAAGTACTTGGGACTGTAGGTGTGACCCACTACACCTGCCTTATTTTTTATTTATTTATTTATTTTTTGAGAGGGAGTCTCACTCTGTCACCCAGGCTGGAGTGCAGTGGCACAATCTCAGCTCACTGCAACCTCTGCTTCTCAGGTTCAAACAATTCTCCTGCCTCAGCCTCCCGAGTGGCTGGGACTACAGATGTGTGCCACATGCCCAACTGATTTTTTTTTTTTTTTTTTGTATTTTTAGTAGAGACAGGGTTTTGCTATGTTGGCCAGGCTGGTCTTGAACTCCTGACCTCAGGTGTTCTACCCGCCTCGGCCTTCTAAAGTGCTGGGATTACAGGCGTGAGCCACTGCACCCGGCCTGAACACCAGGACTTTTTTATGGCTGGGGCCCCTGCCTCTACCTCATCATCCTCACTAGACATTGCCAGGAAGGTTGCACAGGGCAGAATAATGGCCCTCCAAAGATTCCGCATCCTAAATCCTAGAGCCTGTAAATATGTTACATTACACGGCAAAGGGGAATGAAAGTTGCAAATCAGCTAAGTAGAGAAATTGTCACAGATTATCTAGGTGGGCTCCATGTAATCACAAGTGTCCCTGAAGATGGAAGAGAGAGGCAGAAGGAGAGTATCAGAGGGAATGCCACTACAGAAGAATGCTCAGATGCAACTGCGCTGGCTTTGAACATGGAGGAAGAGGTCTCAAGCCAAGGAATGTGAATGGTCTCTGGGAATCAGAAAAGGCAATGATACAGGCTCTCTGCTAGGGCTTCCAGAAAGGAACATGGCCTCATGTTCCCCTTGATTTTAGCCCAGTGATACCCACATCAGACTTCTGTCCTACAGAACTTTAAGATACTAAATGTGTGTCGTTGAAGCCAGTGAATTTGCGGTAATGGTACAGCAGCAATGGAGAAGTAATATACTGCACCACCCACATGCCTCATTTCACCAATCAGTGACACCTGCATAAACATTTTCCAGACCACAGATGGGAACCAAACAGACCTGGACCCAAGTCGGGGCTGGGATCTTGACTTGACCTTTGGCCAATCATCTCTCTGCCTGGAGGTGGTGAGAGCTGAGGATATAACGGGCTAATGGAGGTAGTGGGAATGGACATAAAGGGCTTAGCTCAGTACAGCTGGGACTTCGTGCATGTAGGTGTTGGCTGTCCTGGTTGCAGTCAGCAAGGTCCTTCCTTTACTCTGAGTTACTGGAGGGGCCACAACTGGTGAGGTGACCTGGAGCCTGACTCCTACATCCTGAACCGTGCCTTGCTGATGTTTTCAGGAGAGGGTGCAGGCCTTGCTGGTGGTCCTGGAATGCTGGGGGCCATGGGCTCTTCCTTCCTGGCCTCTGGCTCCCCTTTGCCCTCACTCCCAGGACTGATGACTGCCTACCCTGCTGCTGGCAAGTCTATGCTGATCCTCTGTTGGGTGGATTAAATGTCTGGAGTCCAAGGCTGAGCCCGTGTCACCATCCCAGTGGTTCCATCTGCATGCACGGCAGGTCAGGGATCCTCGTACGGCCATCCAGGGTTATTGCCACACTCAGAGCCAGAGGCCTGGACCACAGAAGCAGGTTTGCAACCAGCCAGACTCTCTTAATCCTAGCTGACAACTCAAGAAGCTTGAGTCTCAAGGGGCTAGGGTACCCCAGGGCAGCAACACTAGTACTAGAACCTTCTCTGAAACCCTGGCTCGTTCCTCCCTGGTATTAAAATATACTCATTATTATTATTACTTTTGAGATAGGGTCTCACTGTGTCGTCCAGGCTGTAGTGCAGTGGTGCCATCATGGCTCTCTGTAGCCTTGAACCCTTGGGCTCAAGTGTTTGCCTGCCTCAGCCTCTGGAGTAGCTGGGACTCACCTGGTATGGTGAGTGTCTACCACCATACCAGGGTAATTTTTGTGTGTGGGGGCGGGTAGAGATGAAGGGGTCTCACTATATTGCCCAGGCTGGTCTTGAACTCCTGGCCTCTGATAATCCTCTTGCCTCAGCCTCCCAAAGATTACAGGTGTGAGGCACTTATTCATTATTCATTATTACATTCATTATATTATAATGGCCCAGCCTGTATTCATTATATTTATCATAAAGTAATATTAATAGTACATAAAAATATATAAAAGTACTTAAAAATCCATCCTCGTGTTTTGTGTGTGTGTGTTTTTTTTTTTTTGAGACAGAGTCTCGTTCTGTCACCCACGCCGGAGTGCAATGGCACGATCTCGGCTCACCACAACCTCCGCCTTCCGGGTTCAAGTGATTCTCCTGCCTCAGCTTCCCGAGTAGCTGTAATTACAGGCATGCACCACCACGCCTGGATAATTTTTGTATTTTTAGTAGAGAGGGGGTTTCGCCATGTTGGCCAGGCAGGCCTCGAACTCCTGACCTCGTGATCTACCCGCCTCGGCCTACCAAAGTGCTGGGATTACAGGCGTGAGCCACCGCGCCCGGCCGGTTTTTGTTTTTTTTTTTTAAAAAAAAAAGAAAGAAAAAAACCACACAGACACACACAAAAACATCACCCCAATCCTTCCACCCTTGAACGCCACTTGAAGCCTAAGTTTCCTGCCTCCAAATTCCACTATTTCCACCCTCGACTCTCCTCCCCAGCTGTCCTAGATTCTGCTCCAGCTGAGCCTTGGCCCCGGGGCTGTTAGAAGGCAGAGGCGACGAGGAGAAGTCACCAAACCGGATTTACCCGTTCGTCGCACCTGTCCCTAGGAGGGCAGGCTGGGGTGTGGAGGCGGTGCCCTGCTGACCCGTGGGGAGAGAAGCCCGGGTCTCCCAGGCTGCAAAACGCTCGGCACCGCGGAAGCCGCGCTAGGCTCTCCCAGCTCGATACGCAGCGGCCGGCGCGCCTGCTCCGCCGTGGAGCCGAGCGGCAGAGGGGCCCGGGGCTGCGTGGAAGGCCCGGGGGCTTCAGCCCGTGCCGGTGAAGCCGACCCTCAGCCAACCAGAAAATTAGAGGCGGCCGAGGTCTTGCGGAGGGGAGGCGCCTGGCGGCCACGGGAGAAGTCGGAAAGGCTCAGGCGTGGCTCCATCCGCGACACTGGGAGCCCGGGCGGGCGGGCGCGCACGTGTGTATACGAGTGCATGGGCCCATCCGGCGGCCCGGACTACAAGTTCCAGGGTGCCCAGCGGCGCTCCCGGGTTTTCTGGCCGCGCCGCCCGCTGGCTCCGAGCAGGTCGCCGCTGGCTGGCAGTCGCCACCCGGTCCCAGAGTAAATAAGGGAGAGACACTCCCGAGCGCCGTAAATAGAGTCCAAGTGGGCGGAGAGCCGTCCCGCGCCTCCCGCTCATGTCTCTGCAGAGCCGACTGTCCGGCCGCCTGGCACAGCTGCGCGCGGCGGGGCAGCTGCTGGTCCCCCCGCTCCCCCGCCACTTGGCGGGTGCCACGAGGACCCGCAGCAGCACGTGCGGTCCCCCGGCGTTCCTGGGCGTGTTCGGCCGCCGCGCGCAGACCTCGGCGGGAGTTGGGGCGTGGGGGGCGGCGGCGGTGGGGCGGACAGCCGGGGTGCGCACTTGGGCCCCCCTGGCCATGGCGGCGAAGGTGGACCTGAGCACCTCCACCGACTGGAAGGAGGCGAAATGTAAGTGTAAGCACGAGGGGGCGCGAGGGAGAGGGCGGCCTCACGTGGAGCTTCCCGGCTGGGCAGCCCCCAACGAGCGAGCAGCCCCTTCCACCCGAGAGACCTGGGGAAGTTGAGGCCCCATCTGCCCTGGAACGGACCCCTCCTCCCCATTCACAGCCACCCCCGCCCCCCCGCGTGTTCCCAGCCCCACAGAACAATTCACTCCAGACCAGGTCCAAGTGTCCACGCAGGGGGCAGCGTGAGGAAGGCGGCCTTCCTTACCCCACTGGAATGGGTCACAGGGCACCCCAGAGATTGTGCAGGACCTACCAACTTCCTCCCCTGTGCAGGAGGAAAACTGAGGCTGAGTGCCACAGCTGGCTTCCCCAAGGTCACTCGGAGCTGGTAGCAAAGTGGAGGTTATGATCCCGGACTCTCCAAACTTTGCACAGTGTGGTTCTTAAGTGCTCGGGAATGGGCTGAGGGAACAGCTCCGGGGCTGGCGTCCCACCTGGTGGGGCACGTAACCTCACAGAGTGACCTTCCTGGGCTGGCCTGTCCTGCTTCCACCCCACCCCAAGCCCGCACTCTGATGCCTTCCTGGGCACGTGGTCTGGCGCCCTTTTCCCCTTCTTGCTGGCCTCTGGCCACTTGTGAGCAGTTTGCTCATGCCAGGAACAGAGGTTAGAGGAGCAGGGCAGAGGTGGGGTCTTGTCCCTGTGACAACTGATGACACCCCTCAAGAATCACACCACTTCCTCTTGCTCCTGGAGGGGGCATGAGTCCGGGGCCTGGGGAGGGAGAGAACCTGAGCTGCCGCTACTGAGCCCCAAATAGCCCTGCCGGGCACCCAGCTGCCCCTGCCTTTCAGGGCCTGCCTCCTGGGATCCTGTGACTCTTCCCGGCTGGATCCCCTTTCAAAAGTGCAGGAAAGTGGCTAATTGGCTGGGCCTCCATGGTGGAGTAGGTGCGGCCTCCCTGCAGGGCAGGCAGGATGGAGGGTCCTGCGGTGTTAGGGGTGAAGAGAAGATGGCTTTCTCGGGACCAGAGGTGGAAATCAAAATGATTTACTCCTGACATGAATTGCGTGGCCTGCGCCAGGATCTAAAAGTGACGGCAGAAAGCACCGACTTTAGTCCGTGAGCAGATGGAGAACTTGTCAGGCCCTTGCCCCAGAACAGTAGGAGGAGTTGGGGGCTGGCAGAGACCCCTGGAGGGGGAGCCACTGTCGCCACAGAGACCCCTGCTCCCCTGAGCACTCTCTCAGAGGACAACAACCCAGGAGGGTGGGAAAGAGCTACGGAGACAAGGCGCCCAGGCACCTGCTCGAGGGCTGCTGCTGTTTTTAGGATCCAGCCCCCACAACCCCATTCCTTGGTGCCAGGAAAGCAGCCGGACCTTGTGATGGGGTTGGGGTTCCCGGGCTGCTGTGTTGTCACTGGGGTCTCCCTCTTTGCTTCGAGCTGGGATTTCCAATCATGTAGCAAACCATTATTGAACACCCTCTAGGTGGCCAGGCTGGGGACTCAGACATGTGTCAGATAGGCAAGGGCCCTGCCCTCATGGAGCTTGTAATCTGGTGTGAGGATTACAGAGCATCTATTGTAAAGAATGTGTTCTAGCAGCTGAGACAAGGCTGGGTAACCTCAGTGCTGTGAAGACACCGTAGCAGATGGGGCCACCTGAGCTGGGGAGATCAGAGGAGGCGTCTCAGGGGTGGTGGCCTGAGAAGAGGCATCCAGCTGGGGAATGATATTCCAGACCCGTTATTGAGTGACAGTGGGCCAGGCCCAAGGAGTGGGGCTGGTCTGGGGCTCTGCCTGCTACTGAAGCCACAGTTAGAGGGACGCTTTTGGGGGTGAGATGTGGAGATCCCCCAATAGTTATCTATTTCTGTGTAACAAAACACCCCGAACCTTAGTGACGTAAAACAGCAAACCTGCGTTCTCTCCGTCTCTTGAGGGTCAGGAAACTGAGAGAAGCTTAGCTGGGTGGTTCTAGCTCAGGGTCTCCCTCCCCTGAGGCCAGATGGGACTTGGTTAGGGCCGGAGGATGGGCTTCCTAAACAGCTCCCTCCCGTAAAATGGCATTTGGTGAGAGGCCTCAGTTTGTCACTTTGGGGCCTCTCCATGGGGCTGCTTGAGTGTCTCACATGGGATAGATGTGCTAAGCCTTTCCCCCAGAGCATGTGCTCCACGAGAGGGATCATGAGGAGACCCCGATGGAGCCACAGTGCCTTCTTTGTGACCTTGTCTTCAAAGTCTCTCCTGCTTTATTCTAGGGGTTAGAATCGAGTCAGGGAGTCTGGCCATACTCCAGGAGAGGGAAATTAGGCTCCATCTCTTGAAAGAAAGAATCTCAAAGAATTTGAAGGTGTGTTTTTATTTTCTTAAAAAAATTTTTTTTGAGACAGAGTTTCATTTTTTTTGTCCAGGCTGGAGTGCGGTGGTGTGATGTCACTGCAACCTCTGCCTCCCGGGTTCAAGTGATTCTCCTGCCTCAGCCTCCTGAGTAGCTGGGATTACAGGCACCCGCCACCATATCCGGCTAATTTTTTGTTTGTTTGTTTGTTTTGTTTTGTTTTGTTTTTAGATGAAGACTCATTCTGTTGCCCAGGCTGGAGTGCAGTGGTGTGATCTCAGCTCACTGCAACCTCCGCCTCCGGGGTTCAAGCAATTTTCCTGCCTCAGCCTCCCCAGTAGCTGGGATTACAGGCGCGTGCCATCACGCCCGGCTAATTTTTTTGTGTTTTTGGTGGAGATAGGATTTCACCGTGTTAGCCAGGATGGTCTGGATCTCCGGACCTCGTGATCTGCCCGTCTCGGCCTCCCGGAGTGCTTGGGTTACAGGCGTGAGCCACTGGGCCTGGCCAATTTTCTTAATTTTTTTTTTTTTTGAGATAGAGTCTTGCTCTGTCGCCCAGGCTGGAGTGCAGTGGCACGATCTCGGCTCACTGCAAGCTCCGCCTCCCGGGTTCATGCCATTCTCATGTCTCAGCCTCCCGAGTAGCTGGGATTACAGGTGCCCATGACCAAGCGCAGGTAATTTTTTGTATTTTTAGTAGAGACGGGGTTTCACCGTGTTAGCCAGGATGGTCTCGATCTCCTGACCTCGTGATCTGCCCGCCTCAGCCTCCCAAAGTGCTGGGATTACAGGCATGAGCCACTGTGCCCGGCCAAAATTTTTAAAATTAATTTAAATTGTTTTTGAGACAGGGTCTTGCTCTGTTGCTCAGGCTGAAGTGCAGTGGTGTAATCATAGCTAGCTGCACCCTTCAACTGCTGAGCTCAGTGATCCTCCTGCCTCAGCCACCTGAGTAGTTGGAAGTACAGGCGCGCATCACCATGTGCAACTAATTTTTTTTTCTTTTGAGACAAGGTCTGTTGCCCATGCTGGAGTGCAGTTGTGAGATCTCAGCTCACTGCATCCTCAACCTCTTGGGCTCAAGCGATCCTCCCACCTCAGTCTCCCGAGTAGCTGGAACTACAGGCATACGCCACCACGCCTAGCTAATTTTTTGTGTTTTTTGGAGAGACAGAGTTTTGACATGTTGCCCAGGCTGGTCTCAGAGTTCTAAGCTCAAGCAATCTACTCACCTCGGCCAAAGTGCTGAGGTTACAGGTGTGAGCCATGGGCTGCTAATGTTTTAAAGCCTTTATTGTAGAGACTGGGTTTCACCATGTTGCCCAGGCTGGTCTCAAACTCCTGGCCTCAAGCAGTCCGCCCACCTCAGCCTCCCAAAATGCTGGCATTACAGGTGTGAGCCACTGTGCCTGGCCAAGTGTATTTTTTAAGCCATCACATTACGGGAGATCTGGGGGGCTGCCCCAGCTGGACTCTGCCTTTGATTAGGGTCTGAGCCGTGGCCCTTGAAAACCGCTACACTTTTCATCGTTACATTCAAATCACACTTTCAGCCAAGTTACATTTGACAGTCAAGTGCCACAAGTGTAGAGATCTTCAGTGCACAGTGTATGCAACTGTGCAGCCACTACTTGGGTCAAAAGGTAGAGCATTGCCATCACGCCAGAAGTCGCCTCTTTTCACTTGGTACTGTCTGGAGCTAATCACTCTTGTGATATCTGTTCATTTTGTCTCTTCTTGAAGTCTAACCCCTTTTACTCAATATCCGGCCAGTTCGTCCACGCTATTGGATGTGGCAATGGTTCCCTCTTTTTCATTGCTGTATGGTGTTCCAGCATATGAATGTACCACAGCTTGTTTCCCACTCTTTTGTTGTTTTGTTTGGTTTTGTTTTTTGAGATGGAGTCTTGCTCTGTCACCCAGGCTGGAGTGTAGTGGCACGATCCTGGCTAACTGCAACCTCTGTTTCCTGAGTTCAAGCGATTCTCCTGCCTCAGCCTCCAGAGTTGCTGGGATTACAGGCACCCGCCACCACGCCTGGCTAATTTTTGTATTTTAATAGAGACAGAGTTTCACCATGTTGGCCAGGCTGGTCTCAAAATACTGACCTCAGGTGGTCTACCTGCCTCGGCCTCCCAAAGTGCTGGGATTACAAGCGTGAGCCACCATCCTGGCCCCCACTCTTTTGTTGATAGGCATTTGAGTGTCTTGTGAATAAAGCTGTGCTGAACATTTTTTTTTTTATTTTTTAGATAGGGTCTCATTCTGTTGCCCAGGCTGGAGTGCAGTGGTGCAATCACAGCTCACTGCAGCCTCCAACTTCTGGGCTCAAACCATCCTCCCACCTCAGCCTCCTGAGTAGCTGGGACTATAGGCATGTGCCACCATCCCTGACTAATGTTTTTAAAAATGTTTTGCAGAGACAGGGTCTCATTATGTTGCCCCAGGCTGGTCTCGAACTCCTGGGCTCAAGTGATCCTCCCACCTCCACCTGCAGAAGTGCTAACCGCTGAGATTACAGATGTGTGCCACTGTGCCTGGCTTCCTGAACATTCTCTCCATGTCTTTGATGGACATGTGCTCTCATTTCAGGGCTGTACCTAGATAGGCCTCCAAATACTTGTCTGCCTGAGAGGATCCTCTCTCAAAGCCTGGCACATAGTAACCAAACTCACAAGAGACTGACGTATAGGTCAGAAGGCATATGTGCAGTTCGTGGTGGGGAAATATAATGGCAGTGGGTCTGAAAACTCAGGTGTGCCTGAGCAGAGCCTCCTCTCACTATGGGAAAGCCTCACGGAAGCCAAATTGTAATCTTAGGATTGCTCAGAGCATGCGATCTCATCCAGGGCTGGTTAAGTGATTTTGGAAGCCTTGCCCTGGGCAAGGCAGGTAAGCTTCCCTGCTTGAGAAGGGTCAGCGCACCCACAAGGATCCCCTTCCCCGGGCATTTGCTCGGTATTTCCATCTATATGCAGTGCTGAGTGCCTGCTCTGGACCCATGTAAGGATGCCCAGCCCCATGGCCCAGCTTGTCCTCCAAGCTGATGGCCAAATTCGGCTTCCCCCTGGACACTCCTTTTCTTTTCTTTTCTTTTTTTTTTTTTTTGCAAGTAGTCATTTTTATTTATTCCAACAGCTTTGGAATTTGCAGGAATCTTTGCGTATTTGACCAACAAGTCCACATAACTCCTCTGCTCTCTCTGTTGGATAAAACATGTAGTTCTTTTAAACTTGGAGCCATGGAATGATCTTTATAATTTTCTTGAGAGAAAAATGTCTTAAGGCCATTTTTTGGGGAAGTATCCCAATTCAGTCCTGGTTCACTTATGACCACCTTGGAGCTCATCTTCCTAGATTTCTGCTTCACTCTAGCTTACAGTTCACAGCTGCCTGGCTGCAAAGGCTCCAAGAGGCAGGATCCCTCCAGAACTTACTCAGCTCATGGTCCGTGGCGGCTCTTGCTCAGGCCGTAGCCACACACCACACACGCTCCACCCCACTCCTCACATCGTCGCGCGTGCCCGGGAAAGACCATATTTAAAGGATCGACACTCCTTTTCTTTACCTCCAGGCTGACGCTCATTTCCATGGGCCCATTCTCCCTCTAGGTATGAACATACCTTCAGGCTGGATCTTCCTGGCTGGGAGACTTTCAGTCTTTTGGGGACACTTCAGCAGTGTCTGATTTTACTAGCCAGGGGTTACTTTCTCTAATTTATTTTTATTTATTTGTTTTTTTATTTTTTTTTGAGACCAAGTTTCGCTCTTGTTGCCCAGGCTGGAGTGCAGTGGCGCGATCTCGGCTCACCGCAACCTCCACCTCCTGGGTTCAGGCAATTCTCCTGCCTCAGCCTCACACGTAGCTGGGATTACAGGCATGCGCCACCACGCCTGGCTAATTTTGTATTTTTAGTAGAGACGGGGTTTCTCCATGTTGGTCAGGCTGGTCTCAAACTCCTAACCTCAGGTGATCCGCCCGCCTCGGCCTCCCGAAGTGCTGGAATTACAGGAGTGAGCCACCGTGCCTGGCCTGTTTATTTATTTATTTGAGACAGGGTCTCACTTTGTTGCCCAGGCTGGAGTGCAGTGGTGGTATCTTGGCTCACTGCAGCCTCCGCCACCCAGACTCCAGCAATCCTCCCACCTCAGCTTCCCGAGTAGCTGGGATTACAGGTGTGTGCCACTACACCGGCTAATTTTTGTATTATTATTTTTATTTTATTTTTTTCTGAGACGGAGACTCGCTCTGTCACCCAGGCTGGAGTGCAATGGTGCAATCTCGGCTCACTGCAACCTCCGCCTCCTGGGTTCAAGCGATTCTCTTGCCTCAGCCTCCTGAGTAGCTGGGATTACAGGCCTATGCCACCACACCGGCTAATTTTTGTATTTTTAGTAGAGACAGGGTTTCACCATGTTGTTCAGGCTGGTCTCGAACTCCTGACCTCGTGATCCACCTGCCTCAGCCTCCCAAAGTGCTGGAATTACAGGTGTGAGCCTCTGCACCCGGCCTAATTTTTCTATTTTTTGCAGAGATGGGGTTTTGCAATGTTGGCGAGGCTGTTCTTGAACTCATGAGCTCAAGCAATCCACCCACCTCAGCCTCCCAAGTGCTGGGATTACAGGCGTGAGTCACTGTGCCCGCCCTACTTTCTCTAATTTAATACCCTCAGTTTTGAGGCACTTCTTTATCCCCCGGGAGTGCCTTTTCATCAGAAGATCATGGAAACACCCTCACTGTAAAGGCAGTTGGGCATGAAGGACTTACGGTTGGGCCCTTGTCAGTATCTGGCGCTGTGTCATCACAGGAAGGGCCTGGCTTTGGGTCCTTGTTCCAACGCCCCCTGCAGGCAGAGCTGTGAGCCACAAAGAGCAGGGACATTGTTGTCGTCAGATGTGGAGACGTGCTACTGCTTCCTTGCTCTCCAAGCCTCAGTTTCCTCATCTATAAAATGGGACCAATGGCACCTGCTTGGAGGTTGTGCTGGGATCACATTAGAAACCACTTTGGGCCAGGCGTGGTGGCTCACGCCTGTAACCCCAGCACTTTAGGTGCCAAGGTGGGAGGATTGCTAGAGCCCAGGAGTTCGAGACCAGCTTGGGCAACATATCAAGACCTTGTCTCTCCTAAAAATAAAAAAAAGAAAAGAAACCATTTTACATACCATGGCCCAGAATGGGTCCCAGCGGCCTCCCCTTCCTTGTCACCCCTCAGGTCCTCAGGCCTGTCTCCTCTGTCTGCTCTGTGCTGGCTGTGGTGACACTGGGCGCTTGTAGGCTTGTCTCACGTGCTGGGGCCCTGAGCCTGTACAGCCTAGGCCATCCTCTCCTTGGTGACTCAAGGTGGGGCTGCTACTCTCCAGCCTCACACCACACTGTGCAGAAGCCAGGGCTAATTTCAGCCGCCGTGGGGTTTCATCCAGAGTGGATGGCTTATCTGATTTGACTGCAGCACTGGCAAATTTTCCAGGTACTCCTGGGAGTCGGGGGGCTTCTCCCACCTGTCTTCTGGGGACGCAGCCTTGTCAGTGCCCTGGTGTGGGCAGAGACAAGGGGGCAGGGGAGAGGAGAGGGGCTCCAAGGTGCTGCGTGCTCCGTCTCCCCTTTGCTTGAGCTGTGGCCTTTGACAAGACCCTGCTCTTGCGGGCCAGTGAGCGCAGGCGATTAATGCCCCTGCCACCGAGTCTAAATGCCGCCGCATTCTGGGAGCCCAGCCTTTATCAGCGCTGCCCACCTGGCATTCTCTCTGAGAGGAGCCCCACCTTGGCGCCAGAGCCTGCCCTCACCTCTCTGAACACCATCTTGCAAAGTGCCATAGAGACACTTCTTAAAACACATCATTGAATTCCCGTTCGCCTGCTGCACTTTATGGTTCTGGCGGAGCCTGCTTCCTCCTGCTCGGCTTTCGTGCCTGGGAGCCGCTGGAAGCTTCGTCCGGGGTCAGGCCTCTCCATCAAAATTTACTGCAGACATCTTTTTACAACACCTGTCTCACTGAGCTGTGAAATACTCTTGCCTCTTCAAAAATGAAAGAAAATGAAAATGCATGTTTTACATCTTTATAGAAAATAAAATAAAACTCACTTGTGCTTTAAGTCTGCATTTGTCCTTCTTACAGGAGGAGGTGGGAAATGTTAGAAATTCATGGGGCAAGGCCGGGCGCGGTGGCTCACGCCTGTAATCCCAGCACTTTTGGAGGCTGAGGCGGGTGGATCATCTGAGGTCAGGAGTTCACAACCAGCTTGGGCAACATCGTGAAACCCTGTCTCTACTAAAAATACAAAAAATTAGCTGGGTGTGGTGGTGCGTGCCTGTAATCCCAGCTACTCAGGAGGCTGAGGCATGAGAATCACTTGAACCCAGGAGGCAGAGGTTGCAGTGAGCTGAGATCGCGCCACTGCACTCCATCCTGGGTGACAGAGTGAGACTCTGTCTCAAAAAAAATAAAAAAAATCACAGAAATGCGTGGGGCATGTTCCTGGCTTAAGGCCCCTGTTTCTCCTCCAGGGGGAACGAAGAGGGGCCTGGCGGGCGAGGATTGCCGATAGAGGACACGGAGGTGAGATGCTGAATGGGCGCGGTTGGCCTTTTCTTTCCCCATAAATCAGAAACCAGTGCAGTGTGTAGCTCTTTGGGGATCAGCCAGGCCACAGCCTTCTTCTGGTGGTGAGGACAGACATGCTGTCTGGCATGCTGGCCTTCTGAGGTGTGCACTTGGGTCCATAGACTAGAAGGGACAGGCTGACAGATGTCCTCAAGGTCGGTGCCCAGCCGGCTGGTGGCAGAGCCAGCATGCTGTCTCTGGGAAGTGGAGCCATCCTGCGGGCTTTGCTGGAGAGAAGGGGCTGTGTGGGCTGTGGGTCACTCAGACCAGGCCACCATGCTTAGGGAGCACAGCGTGGGAGCAAGTCCAGGTTCCTCTCACTTGTGTGTGACTGGGGGAAGGTCACTCTGCCTCTTCTCTAGAACAAGGTGGTGGCATCTGCCAGATGATATCTGCTAGGGCACCTGAGGTGTCTCTGGTCACCCTGGTCTAGTTCCATGGGATTCCCAGGGCCTGCCCAGCCAGAGACGCGTCAGCAAGGCCTCTGGGGTCCGTCCGGGTCCCAGCCCACCAGACCCGCCAGCATCACGGTGGGTACCTGACTTTCTGGCCACAGGTCCAGCCGTCTGAGAGTGCCCACACAGTGGCATGCCAAGGCCTCGCAGTGGGGAGGTCACAGTTGCACAAGGTGGCAAATATGGGGACTCAAATTATTTATTTAGAGACAAGGTCTCACTCTATTGTGCAGTCTGGAGCGCAGTGGCACAATCACAGCTCACTGCAGCCTTGACCTCCCAGGCTGAAGTGATCCTCCTGCCTCAGCCTCCCAGGCAGTTGGGACTACAGGCACACATCCACCATGCTCAGCTGATTTTTTTGTTTTTTTTTTTGAGATGGAGTTTTGCTCTTGTTGCCCAGGCTGGAATGCAATGGTGTGATCTCGGCTCACCGCAACCTCTGCCTCCCAGGTTCAAGCGATTCTCCTGCCTCAGCCCCCTGAGTAGCTGGGATTACAGGCATGTGCCACCACACCTGACTAATTTTGTATTTTTAGTAGAGACGGGGTTTCACCATGTTGGCCAGGTTGGTCTCAAACTCCTGACGTCAGGTGATCCACCTGTCTCGGCCTCCCAAAGTGCTGGGATTACAGGTGTGAGCCACCATGCCCGGCCGCTCAGCTGATTTTTTGTATTTTTTTGGTAGAGATGGGGTTGCTCCATGTTGTCCAGGCTGGTCTCGAACTCCTGGGCTCAGGTGATTGGCTTGCCTTGGCCTCCCCAAGTGCTGGGGACCGAAATAATTAGAAAAGCTCCTCTGGCTGCTGTGTCCCCAGGTTGGAAAAAAAAGTTCTCCACAACTTTGTCTTGTTTGCTTTGTTCTCTTTGGGCATTATTTCGCCACCAGGAAGGAGTGAGTGTGTCTGGCGTGTAGACCGCACTTTGCAGCGCACAGCCACCTTCTCCTTTGACCCTCCCAGCAAGCCTGGGTGTTAGCAAGGGAAGGCCTGCCTTGTCCCTATTCCAGAGATGGGAAAACCAAGGCTTCAGACTGAGCATGGTGTTGGGAGGTCATGAGCCCAAACCTGGCGGGACCTATAACAGCAGAAAAGGTGCAGCCTGGGTCTAGGCCGGCTGCCACCAGCATCTGTCCATCCTCAGACGGGGAGGCAGACCTGGAGAGACCGACTGGCCTCACTTTCTCCACCCAAATGCTCTCTTTTTTTTGTTTTTTAATTAGGGGATCATGTCTGGCTCCCTCTTACCTCTGGGCTTTTGCACATACTGTTCCCTCTGCCTGGAAGACTCTGTTCTTAGCAAACTCGCCCTCAACCTTTGGTCTTGGCTCATTTATTCCTCAGCGCGCCCCTCAGCCACCCTCAGGTGCCCACGCGCCGTGCCAGGTGGTGGGAATCCAACGGCAAACACAACAGATCGCCTATGGAACCTACAGGTCAAGATGGCCAAGATCAAGAAAGGGGGCTGGCGCCGTGGCTCACGCCTGTAATCCCAGCACTTTGGGAGGCTGACACGGGTGGATTGCTTGAGGTCAGGAGTTCAAGTCCAGCCTGGCCAACATGGTGAAACCCCATCTCTATTAAAATACAAAAATTAGTTGGGCGTGGTGGCGCACTCGTGTAATCCCAGCTACTAGGGAGGCTGAGGCAGGAGAATTGCTTGAATCCAGGAGTGTAGGTTGCAGTGAGCCAAGATCGTGCCACTGCACTCCAGCCTGGGCGACAGACTGAGAGTCCGTCTCAAAAAAAATAAATAAAAGAATAAGTGTAAACAAAAGCAAACTATCCCATATCCTGCAGAGCACAGCAGGTACAAAGGGCCTGGGGCAGGAAGCACCCTGGCTGTTTGGGGAACTGGTGTAGTGGGGAATGCAGCATTGGGAGTGAGGTAGGAGAGAGGCCAGAGGACCGGCGTTTGAATGCAGTTTTGAACAGAGGAGGGATGGCACCTGATTTATGTTCCCAGGATCCATGGCTGCCGGTCAAGGAACAGATGGGGATGAGATGCACACGGGGATCAGCTGGGAGTTGGGAGCATCTGTTGGGATCTAGGGAGCCATGAGGAACGCTTCGCCCTGGGGGGTGAGAGGAAGGCTTTATTTCTAGGGTGTCACGGGGATCAATCCAACAGGGCTGTGGCTGGATGGGATGTAGGCAGGAAGAGGATGGAAAGGGAGGGACCCCTGGTGCAGGGCCCTGAGTAAAAAAGGGGGAAGAATGGAGGAACAAAAAAATGACGTTTTGGGGGAAAGAGTCAAACATTCTGTTTTGCATGCCTGGGCTTTGGGGAATGAGAGCAGGCAGGCGCTGTGGGGGTCAGAGGATCAGAAGAGAGTGGAGGGACAGCCCCGGAGATTGCTCGCTTAAAGAGGGTTTTGAATCTGTGCAACTGATTAGAAAACCTAGGGAGGAAAGCAGCAAGGACACTTCCTGTCCACAGGGAAGGCGGGGGGGGGGGGGGGGGGCGGGGGCTGCGGTATGGGGTGTGCTGACCTTGACCTTGACCTTGTTGGAAGGAGGGACCAGACTGGGTGGACTGAAGGGAGCATGGGAGGGAGGAAGTGGAGACAGCGGAGGAGGGGGCAGCTGCAGGGGCATGGAATGTGGGCATTGAGGGAGGGGACGGGATTATTTGAGGGCAGGCAGGACAGCCTGGTGGAGGGGGACCTGCAGCAGCGAGTCCTCTGGGAGGTGGGCCTGGCAGGTGGCAGCGCTGGCAGGAGGGACCTTCATGCCCAATGACCTGAGGGAGGGAGGACAAGGTGCGGGCAGGTGGTGGAGGTGCCCGGCTCGGTGGGGGAGGACAGCAGCT
This sequence comes from Pongo abelii, assembly GCF_028885655.2. Classification (NCBI taxonomy): domain Eukaryota; kingdom Metazoa; phylum Chordata; class Mammalia; order Primates; family Hominidae; genus Pongo; species Pongo abelii. The sequence continues at coordinate 10,548,066 of NC_071994.2, forward strand.
GGAGGAGGAGTGGGGGCAGCTGGGGAGAGGGGGGAAGGTGGGGTCCCCTGCCAAAGCAGCAGCTGAGTGGCCAGGCTGACAGATCCCCCATGGGGGAGGTGAAAAATTTAGAGGCAGCTTTCTGCTTGGTGGTGGGATTTCTTCCAGTGATTTACAGCCCCTGGGACCAACCAGAGAAATTGGGATCACTTCCTCCCTGAAGCTTTCTGGCCTCCCCTCTTCTTGGTCAGGCTCCAGGACCTCACCTTGGTGAAGGTGAGGATGCTTGATAAATATTTATTAACTGACTTATTGGCATTTGAGCTGCCAATGAGAGGTGCAGAGCCCGGATGGAGTGGCCTCTCCTCCCTGGCCTGTTCTTTGCCCCTGATAGGTGGTACCGGCTGCCAGCAGCTCAGCCCTCTGCCACGTGCCAGGCTAGCCTGGTCCACTTCCTGTGAAATGCAGGAGGTAGCTTCCCACAGCCTCATTATACAGAAGAGGACAGCGGAGACTTGGGAATGCTCCTTCCAGATGCCAGCGTCCCCTACCCCCACACAAAGAAAGGAGTCTTCAGATGGGAGCCCCTGGCCTGCTCCTCAGGTCATGCTGGGGCCACGTGCCCAGCAGGGAGGCTGGCCTCTTGAAAAGGGGGGGCAGGGAATGGGCTGTGAGAAGCGAGGGACGCTAGTGATGGAGGGGCCAGCAGAGGTACCCTTGGCCCCTTAGAAAGAAGGCACATGGCGCCCGGGCGCAGTGGCTCACGCCTGTAATCCCAGCACTTTGGGAGGCCGACGTGGGTGGATCACGAGGTCAGGAGATCGAGACCATCCTGGCTAACACGGTGAAACCCCATCTCTACTAAAAATGCAAAAAATTAGCCAGACGTGGTGGCACGCGCCTGTAGTCCCGGCTACTTGGGGGGCTGAGGCAGGAGAATCCTGGGAGGGGAGGTTGCAGTGAGTTGAGATCATGCCCTGGACTCTAGCCTGGGCGACAAAGCAAGACTCTGTCTCAAAAGAAAAAAAAAAAAAGAAGGCACATGGTACACTCTTTTTTTGGCAGAGTCTTGCTGTGTTGCCTAGGCTGGAGTGCAGTGGCATGATCTCAGCTCACTGCAACCTCCGCCTCCCGGGTTCAAGTGATTCTCCTGGCTCAGCCTCCTGAGTAGCTGGGATTACAGGTGCCCACAACCACGGCCAGCTATTTTTTGTAATTTCAGTAGAGACGGGGTTTCACTATGTTGGCCAGGCTGTTCTCGAACTCCTGACCTCAGGTGATCCGCCCGCCTCGGCCTCCCAAAGTGCTGGGATTACAGGCATGAGCCACTGTGCCTGGCCAGGTGAAAGCATTTTCAATCTGGTTATAGCACCCCTGGGATGAAGTCAGTTCCCCACCTCTGTCACCCCACAAACAATTTTATTCCCCTGCGACCTTGTACGTGCTGTTCCTACTGCCAAACACCCTTTCCACCCTGGATACTTCCCACACCTCTTCCTAGTCTCTGTTGAGCCTGCGCCGCCGCCCTGCCTGCTCAGGGTTCCCCAGGGAACTCCTCTGCCAGCCCCTGAGTGTCTCATAATGCGTCTCAGAATTGGAATTGCTTGACTAAATCGCCTGGACCAGCTTCGTCTCCCCAGCTGGGTTGTAGATTCACGAGGGCCAGGGCCAGGTCAGCCCACTCAATGCATCCCTGGCACTGAATGCAGGACCTACTTGTGCCCAAACATGTTTATGGAAGAGGGGGCAGAAGTGGCTGCCAGGAAAGGTGGCTCTGGCTTGAGCAGCAGTTGGGGATGACCAGGGGTGGGCCTAGCCTTTTGTGATGACCCCACCTTTGCATCCAGCAGGGACTCTGGACTGGGCCCTTGCGTGAGTTCTGTCATCTAATGCTCTCAGCATCCTTGGGCTGTTATCACCACTGCCAGCAGTGGTTAGATGAGGAGATGGAGGCCTGGATGATGAAGTGACTCTGGCTGGGAAAACACCCAGCTGTGTGAGGGTGGCCTCCCAACCTCCCTGAGCATTTGTGGAGGGACCTACCCGTCCCCCTCACCACCATGTGCATAGAAGCTTCCAGGCTGCAATCTTTCCTTTCTTACCACCCCCTCTAATTGCTCTCCCGCCTCTACATACTTTTTGATGCTTTTTGAGTTTCTCAATTGTAGCCTTTGCTGTTTGCCGTGGGGGCTGCCCCATCCCGGGAGCCTGTGGTCCAGGGTGCCAGGCTGGGCTGAGAGCCTGGGTGTGCAGGTGGCCTCGGGCCAGCAGGGGGAGCCCGCGAGCTGCGAGCCTCGCCCGGCGCAGTCGGGGCGGGCCCTTCTGAGACGGTTTCCAAGTTTGTGTGCCTGGTGCAACCCCCAAGGGAAGGCGGAGCCCATGGGACAGTGCCCAGGCAAGAGGAGCCGGCCAGGGTGGACCCAGAGTCCGTGAGCGGGTGAGGGGTGCCTGGCTCCTCACTCAAGTCCCTGCTGTGTGAGGGTGGCCTCCCAAACTCCCTGAGCCCTGGTTTCCGCATCTAAAATGGGAACGATTCCAGCCCCATTGGTCATGCTGGGAGCCCTCAGCCGCTGCTGGGGGGATGTTGGGGACAGGTGCCAGGTCTGCTTGGTCCTGCAGCTCCTGGAGGAGGACAGCTGTCCCGCTGCCTGCATGTAGTGACAGTGAGGGCAGAACTGACTGGCGGTGGGACTGATGGATAATGTCACTGGCTGAGTGCTGCCAACCGGCTTGGCCTTAGTGTGTGGGAGGAAGCTCAGAGCTGTTCCGCAGGGGATGTCTTCACCCCCGTTCTAATCAGGGAGAAACGGGGGACCCAGAGAGATGTGGACGCTGCTGGAAAGTGGCAGAGCTGAATTCATCGCAACCCAGGTCTGCGATGCCTGAGCCAGTCCCTCAGCCTCCCCAGATCTCAGTTTCCCTCCCTGAACAAAGAAAGCAGGACAAGATATTCTAGGGGCCTCTGAGGCTCCCCCAGCATGCCTGCCCTGTGTGCCCAGGGAAGGATGGACAGGAAGAGCTGGTTTGCATTCTTGGATGAGGCAAGAAGGGAGACGTGGGGGTGCAAGCCCCTGGCCCGTTCCTCTGCCCCCACCCTGACCCTCCTTCCTGCCTCTGCAGCCTTTCTGAAGGGCCTGAGTGACAAGCAGCGGGAGGAACATTACTTCTGCAAGGACTTTGTCAGGCTGAAGAAGATCCCGACATGGAAGGAGATGGCGAAAGGTAGGCCCTGCTCGGGGGAGGCCCTGGTGGGCGGGCTCCAGACCCGTGGCTTGGGAGAATCGTGCAGACAAGAACAGCGAGTCCAGTGGCATGTATCGAGTGCTTGCTGCAGGCAGGTGCTCCGTGTGTATCACCTCATTCAATTATTTTATTTTATTTTTTGAGATGGAGCTTCACTCTTTTTGCGCAGGCTGGAGTGCAATGGCGCGATCTTGGCTCACTGCAACCTCCGCCTCCCGTGTTCAAGCGATTCTCCTGCTCAGCCTCCCGAGTAGCTGGGATTACAGACATGCACCACCACGCCTGGATAATTTTTGTATTTTTAGTAGAGATGGGGTTTCACCATATTGGCCAGGCTGGTCTCAAACTCCTGACCTCAAGTGATCTGCCCGCCATGGCCTCCCAAAGTGCTGGGATTACAGGCGTGAGCAACTGCGCCTGGCCATCTCATTCAATTATTAACACAACAAGTGCAATTTTTATCCCCATTATATGGTTGGAAACAGAGCCCCAGGTTAGGTGAGCCACCTGCCCGAGATTACTTGCTTGTGGGGAGCTGGGGTTTGAAGCTGCGATTTGGTTGCTTACAGCGGGGTGTGTTGGTGAGACAGCAGGCCTGGTGACCCATAACCCTGGGCAAGTCCCTGACCCACCTAATCCTCAGTTTCTACCTCTGTGAAATGGGATGGATGATATTGGCACTGTACCTGCTGGTGGCCTTGCTGTGAAGATGCAAGGAGTCCCCGTGTGATTTTAGCACGCAGTAGGTGCTCCTCAGTGTGGGTTCCTGGTACTGGGTCAGCAGTCATCGTGCTGCAGGCTGCCTCTGGAGGTGGAGGGAGGTCGATAGGGAAGGCCCTGGCCTCTGGGCCCTGGCTGGGTCCCTCCGCAGTGGGCAGCCTCGCTGTGACCTCCCCGGCCCCTACTTGTTCCAGGGGTGGCTGTGAAGGTGGAGGAGCCCAGGTATAAAAAGGACAAGCAGCTCAATGAGAAAATCTCCCTGATCCGCAGCGACATCACCAAGCTGGAGGTGGACGCCATCGTCAACGCTGGTGAGTGGCTGGCCTGAACCAGAGACCTGGTGGCCGCCCTATTGCCTTTGCTCTGCTCTGCTGTGCCAGGCCTGGGTGGACGCCACCTGGCTCCAGTGAGGCTCGGGTTGCTGGTGAGGACGGCCTGCTGGCGCCATGTCAGCCCAACGCGTCGGCCACTCGGGCTCCTCTTCCCTTGAAACCCTGACCTGCTGTGTCGGGGGCGCCTTGCTCCACTGAGACCCATTAGTGGCCGGGGAAGGGGGAGAGCTGGGGTGAAACTGGGCTGCCCTGCCAGGAAGGCAGAGGCCACAGCGGGGAGGTCTGACCTTGGGGGGCCACAGAAGCCCCAACCAGCGCCTGCCTTCCTCTGCCTTTGGCCTGGCCTGCCCCCGCTTCAGACCTGGGCAGGTGAGGGAGCTTGTCGAGGGATAGTGGGGGCAGAGAGGTCCCCTGCGGCGCTCTGGCAGCTTTCCAGAGCCTAGAAACAGGAGCTGCTCAGCTTCCTGCGCTCGCCTCTTGCTGTCTTGGCAGTTTATTGTGATGAGTATGGGAGCCGGCTGCTTCTTTGTGGGAGGGAGGAAGGGGGCTGCTACTCCACGCAGCTAGTGGTTGTCTGGCAAGGTCAAAGGCGCCAGGAAAGGACTTTGGCATGGGGTGCCAAGGGCTGGTTAAGTCCAGCAGGTGGCCTATGGAACAGGTTGAGTGGCGGCTGAACCCCGGCCCTCGCCCGTCTGCTCGCTCGCTCCTTTGCTTACCTGGCATCTGCACCAAGCATCGGAGGAAGGGGAGCCTCTTTCTCAGACCCTGAATGTGGGAGGGCAGGTCCTCTCGTCTTGGGCTCCAGCTCACAGGGAAAACCCTGCCGTGCCAGCCCCTCCCTAACCTGTGCAGGCCCAGGGCACCCCCGGGAGCTTCTTGAGTCTCCTTCTTCCCCACTTTGCGCTTGTAGTGGTCGTGCCTGGCCCCAGTGCTGTCCCCCAGTAACTCTGGGGCATGATGGTGCCAATGCTGTGAGCATTTCCGTTAATCTCTGTGAGTGACGGGCTCTAGGATCCGGAGAGGGGAGGTCACTCGGCCGCCCCAGGCCTGATCCATGGGGTCTGAGTTGTGTTTCCTGAAGCAACCTTGCTCTATGTGTCTTCCCACTGTTGACTGCAAAGCTGGATAGTCATATGGGGGTGCCTTGCCCACACGTTACCTGTCTAGGCACACAGGTGACAAGTTACACGTAGGCAGGAGTTTCTGCTCAGAGTGGCTGGCTGAGGGGAGCCGGGAGAGCTAGGGTCACCTTGGGCTTCTGCAGATGGTTCTGGTGTGTTTCTCTAGGGCCACTAGGATGAGAACTGCTAGTCCATCTGGGGACACACGGCTAAGACAGAGCCACATCTGGGTTGGCAGACGTTACAGCGGCCTAGGGGAGAAGGGCGTTCTTGCTGCCTGTGCCCAGGAGGGGCTGGCCTGGAGCAGAAGGGCAGAGCCTTGGGGCTGTGGCTGAGGGGGCAGTCAGGCAGGCCAGTGGGTACTGCAGCCCTGCCAGTCACTGGCAAGCGTGTGAGAGGTACCCCAGCGGTACCTTCTTGCTGAGCTGCAAAGTGGCCAGAGGGAAAATGAGGCATCCTGTGAGCTCTGTCTCCCGGGGTTGGTGGTTGGCTGCAACATGGGCCAGGAGAAAGGGTGCAGGGTGGGGTGTTGATGGGTGCAGATGGAACGGGGGCACTCCGGAGGCTGCACCCGGGCTGTGGGTGTGATTAACGCTGCTTCCTAAGTGCCCTTGGGAGTCGCCAGGCTTTGGATGCAGCAGCTCCATCAGAAGCGCTTTAGTGCCAGCTCCATTTGCACCAGGGCCAGGGCTGGGGCAGTGCTGGCTGAGTTTCTCTGGGGACTCCCCTTCTCCATGTCCTTGCCTAGGCCTCTGTTTCCTCCTCTGCACAATGAGGGTGGCGAAGAAACCACCCATCAGGTTACTGGGGGCACTCGGAGCTGATGCACGTGACGTACAAATGACGGTCACTCAGCACCTGGCAGGAATCGGGGCTCAGCACCTCGCACTGGTGCTGAAACTGGTGTCATCAGTGCCGTTCTGGGTATCACCCCTGTCCTGGGGGTGCCGAGGGACATGGTACCTCCTGCAAATGATCAGCTTTCATCTCCCTCTGCTTGCCTCAGTTTACCCACACACCTCTTGGTGTGTTCTCCTGGGATCTTTTTGTTCTAGACTCTCACAGCCAGGAGGACCTGGTACCCGCCTGGAATCCCAGGGAATGACGGAGGCAGGGTCTGAACACGGGCTTCCCACACAGAGCCCGAGTCTCCTTTCAGCCGTCCAGGGCTTTGTGGCACCCCAGCGTTCAAAGTGGCTTTGGCACTGGTCAGGCCTCCAGGGTCCTGGATGGCCTTGGCTCCCACCCCAGCCCCTTTGCCCACCAGGGGGCAGCAGAGATTGCAGTTCCCAGGAGCCCATAAATCAGCCTGTTTATTAGTGGAATAAAAGTCGTCGGCAACGGCGGGGCTTTTCGGGGCTGCATAAATCTGCGTCTGTGCCTCGTGAAACCCATATGTGCTTAATTCATATGTAAAGTTTCAAGCAGGAAGAGAATACGTGTCCATTAAATTCTATTTGACTTGATTATAATCATTAGCCGTGAATAATTGCTTCTCAGTGCCTACCACAATAAACCAGAGGAGAGAGCAATTATCTTGGGGTGGGGATTTTTAAATTTATATTTTTGAAGCCAAGAGCAGTGCTGGCCCTGCGGGCGTCAGTGGCCCATGGAGAACGCCGTGGGTCACACTGGGCTGGGAGCTTGAGATCTGGCCGCCCGCCGGAGCTTCTGGATTTTGTTGTGGGGGGCGGTTCTCTTTGTTCCTGCTGCCATATGGGAGGGGCTGTCGCTGCCTGGGCTTGGGTCCAGCTGCAGGGATGTGGAGGGGAAGGGTGCAGTGGGAGCTAGGAGAGGGCTGTGAGGGAAAGGGGGTGGGGGGAGCTCCCAACCCCCCACCCTCCTCCATCCTGAAAAGCTGTGGGCTTGAAGGGGTCTCCAGCCAGGCTGTGGGCATCTCTCCTGCCACTCAGCAGGGCCCTGGGGATCCTTGGAGAGGGCAGTTGCCAGGTGTCCCCCTGCCCGCCCCCCTCACTCCTTCCCCTCCCTGAAGAGGCATCTGCCTGTGACCTCCCTCAGGCCTTTGAGAATCGGACCCTGGGCGGGATGTAGTAGCTCACTCCGGTAATCCCAGCACCGTGGGAGGCCGAGACGAGAGGATCACTTTAGCTCAGGAGTTTGAGACCAGCCTGGCCAACATAGTGAGACTCTATCGCTATAAAAAAATATAAAAAAATTAGGCATGGTGGTGTGTGCCTATAGTCCCAGCTACTCAGGAGGCTGAGGCAGGAGGATTGCTTGAACCTGGGAGATTGAGGCTGCAGTGAGCCATGGTTGTGCCACTGCACTCCAGCCTGGGTGACAGAGTGAGACCCTACCTAAAATATATATATATATATATAATAGAACATCAGATTCTGGGCCAGGTGCGGTGGCTCATGCCTGTAATCCCAGAACTTTGGGAGGCTGAGACAGGCGGATCACTTTAGGTCAGGAGTTTTGAGACTAGCCTGGCCAACATGGCAAAATCCCATCTCTACTAAAAATACAAAAATTAGCCAGGCATGATGGCATGCACCTGTAATCCCAGCTACTTGGGTGGCTGAGGTAGGAGAATCACTTGAACCCAGGAGGCTGAGACAGGAGGATTGCTTGAACCTGGGAGGCCAAGGCTGCAGTGAGCCACCATTGTGTTACTGCCCTCCAGCCTGGGCAACAGAGTAAGATTCCATCTCAAAAAAAAAAGAAAATCAGACTCTGAGGCTGCAGGCGGTGGCTCACTCCTGTAATCCCAGCACTTTGAGAGGCTGAGGCAGGAAGATAGCTTGAGCCCAGGAGTTTGAGACCAACTTGAGCAACACAGTGGCACCCTATCTCTACCAAAAAAAAAAAAAAATTAAAAAAGATTAGCCAGGTGTGGTGGTGTATGCCTGTAGTCCAGCTACTTGGGAGGCTGAGGTGGGAGGACTGCTTGAGCCTGGGAGGTTGAGGCTGCGGTGAGCTGTGACTGTGCCATTGCACTCCAGCCTGGGCAACAGAGTGAGACCCTGTCTCAAAAAACAAATAAAAATAAGAAAATCAGATTCTGTTTCCCTACTGATCTCCTGGCATTTGAAATTCAGGACTGGTTTCCACTCTTATGTTATTGGGCTATGAGATGTGATTGGGATGTGTGTGATGGTGTGTGTGTGAGGTCAGGAGTTCGGCCTGTGTGTGTGATGTGTGTGGTGCGTGTGTTTGTGAGGTAGCATGTTTGTGTCTGTGCTTGTGTGATGCGTGGGGTGTGTGTGATAGAGTGTGTGTGTGAGGTCAGGAGTTTGGCCTATGTGTGGGGGGGTGCACGTATGCATTTGTATGATGTGTGTGATGTGTGTGTGTGTGTGATGTGTGTGTGTGCCTGTGCTTGTGTGATGCATGGGGTGTGGGTGATGGAGGGTGTGTGTGGTGTGATGTGTGTTTGTATGGGATGTGATAGGAGTGAGGTGGGAGGTTGGGCAGAAGCATAGAAGTGGGGATGCCTGGCTGGTGGGTGGCAGGGCTTGAAGTTACAGGGATGGGACAAACCCCCACACCCTCAGGCACAGTGCAGGCCTCCCTGGGCCCTGTCCCCGTGGGCTGCCAGCCGAAGCCACTTGCTTGGGCAGCACCCGGGAGAGTCTCAGGCTCCTGCCATCTGTGCTGGCCACGGCTCCTGCCCACAGGAGCATGGCGCATCCGTCTTAATGAAATTGGGCTGCCGCGTGCAGGAGATAAGTCAGGGAGCCCCCGCAGGCCCCCTCTTCTGGAGGAGGAGGTTCTCAGAGCCTCTCCAGCCTTGCCTGTGACCTCAGGCCTGTGTATGGGGAGAGCTCCGGTCTCAGGGTCTCCACTAGGGGGTGCTGTGGCTTCCAGGGTGTTTATGTCTCCTTTTTACCTGAGAGGTGCAGTGACCTTGACTAGGCCACCTCCCTGTCCTTGAGTTTCCTGGTGCACCAGACCTGTGTGTGTGGACTTCTTGTTCCTGACAGATAGCAGAGTCCTGGGTAGGACATGTCTGGGCACAAAGAAAGATCCCCATTCTTGGCCAGGCGTGGTGGCTCACGCCTGTAATCCCAGCACTTTGGGGAAGCCGAGGCGGGCGGATCACTTGAGGTCAGGAGTTTGAGACCAGCCTGGCCAACATGGTGAAACCCGGTTCTATTAAAAATACAAAAATTAGCCAGACACAGTGGCACGCGCCTGTAGTCCCAGCTACTCAGGAAGCTGAGGCAGAAGAATTGCTTGAACCTGGGAGGCGGAGGTTGCAGTGAGCCAAGTTTGCGCCACTGCACTCCATCCTGGTTGCTGGGTGACAGAGCAAGATTCCATCTCAAAAAAAAAGAAAGATCCCCATTCTTGGCCAACCCAGGGGTCCGGCTGCCTGGCTTTGGCCTTCACGTCATAAGAGGACAGGGCAGAGAAAGACTTTGTGCAAAGATGGAAGGGATCTTTTGTTTCAATGCCAGCCCAGAGCAGTGAGCATGGGCTGTGCGCACCGTGGCCAGGAGCAGGTCAGGGTCCCAGCGCCCCTGCTGGCCACTCTGTGGCCTCTACTTCCTCATCTGAGAGATGGCATCAGCATCAGTTCCACCGCAGGGCAGGGGTGAGGAGGACAGGAGTTCAGGCCTGTCCAGCCCTGGGCACAGGGCCTGGCACATGGAGAGTCCCCAGGAAATGATTAGTGGGAAGTCAGGAGCGAGAGCAACTAAGCAGAGTATAATGTGACAAAGCGCTAGGAGCAAGGTCTGAACAAAGTGCCACGCAACGCCACAGGGACCAATTAATTCTGCAAGGAGGTGGCGGGAGGCGAGGCGGGTCGGCTAGCCTTTCAGGGGCCCCGGTGTGCGGCAGGGACGGGTGGGAAGCCATGTTTCACAGCGACAAGCCGACCTCGCAGGGAGATTTTTAAGCCGCTTATTTATTTTAAATAAGTCATGAAGTGGCGCTCTGTCTCCTTAAGTCTTGGGGCTTTGATTTGTGAGAATCTGCTGGCCGCTTATCACTGCCCTCCTCCCAAGCACCGGCAGCCCCTGCCTCATCCTCTCCTACCGCCTGGAGGGCCCAGCAGAGCCTGGCCTGGTGAGAAGGAGCAGGCCAGGACCTGAGTGGCCACCTGAGCCGGGCACCCGCCCCTGCGCCTGGCCATCCCCGGGTGCCGCTTGGAGTCAGTGATTTAGAGACCACCTTGATGGACTACCAAGCAGGGGGCCCGCAGGGATGCGGACTGCCTTGTGGGAAGTGATCTGACGCTAAACTGTCACCGTAAATCGCTTTATCTGTCACTTCAGATTTAAATGTGTTTGCTGAGGCTTGCCGGCCGCCACGACAGCAGAAACCTCTCCGCAGTGGGCAGGGGAGGTGGCCAGGCCAGCAACGAGCCCAGGGCCGGCTGCACAGCGGACTTTGCAGCTGGAACCTGTTAGCGACACGGGCCTGGCCCTGGGCTCCCTCCTCCTCAGGGGAAGCCAAGCGCAGGTGAGGCCGGGCCACTTTCTGGTGCTCTGGCCACTCTGGATGTGTGCAGTGCTCTCAGAGGCCCGAGAGGCAGGCAGGATTATTACCCCATTTTTGGGGATCAAATAAGAAGCCCCACCTTGGCAGGTGACTGAGCCAGAATTCGAACTCAGGCACTTTCATCCATGCAACATACATAGATGATATGGCTGCTGTGCACCACACCATGGGGTGGGCCTGGGCTGCAAAGGACGCAGTCTCTAATTCCAGATAAGGGGTGACACGTGTGAATGGAAAAGGAACCATGGTGCATGAGAGGCAGGAGTCTGGCCTGCAGGGAAGGGAAGCAGTGGGGAAGGCTGCCTGGAGGAGAGAGTGCTTGGGTTGGACGGGGTGCTAAGTCAGAAGTCGGGGCAAGAGCATTCTGCAGGGAGAGAGCACAGACAGGGAGGGGTGAGGTGGACGGGACACTGTGGGGAGGCTCTGAGGGGTCTGGAGTGAGCTATGGCCTGGGCCTGAGTTGGGGGGGCTTGGTCAGATCACTTGGGTTGCTGGGTGGAAAAATGGGGGCAGGGAGCATAAGGTAATAAGGACAGGGAGACCCAGAGCTTGGGGTGGGAGGTGTCTCCCTCTAGGTCTAGGCTGCATTCATACCCTGTGCAGTTAACCTCTCTTGTACTATTTCAGTCTCATTGTGCTAATGGTGAAATGGAGGCTCAGAGATGTGAAGCAACTTGCTTAAGGTCACACAGCTAAATGGTAGTAGAGCTGGGATGGGAGGTTTGCCGAGCTCCAGAGCCCCCAGGAAATTGTGTGTGTGTGTGTGTGTGTGTGTGTCGGGGTTGGGGGAAGGGAATACCTGCTCTCTGTTCTCTTTTTTTTGGTTGATGAATTTGAGTTCTGAGAGTGGGTGTGTCCTGTCTGTCCTCACGGCCAGGAAACTGAGAGGTGGGGCAGAAGTTTGCCACAACGGGGAGGGGTCACTGTAAAAAAGATGGGACCAACATCTGAATCTGGGCTCCTGGGTCCCCTGAGGCCTCCTGGTGGGCTCCAGCTCCCTCAGCCTGCCCGGCATCCTGTGTCCCAAGCCCCCTCAAGTCTCAGGCATGCCCCATGGAGCCCCGGCTCTGGACTGAGGGCAGCCTGTCACCTGCCGCTTGGTACTGAGTGTTCCCTCTGCTCGACACGCTGCACACGTTGCCTCGTGTCTGAGTCAGGCACTGACATTTCCCCCATTATACAGATGAGGACACTGAGGACACCGAGGCACCCACGGGTCACAGCTCTGGGTAAAAGGCAGGGCTGGGAATCAAACCCTCATCTTTCAGATTTGGGGTTTAAGAGAGAGACCATCAGGTTTTTTTCCTTCTTTTTCCTTTCTTTCCTTTCTTCCTTCCTTTCTTTCCTTTTTTCCTTTCTTTCCTTCCTCTCCCTTTCCTCCCTCCCTCCCACCCTCCATTCTTTCCTTTTTTTTGACAGGGTCACACTGTTCCCCAGGCTGGAGTACAGTGGTGCAATCATGGCTCACTGAAGCCTCGACCTCCTGGGCTCAAGCGTTCCTCCCATCTCAGCCTCCTGAGTAGCAGGGACCACAGGCATGCCACCCCTCCCAGCTAATATTTTTATTTTTTGTAGAGACGAGGTCTCGCCATGTTGCCCAGGCTGATTTTGAACTCCCAGGCTCAAGCAATCTACCTGCCTCAGCCTCCCAAAGTGCTGGTACTACAGCCGTGAGCCATCATGCCCGGCCCAGGTTTGCTTTTTCGCTAGCTCCCTCTGGATCGTCTGGAAGTGAGGGGCAGAGTTGATCGAGGGGCCAGTCAGGATGCCTGGGGTCCAAGAGGCCTCCTCCCCACATTAGAAAGCCCGGGACACCCAGACACCGCCAGGAGCTAATTTCTACCAGTGCACGAGGAGGGCGGCTCATCCCCACAAGATCGGGCAGTGGTTACATAAATTCATAAATGATGGATCCCTCCTGAATTATTGAGATGCCCTCGTGGGCTCGCAGGGCCTGGTCCAGTGAGTGGAGCATTGGTGGGGGGCGGCACTCAGAAAGGACCTTCCAGGGTCCTTCCACCCCAAGGTCTTCCGCCCAGTCCCCTGCTTCTTACCTGAAGTTCTTCTGTCATTTCCACGGGGAATGTGAGAGTAGACTGTGGACCCAGTAACTCTCTTTCCTGGGTTTCAGTAGATTTCTTTTGTAAATTTTTTTGTAGAGGTAGGGTTTCTCTATGTTGCCCAGGCTGATCTCAAACTCCCGAGCTCAAGTTATCCTCTTGCCTCGGCTTCCCAACATGGTCGGATTACAGGTGTGAGCCACCATGTCTGACCTGATGTTTGTTGAATGGATAAGTAACTCCATGCCCTTGAGAGTTGGTCAGATGGTGGGAGGGGCTGCAAGAACCAGTGACACCCTCTAAGTCCCCTCTTCCTGCCCAGCCCAGCCCCCTACCCAACCCCTCTAGGCCCGAAGGGGCTGATCCACTTTACAGATTAGGACGGTGGTGGGCATTTCTGGGTCCTCGTGAGGTTCCTAGCTCCTTTCGAGGCACTGGAGGTACAAGGCCCAGTGTAACCCAGTGCCTGCCCTCCTGGCATTTGGAGTCCTATAGAGGAGGACAGGGGAGGATCTGAAGCCCAGAGGGGGACAGTGACCTGCTCAGGGTCACACAGCAGGAAGGTGGCAAAGCAGAACTGCAAACCCAAGCGCCTTTTCTCCCCCTCGCAGCAGACTTGTAGTTAGAAAACCCCAGCTAGGAGTCTGCTGCCCCCACATAGGGTGGCCACCCTGCCTCCCACGCTGTGCCCAGTGTCCTGAGCACGTCCTCTCTGGCTCCTTCCTGTCCTTGAGGCCTCAGCGCCTGCACCTGTGCCCCTGCTTGCGTCCCTGGTGTGCTGTCCACCCGAGCGCTGAGCCGAGGAGGCCGGAGCTTGTGGGAATGTGTGTGTTTTGAAATTAATGGGGACCATTAAATTGGCCAAGCATGAAAAGGGCTGGATCTGCAGCCCTTGGCTCGCTCTCCTGGAATGATCCGCCAGTTCCTTGGCAAGGCACAGCCGAGCTGGTTTCAGGGCTCCCCAGGAGGCCGCGGCTTGCCTGCCCGTTTAACGGATGGGTACTCTGTGTGCCTAGAACATGAAGGGGTCTGGCTGCAGCAGCACGCGGTGGCCACAGTGCCCCCGCTCCCTGGCTCTGTGCAGATGGCAATGTCTGTGGGTGCGTTGACTTGAATCTTTTCCGTAGACCTCTAGAGTGGGCTCAGACACTCTCCAGACCCTGACCCTGGGGCTTCCTGGATGAGTCCTGGCTGGGCCTGGTGCCAGTTTGGCGTGGCCTCCAGGACATAGCAGGATTAACAGTCAAGGACCTAGGCCCCGTCTCCTCACCTCCCCCACCATGAATAGCTCCATCTACTGTGGATTCTCCATGTGGACATTTTCTTAAAGATAGGGTCTTGCTCTGCCACCCAGGCTGGAGTGCATTGGTGTGACCACATCTCACTGCAGCCTTGACCTCCTGGGCTCAAGCAATCCTCCCGCCTTAGCCTCCCGAGTAGCTGGGACCACAGGCTCATGCAACCATGCCCAGCTAATTTTTGTATTTTTAGTAGAAGTGGATTTACACTATATTTCCCAGGCTGGTCTCAAACTCCTGGGCTCAAGCGATCCTCCTGCCTAGGCCTCCCAAAGTGCTAGGATTACAGGTGTGAGCCACTGTGCCTGGCCATATGGGACATCTTGTAACTGGGAGTTGGAGTCCTGGGTACAAGTCCTGGCTTCACCGTGTACCAGCTGTGTGACCTTGGGCAAATCACTTAACCTCTCTGTGCCTGTTTTCTTGTCTGTAAAACAGGGATAAGAGTGCATGGGGACCCAGCCCCCAGCACTGTGGGTTTGAGAGGAGACCGCTTGTGTAGGATGCTCAGTACAGTGTCTGGCACAGAGTGAGCACCCAGGAGATGCCAGCTCTAGTTCTCGTTGCCGTAGCTGCTGCTCTGGGAGGGCTGCTGAGACCCGCTGAATCGGGCATCCGATCAGCCAGCACCTGCCCTGCATCCAGCCCTTGGTGGGGCTGGGAACAGGGGAATGGTCCCTCTATCCTGAATGGGCTGAAGGCACCTCCTTCCCATATTCGTGGTAGGGAACCGAGTCACCTGCTGGGCCTGGCATGGCCGAGGGGACGGCCCTCTCCTGACTGCCAGAGTCTCTTGGATGGGTTTCCTGACCATGAGGGCGCAGGGCAGGCAGCCTGGGCCCCTCACTCCCCACTGCCAGCAAGGTGGTCCATGCCTGCTTTGCCTTTCATTGGGAAGGATGTGTGGTCACATAGAAACAGCCTGTGCAGCGGGGCATGAGGTGGGCTAGGACAGGGGATGTCCCCAGGGAAGCCAGGTGACTGAAGTGGCTCTTTCAGGGCCTGGCTGCCATCTGCTGAGGCCTAAGCTGCCAGAGAAGGCCCCTGAAGGCCTTCAGGGGTGGGGTGGAGGGCACTGGCAGGCTTGGTTGGCCAGCTTCAGAGGTCCCAGAGGCCAGGGCAGTGGCTGCTTACCAGACAGAATCGGCTAAGATCTGGTTCCACCACTATGTTGGGCAAGCCCCTGCCTCTTTTTTTTTCTTCTTTTGAGACAGAGTCTCACTCTGTCACCCAGGCTAGAGTGCAGTGGCGCGATCTCGGCTCACGGCAAGCTCCGCCTCTCAGGTTCACGCCATTCTCCTGCCTCAGCCTCCTGAGTAGCTGGGATTACAGGCGCCCACCACCACACCTGGCTAATTTTTTGTATTTTTAGTAGAGACGGGCTTTCACTGTGTTAGCCAGGATGGTCTTGATCTCCTGACCTCGTGATCCGCCCGCCTCCACCTCCCAAAGTGCTGGGATTACAGGCATGAGCCACTGTGCCCGGCCAGCCCCTGCCTCTTTAGGCCTTGGGGTTTCCCATCTGTTCCTTATGGGGGCATTAATAGGAAAAAAATGCATTACTGCCTGGAAGTCCCAGCACACTGGAGGGGCTCATCAACGATAGTGATTGTTACTAGCAGTGAGGGATCTCACTTCACCACCGACAGGACTCCGAGCCCCTCGAGGGCAGGGGCAGCTCCATGGACTCTGGGTCTCCGTCCCTGGCAGGGCTCCTCCACAGTGGGGGCAGCCCGAGCCTGCCTGCCCCTGGAAGGACATACAGGAACTCATGATGGCTCATGGCTAAGGAGTCTTATGGGGAAGCAGGCTGCCCTGGTGGGCACGGCTGTGTGGGGATCTCCTGCTCTGTCCACTCCTGGCAGGGGCAGGGACGCGGCTGTTTATATCCACGCCGGGTGTCAGGAGATGGAAGCCAGGGAGGACGGGAGGATGCAGGAGCATGGAGAGCATGTGGGCTGCAGATCCGGGGGAGGATGGGCACCAGGACGGAGCTTGTCCTGACAGTAGTGCGGGAGGCAGCGAGCAG
The DNA here is from genome assembly GCF_028885655.2 of Pongo abelii. Lineage (NCBI taxonomy): Eukaryota > Metazoa > Chordata > Mammalia > Primates > Hominidae > Pongo > Pongo abelii. The sequence continues at coordinate 10,564,320 of NC_071994.2, forward strand.
AGGCGGGGCTGAGAGGTCACTGGCGGCTTCCTCCACTGAGGCATGGCTGGCATTCCCTTCGGTTCATTAAAACCCATCAGTGGGCCGGGTGTGGTGGCTCACGCCTATAATCCCAGCACTTTGGGAGGCCAAGGTGGGTGGATTACCTGAGGTCAGGAGTTTAAGACCAGCCTGGCCAACATAGTGAAACCCCGTCTCTACAAAAATATAAAAATTAGCTGAGCATGATGGCAAGTGCCTGTAATCCCAGCTACTCGGGAGGCTGAGGCAGGAGAATTGCTTGAACCTGGGAGGCAGAAGTTGCAGTGAGCTGAGATGGTGCCACCGCACTGCAGCCTGGGCGACAGAGCAAGACTCTGTCTTAAAAAAAAAAAAAAATCCCCATCAGTGGCACCCACCTCCTGGCGGCAACAAGTGGCCCTTGAACGCCCATTCCCCACTCTCCTCCTCCCCGCCGCTGCCTCCTCCCCCTCTTTGGACATTGTAATTGCGGTAAAAACCAGAGCCGAGTGGCATCGCAGGTGGGGAGAGAGGCCCGGCTGTCAGCCATTCCTCTGCCAGCAGGGCCCGCGGCTGTTTTATTATTGCCGCCTGGCTGTATTTCAGGTACGGCTTAAACATCATCAAACGCCACATCCCTTTTGAAAAGCAAGAGCTACCTTGCTGAGGACGTTGAGGAGAAACAGGAACATTAAAATCTACGAAGCAAATGGCCCAGAATTGACATTTGTGACGAGAGCTTTGCAGCTTCCAATTGTCAAAGGAGCTAAATCCCCTCTGGCAGCCTGCGGGGAGCTTTCCCCGTGAGGGTCACAGGAAGGTGGGGTATGTTTGCCCGGGAGGAGACCAGGCAGCGCTGGGGAGGGGGTTCTGTGGGTCAGCTGACTGCCTCTCAGGGCCTCCCTGGCCTCGGCCTCCACCCAGCCTCCTCTTCCTCCTAACAAGGAGGCAGGAGCCTTCCGGTGTGCATGGGACAGGGCTGGGTTCAAGTCCTGCTGTGGCCACTTGCCAGGATACACCTCTCCCCTGAACCTCAGTTTCCTCATCTGTAAACCCAGGAGAGTGATGTCCCCTCTGAAGGCAGAGGACGGTGCATGCAAACACTTGACAAGTCATTGGAATTCAGTAAATGGTGACTGCTGTCACCAAGGAAATGGGCATATGAGCTGGCATTAATTTTTTAAAAAACATTTACTTATTTCCACTGAAAAATAGGAACAGTAAAATTGAGAACCATTAAAACAGGAACAAAAACAACCAAGCCACAGCAGGGGATGCTGAGCTGGGTATCTCCTAAGAACTGTGCTCCTGGTCCCACCTGGAACTCTGTGGCCTGGATGCCCTCAGCACGTGCTTTCCAGGCCACCAGCCTCTTGCCTGGTTCCTGGTCACGGCCTGCTCTCTGCCTTGGCACCTGCCACTCGATGCTGGTGTGTGGCCTTCCGAGGAACTATGGCTCATATCTGCCCTTGTAGTTTACACTCTTGATGGCTACTTGGGGATATCTTGGCTCCTGGTATCCTGTCCTGACCCGGCCCAGATGACACCTCAAAACTCGGCTGAGCAAATCTGTTGCAACTGAATATGAGATGCAGCTTTGAGCTTCCCAGCAGCCACTGCAAAATTTGTAACAAGATTTTAGGATCCATAACTCCAAGCTTGGAAATCAATTTAAATTTTGGCTGAATGCCTCCTTTTTCCTCTTGGCCTTTTTTCTTCATTTTTCCTCTCTAGTATCCTCACCAACTATTCTTTATCTCCCCCAAGGATGGTTTATCCCTTGCTCCAGAGCCCATCCCAAAGTGCTCGCCCCCCACATGGCTGTGCCCCAGCTCAGGAGACCCCCCTGCCGCTGCCCTCCTGTTTGCCACTGTCGACTCCCCTGTGTCGTGCTCACAGCGGCTGGCCTCTGGGCCTCTTGTCTTGCTCAGGCCCACTGGGTCTGCTGTTGCTGTTTCTCTCAGATGAGCCTGTGACTAATAAGGGTTGCCCCTGGGGGGCTGGCAAAATCTTTCCCTCCTTAATATCGGAGTTTAAAAATGTGTCACCATCGATTTGAAGAAAAGCCTTGTTCCTGCTGAGAAAAGCGGCCTGGAGATTCGTCTCGCCTTAGGAATCACACAGGCGGCTGCATAAATTCAGCACCAGAGAGAGCTCTCAATGCAAATGCTAAGATGCCCACTCCAGCCCCGCGCCAGCCCTCCCCGCTGCTCCCGGGGGCTGGCACCCCCACTTCCTTATCCCTCCATCCCTGCAGAGACTCGGGGAGGCCCCTGTGCAGGGAGGGGCTCCCTGGTTGGAAGATCCCCATCTCCCGATTCTCTCCACCTCTTTTCAGAGGCTGAGCCCGTGGCTAATTCCACTTCACGATGTGTTCTAATCCCGGAGGAGAAGGAGGATGAGTGACTTCCGGGCCTGGGGCTTCTGGAAGCCCTCCGGGTCCCTCACAGGTTGGGGGGGTCCCTCTGACCCTCTCCGGTGGGTCTGCCCTGAAGGCAAGAATGTTACCCCCACAGGCCTTGTCTCCTGGCCTTGTTGCATCCTTGCCTGGAAAGGACTGTTGGGGTCCTTTGGTGCATCCCCCCGCCTCCAGGCCGGCCCCTCCCCTCTGGACCTTGCCCTCATACTGGGCCCAGCCTTGCAGCTGCCAGTGCGTCCCACTCTCATCCAGCAGCTCTCCCAGCCCAGAATAACCATCACAGTCATGGCCTGAGAGGCGGCTATGAGTCTCACTTCTCAGGTTGGGAAGCTATGCTATAGAGACCGTAAGTGACTTGTCTGGGATCCAGGAAGCTTGAACCCAGATCTTTTCCCTATGTATCCTGGGAAATGCCCTTAAATGAATCAACGAATGGGTGAATGAATGAATGAGTGAGGAGGTGTGGGCACACAGTGACCACTCTAGGTGTTGTTCTGGTTAGTGAACTTGGTGACAGCCCAGGATGGGTGTGTCTGGAGAGCTTGAGGGAGGGCTGAGCTTTCTGGTCCCTGATGGGATCCACTCTCACTCTGCCATCGAGGTCATGGTGGCCACCTTTGTGGCAGTGTCCTTTCTGTTCCCCAGAGGGCTCAGCCGAGCATGGCGGGGAGCAGGACGGTGGGTTTGGCTGCCTAGGACTTCCACCGGGCCGCCCGCAGCATGGGCCGTCCCCTGCGCTGGCTGCAGCAGGGGTGACTTGGACCAGCCGGGAAGCTGCTCCAGGGGTCCTTGCAGGGAACTTAGTGGGGGAAGGGGAGAGAGGGCAGGCGCGGGGTGCCAACAAGGCTTCCCTGGTTCTTGGGGAACCACACAGCCGTGGGCAGGGGCACTAGAGAAGAGGGTAAGCAGGCAGTTTGCAGTCTCTCTGGCTGCTGTGGGCCCTCGGAACATGTGCTGGGTGGCCATTTACCACCTGGCGCGGGGAAGGCTGCAAGCTGGCCCTGCGCTGCTCCCCTCAAGCTGCAGAAGGGGCCCCTCGAGGACTCCCGGCAGCCGTTACTCTGGGAAAGGAAGGGCTTTATTTTTCCTCCTCCCTAAATGTTATTGCCTTTATAGGCTTTGGAAATCAGTTTTATGGCCTGCGTGTTTGTCCGCTGAAATGTGGGATGCTCTGGAGGGAAAATAAAATGCAGGGATGGTTCTGGCCCTGAAAGGTCAGGTGGCCGAGGGCAAGCGGCAAGGGCTCAGGTGTCTCCTGCAAAGCTCAGGGTGGGGTGGAGGGTGGAGTGACTGTGATGGACATGGTGACCTCCAGAGCTGAGCGGCCCTGGCCGGGGTTGCTCTTTAGGGACTGTTGTAGCTGGAAAGGGGGACAGGGAAAGTGTGTGCCAGGACCGGGAGGGGGCCTGGAATTCTAGTGAGAGGGCCGGCCTGAGGCTTCAGGACCTGTCCCGTTTGTCATATGGTCCCCGCTAGACTGACCTGGGATAGCGAGAGGCATTCTGTCCTCTGCGATGCCCGGGTATGCCAGCTGGCTCCCCTCAGGTGCCATCTGGGGTACCTTGCCAGCCACTGGCAGTGTAGACTTCTCAGTGTAAGTGAAAAATAAGCCCTCTGAGTTTTACCAGTCAGGATGCAGGCCTGGCAGGGGCTCTCACCTGCAGGAGATGCCTCATCTTCTGGCAGAGTTGGCTGATCGGGAGCCGGGCAGGGGGCAGAGATTCAGCGGGAGCACCCAGCAGCCCACACAAATCTTCCTGCCTTCCTTGGGACCGAGGACCCTGGAGGGAGACTCTGAGGGCCCCGCCCTAGGGGAAGGCTGCTTCTCCACTCCTCTCTTAATATGCGAAGAGCTCCTACAAATCAATAAGAAAAATGGGCGAAAGATGTGGACAGGCAATTCCCGGTAGGAGAAAAGCAAATGGCCAGTAAACAAGTGAAAAGATGCAGAACTTCGCTAGTAATCAAGAAAAAGCTAATTGAAATGAGAGACATCATTCTTCACCCACCGGAGAGGCGGGTGCTGGAAGTATTGCTGTGTTCAGGTGTGGCGCAGCCAGGGGAGGCAGTGCTTCCTCAGGTGCTGTCCCCCACCCCTGCATCTCACACCAAACCCGCACGTAGTAGGTGCCTGGAAATACTTGCTTCATGCCAGGTAAACAGGGCTCCTCTCTGCTCACAGCAAGTCTCAGCGGGGCTGCTGCCACCACTGCATTTGTATCCCTTGCTTTCCCTCCTCCCTGGGGGTTCAGCTTCCAGTCTCACCCCAATCCCCCCAGCTCCCTTGCCCTTGGGGTCCTCACACTTCCTTGTCAGAGGCTGGGGTCTCTCTGGGCCTGGCCTCTCACTGGGAGAATTCTGCTTCCTGCTTCAGGGTTTCAACACTCTCTGCAACCTCACGGCTGGTGCCAGGGGCGCACTGCAAAGCTCAGGGTGGGGTGGAGTGACTGTGATGGACATGGGGACCTCCAGAGCTGGGCGGCCCTGGCTGTTATCTTGGCTTCTTTGGAATCCCCTGGAATCCTCCACTGTGTGAAGCTCTAGTGATGACCTCAGCCTTCTTGCCCTGATGGCCACCTCCATCATCCGGCCCCAGAACTTCTCCTGCCTTTTCTCATTCATTCATTCCCTCTCCTGCCCTATCCATTCTAGCCGGGCTGGGTGACTTTGGGCTTTATAGCTGCATGTTCTGTCTCTGCTCCTGGCCTTTGCCTGGGCACTTACCTCTGCCAGGAGCAGCCTCTCCTCCATTTCCTTGGCTGACTCCAACCATCCTCCAGGTCCCAGCTGAGAAACCCTCCCCTCCAGGAACTTCCCCAGACCTGGGTTTGCCGTCGCTCCCATGTACTCCATGACAGTCATTCATTCATTTCATTAATTCCTGCAGCAGGTGCTGGGGCTGCAAGGGGGAACAAGGGAGATGTACCTGGGCAGCTGGGGTGCCCTAGGGTCCTGCAAGTCACCTGTCATGACCGGATCCCAGGGGAAAACCTATCTGAGAGTCAGAGACAGGGGACAGGGGCCCTGGGCAGCCCGCTGTGGGAGTGGCTCAGCTTGCTGCACTGGGAAGGGAGGCTGGGGCAGGTGGCAGGGCCATGCCCATGGGGTCCGGGTCCAGATGTCTTTCCCTGCCTTCTCCACCTGCGTCCAGTGTTTCCGGAGCACAGGGGAGCTGCCTTTCAGGAGGAGATCAAGGGGGCACGCGAGCCACACTTCACACAGCCGCAGCCCTGGGCATCTGGCTCGGCCTCCTGCCCTCTCACTTTGTGTGTGCCTCCCTGTGCAAGGCAGCCAGTGGGAGAGCTCCAGCCTGGGATCCCCAGCAGTCTCCTCTCTCGGCTCCCTCTGTCCCTGTCCCCCATCTTTTGAGGCATAGCCTGGCCTACCCTGTGCCCCTGGCCTCCTGCCAGTCTTCTTTCCAGTTCTCCAAGCCGAGGTGGATGCAACCTTCCTTTCTGCATTCAAAGGGCACGAAGTGATTAAGACCCAGTCCCTGCTCCCTGTGTAGCAGGGCAGCAGGGGCATAGCGTGGGGGCTCCATGCATCTGTGCAGGAATCCAAGGCGCTGGGGGCTGCTCAGGGATGGCTTCCTGCGGGAGGTCTTCCTGGGGAGGTCTGTTTCCCCCCAGGGCGCTCTGGCTGGGGCTCATGGGTGTGCATTTCCCTCTAGCTCACTGACCCTCAGCCTGGTCTCTTCATGAGGCCTCATGGGGCCAGGACTCGGGGCAGTGGGGGGAACCTGGACGGACCTGGTTCCAGAGCTAACTCTGTCACCATTGCCTTGGGCAAGCTGCTTAGATCTGGGCCTTGGTTTGCTCGTTTTAAAATGGGAGTAAGCCAGCCTGCCGCGCCTCCCTGCCGTGAGGATGAAGCTCGGTGACAGATGCCTGGCGCCTGGCACCACTGGCCCCCGCTGCCTTGCCTCTTGCAGATGGGCGCCCCTTCAGGAAATCCCCCCTAATTATGAAGTTACAGATCTGGATGGTCACATGGGGAAGAGCCACATTCATTAGGAGACCCGGGCACACAGCCTGGACTGTGCCAAGCATCTCTCTGTGCCAGCTTCCTGAGGACCATGGGCTCAATAGAGCACATCCCTGCATCTTCCTGGTGGCAGATTCCATCTGCCAGACCCCGAGGAGCCACTGACTGGGGAGGGCCTGCTCGGGACCTGCCCGTCCCTGGCGACTGCCCTGAAGCCCTTCACCCTGGGTTTATAATCTCTGCTTTAAAGAGGACTTCAATCCCTTTCCCCTGCCCCCACCCCACGCCCAGTGACCAATACATTCGCCAGGGCCCTGATCCAGGAGAAAGCTAATTAAAGAATTTCTGCTCTTGGCTCAGCCTGGACATAGAAGATTCCCCTTGGTCTTCCTGGAGTATCTGAAAACAGGTGGAGAAAGGGGGCATCAGATAAGCCCCGGGAGCCTCCATAATAGGCTTAATCCCCCCAAAGCCAGCAGGCATCAAACAGCTCTCCTCCCGGGACCACTGAGAAAGGGCTCGAGAGCTCGGAGGATGTGGGGCTGTTTCTAACCCCATGGGTCCCAGACTGTAGGTCCCCTTGTCCCCAGCTCCCCATGAATGGGAGAATGTGTTCCTCATGAGTTTAGACAGAGTATCAGCCATTTCTGCATAGTTCTCCAGAGCAGGGGAAGGTGCAGAGACCTGGCCCCAGCAGCTCTGGCGTGGGGAGGCCCCACTACCAGGGCTGCCAGCAGTCACTGTGATGACTGGCATGTAGCAGATGCTCAGTCAAGTGCGCCCCTCCCTCCCGCCGCTCACTTCCCTCCGGTTCCCCCTGCCCCCCTTGTCAGCTTCTTTTCTTTCAAGGGCCTGTTGCCTCTAGGAGATTTTCATCAACCAACCACAAATATTTACTCAACACTTACCGGCAGGCAGCACGTGAGCTCCACGGGGCAGGGGGCTCTCGGTCCCATTTGCTGCGCGTTCCCCATCTGAACAGGGCCTGGCATGCAGTAGGTGCTCAATAAAGGCTTAGTTGGCAGTCACATCCTGAGACAGGGTAGTCTCTGCTCCCAGAGAGCTTACACTCCTGCTGCCTTCAGAAAACATCCTGAGGGGCTGGGCACGGTGGCTCACTCCTGTAATCCCAGCACTTTGGTAGGCCGATGCGGGTGGATCATTGAGGTTGGGAGTTCAAGACCAGCCTGGCCAACATGGAGAAACCCCATCTCTAGTAAAAATACAAAAATTAGCCGGGCGTGGTGGCACACGCCTGTACACCCAGCTACTTGGGAGGCTGAGGCAGGAGAATCTCTTGAACCTGGGAGGCCGAAGCTGCCAAGATCACCTCACTGTACACCAGCCTGGGTGACAGAGCGAGACTCCATCAAAAAAAAGAAAACGTCCCGAGGGTCTTTGAGGGATCACAGAGCCCCCACACGTGGGTGGAGTGAGGGTCTTAAAGCCTGCCTTCCCCGTCACTCTGAGCTATGGCCAAGCTGGGTGTAACCCTGGAGAGAGTCAGGGTGTCCTCACCTGCTTCAGGCAGCTGGCCCCCATTTCCCTCTGCAGTGCCTGGGGCGAGGGTGACAGGGAGCATTTAGACCCTCAGCTCCCTGCACAGGGACCTCCTGGGGCACTCGCCTGCATCACAAGAATAAAAATGATAAAAACCTGCCACTGAATTCTGGGTGGCAGTAAATTACTTAACACCTGAAACAGGTTGAAATGTGGCCACCGTGGTTTTAATAAGCCCATCTCCGATGCAGTGCTTCCTCGCGGGGCTGGCCGGGTCTCTTCTCAAGGCATAATTTCATCTCGTCCCAGGCTTGGCAGCATTGCAAATAAGATTTCACTTCCCCTGTAAATCTTAGAGGGGGGGAGTGCAGGATTTCATTTGTGCTGTCAGTTAGCACTCCAGAGAGCCTGTTTACTTTGCTGCAGGAGGAGAAGGTCCTCTGGAGGTGCTGGACAGGGTGGCGGGTGGGGAGGCGGCAGTGTCAGCACTGGAAGGTGACATGGGTGCGGCGGCGGGGAGGCAGCAGCATGTGTGGGGGGGTCCTGGAAGCACGCCTTATTTGGGGTGCCAGAAAGTGGATGAGCCAATGTCAGACCCGTGGAGGCAGAATTTCAGGGCCAGCTGGGTGCCCTCCCATGCGTCCGGTACCCTCCTAGGCTGGGTGATAAGACTCAGCCACAGAACTTGGGTGTGGGGGTGTGGCCTGGGGTGTTAGACCCCTCCCGGGTTTGGACACCTCTTCTCCAGGTTGCTTGGTGAGGCCAGAGACCCCTCCTGGGAAGTAGGGGCAGGAGAAGGGAAGCTTCCAGAACCCAGTGGTAGCCAGGTAAGGGCAGTTTCCAGGTACAGGAAAGCAGCCATGCAGGGGTAAGGTATCACCCACTCTTTCTCCCGTTTGAGCAGGAGCTTTTTAGTCCTGAGTCTGACAAAACAGATGGAGTCAGATTCACAAAGCCAGAGCCCCGGGACTTGAGGTGCCTCTTGGCCGCAGGGCAGCCATTCGGGGGTCTTACCCACACGTGCCCCTAATCTCAGTGATAATGCAAGTCCTGAGAGATTTGTGGGGAAGGAAAGGGCCCAAAGTGGCTTGGCTGGAGGGTGGCACAGTGGGGGCTGCAGCAGTGGTGGGGGGTAGGTTTCTTGGGGGAGCACCCCATCTCCTGGCATCCAGCTGAAGACATAGTGTCAGGGCTCTTTGGGGCCAGCAGTTCCCCTGCAGTGCCTTTGAGGCACTGGCCAGTCCTGCTTGCTCTCCTGTAAGAACAGGAGGCTCACTGCCCCTCCAACCACCCAGTCCTCTTCAGAACAGGTTATGTTTGGAGGGTTTTCCTTTCATTCCTGAAATGCAGGTCCTGGCAATTCCCTCCTGTGTGGCCCAAACCTGGCTGAGCCTCCAACTCCCCTGGGGTGCATATTAAAACCTGAGATGTCCCCCCCACACACCCCCCATCCTGAAGCCTAAGGCTGCAGCCAGCCTGTCATCCTCTTCAGCAGGCCGTGGACCTGGGAGTGTTGGGGGAGTGGTTTGGGGAACAGGCCCCACCCTGTACGGATGCCTCTCTGTTCTGGACCTGGGGGCACTTTGCTGCCTGGCTCCGAAGGTCCTGCCAAGAACCTGGGCCTCCCTGCAAGAAGTGCCAATCAGCTCAGCACCTGGCTCCGTCCCTGGGGGCCGGGAATGTGGGAGAAACCCCCCAGGAGGCTGTGCTGGGGGTAGGGGAGGCCTACACTCCCCAGGCAAACTGTAGGCAACCCGGCCTCCCACGCCCTATCACAGAGGCTCCGTCACAGCCGTAGGGTCGCTGCGGGTGGTTTCTGAGCTGGGCACTCCCAGTGGCTTTACCTGTGTCGTCCCACCTCACCCTCCCAACAGCAGTCGGGGATGGAGCTGTTATCATGTACACACAGAGGTGGAAACTGAGGCACAGAGAGGATGAGTAGCACAGGTGGTAACTGGCAGAGCCCATGGGTCTAACCCAGTACCCAGGGACTCCAAGGCCCTGCCCCAGGAGGGCAGTGGTGTTAATCCAGTGGTTCCCAAAGGCCTGTGACCGGGAACCCTTTCTGGGCAACACCTCTGTTAGCTCCAGGGGCTGAGGAACACAGTTTGAGAACACAGCCCTTCTTCCCCGGCTTCGAGGGCTCCACAGGTGTCCCCAGATTTGTGGCGCTGCCACACGTGGGGAGGGTGAGGTAAAGCCGGGAGCAGGACTTCCTGGGGGAAGGGTGGGTTCACTGGGGTTGGCAAGGGCTGTTGTGCTTGGACAATCATCCTCCTTGTACTCACATGGATCCATGGAGTGATTGGCTGATTGATTTACTGTTTATTGACTCACCCTTCATTCCTGTTTATGGGGCCTCCTGGTGCCAGACAAGTGCCCTCTGGGGATCTGGAGGTGTGGAGGGCAAGACCTGCCAGTCTGGGCCCAGCCAAGTGAGGCGCTGGAAGGGGTCACCTGTGCAGGTGAGAAAGGCCAGCAGAGGCGCCGGAAACCAGTGCAGCATAGACCTGGAGTCTGAGCCACACTGGGCCTGGGGAGCATCGGGCGTGGTGGGCAGAGGGCGGGGCTGCACTGGGGCTGGAGTCTGAGGGGGGCAACGGGGAGATGGGGGGATACAGGGCCTTCCTGAGTGGGGCGCAGAAGTGGACCTGCCCTCCTGTCTACCTCAAGCGGGCGGCGTGCCAGGCCTTCCCCATTGCCTCCTAGTCCTCCTCATCCGTGGAAGCGTCCTCTGTGGAAACCTGGTTCCCCACAGAGCCTCCCCAGCCCCACCCAGGCTAGGCCCTGACTCAGTCACGGAGATTCCTCCCCACTCCTCCATGAGGCAGGAATACACCAGCCCCAGCGCATAGTAGGCCCTCAGTCAATATCTCATGGCTGGCTGACTGACTGTGTTCCAGAAAGAGCCCTCGGCAGCCCCAGAGAATGGGTCTCAGGTGAGGGAGTGGGCACCCCTCCTGGGCACCCACTGTGCGCTAGGTCTGAGGGAGAAGTTGGAAGAACAGCCTTGGTCCTTTCCTGGGTGGTCACACTGTGTGCCACACCTTAGAGTGGTCTCTCTTGGGCTGCTCCTGCCCCGGCAGGACAGGAGGTGAGGATGGAGGAGGAGGATGGGGCAGAGAGCACCTGTGGGGCCCACGTCACCCCACTCAGGGCCACCCGCCACTGAGAATTAACTTTGCTTCCTTGGAATATAAGGAAAAACCCGTTAACTGTATCCAGACATGAAATCAGATCTCAGGCAGAAGTAATGAGTTCTTGTTTTATGTTAAATTTAGCAGAAACTGCTATTGTTCTCATGGAAATTTTGTTCCTTCCTGTCTCCCTCCGTTTGGGGTGTGAGAGAGGCAGATGAGGCTCCAGAGCTGTGAGTGTAATGGGCACATCTAGGGGATGGGGGACATCTAGGGTGGTGGCATAAGCTCATGTCCCCAAACACCCGGACAGTCCCACTTTTATCCTGGAGCCACTTGGTTGCTGGAGCCTCTTCCAGGATAACCCACAGCTCCTGCTGACACATACTTCTCCATTTAGAGACCCTCTTGGAGTCTGCGTTCAGCTGTGGGTCCCCTTGTGGTGACTCAGGTGTCAGTAGACCTCTGGGGCCTGTGGGTGGGGACAGAGGGCCCTTCTTCCTGCAGCAGAATCATTTTGGTTGGGACGGTGCCCGAGGGAACAGTCTCCATCCTGCCCGGCCACCGCCTCCGAGCCAGGGCACCCCAAGAACAGAGCTGACCCTCAGGGGCAAGGCCTGGGGAGGGGGTGAGCTGACCCTCGGGGTAAGGCCTGGGGAGGGGGTGGGCTGAGCCTCAGGGGCAAGGCCCGGGGAGGGGGTGGGCCGCTGAGACCACGTGTGCCCCGGACACATGGCCCCTGGCCCGATGGGGTGCCAAGCCGAGAGTCAGCAGCAAGAGATGACCGTAAAAGTTAAATCTTTCTATTTATTTCAAGAAAGAACAAGGCAAGTGGGCTTGGACATTTTCTATGAAAACAGACAAACAGAAAATAGGACCAAGTAGTTAATCACATTCATCTCAACATTGAAGTTTCAAGGCACCTACAAGAAGGAGGCCAAAGGGCGGTTCGCAGTGCACTTTGGTTTGTGTTGTTGTCGTGGTGTTGGGTGTTTGTGTGTCTCGGTTTTCTGGAAACCCTTGCCTGGTGGTGAGGTTGGGAGCGAGGCAGGTGGGCACGAGGCCAGGCTGGTCTGGGCCCCGAGAAGCCGGGCCGGGTCAGCCATCTGGTCGTATGGCAGCGGGTGGTAGTGGGGATGGTCAGGCCTATCACTCAGGCCCCTGAGACCACTTCTAAGAAAAAGAAAGGAGACAGTGCTGCACCCGGGCGGCTGATTCTAGAGGTGAGGAAGGCTGGGGGGCATGGGAAGTGGGGGTACCGGCACAGGGGCCCCTTGGACATCAGACAGGACCTCAGTCACAGGCTTGGGAGAGATCAGGCCTGCTCCCCCTGACCCGGGAGGTTAGCTGGCGGGCTTCCTGCCTTCTATAGAGCAGAAGGATGCACCCCATTCGCTAGGGGCTGGCCGAGGACCCCTCCCTGGTCTCCTCCTCCTCTTCAGACCACCGGGAAGGGGATGACATTGTGTGCCACTCCAGAATGCTTTACGACGCCACCTGAGATACAAATAACCTGTTAACATCCGGAAAGGGAATTACTGTTGGTGGCTCTTAAGACATTCCTCTGCCATGTTTATAGGGGGTACAGGCTCTTTTAGATAACTTTCATCTTTGGCCTCCCTGTTCACACTTACCTCCTGGCTCCAGCCAGCAGAATCCCACAAGTGCGCTTCTCTCTGGCTAGCCTACTTCGACGCCACACACCCACTCTACCCTCCGTCACCTCTCTCCCCACTTCTCTCACTCTTGGAAGACAAGCCCCGAGCGCTGCGCCGTGTGGCTTCTTCCCCATGGCTCTCGGCCTCTCTTTCTGAGCTGGAAGGCACCAGGCAGCGTCCTCGGAACCCCCTGGCGGCTCGCTTTGGGTACCCAGGTGGGCTGCTGGCGGTGTGGAGGTGCGTTGTGCTGGGGAA